>NW_009647874.1:2571129-2620877 GCF_000708025.1 Charadrius vociferus | reverse complement strand
GGCTGTTCATAGGGTTTAGGTCAAAGAGTTTAATGGAGCTTAGCTCTCGATGTCTCAGTAACTTCTTAGATTCTAAAACTAAACTACTTTAGTCTTAAAATACAAATGATGATGGTCCTAATAAGGAGACACATTCCCAACCAGACTTGAGAGTGAAATATATGATGAGAATGCTAAAACAGACAATATCTTTCTTCCAACTAGTGCTGTGAGAGATGTTCATTCCTTACTGCGGATGAATTCACTGTTTGCCACAGTTCTCCAAGGCAGAGGAGAAGAAGAGGATGTTTGTACTCAGAATGTTTGTTACATTTTATTTATCCTCTGAGATTTAAACATATATAGATTTAAAGAAATACTGAACACATATCTGTATGTACTCTGCTTTATTTGTTATGTGGCAATCAGTATGTGGGAGGATGCAAAGGTCCCCTCACCACATTATGTTCCAAGATGCAGTGTAAAATACCTTGCTCCTATGTCAGTCACAAATGTTACTTTGAAAAAGTATAGATCTCTATTAAATGGTTTCCTTTTTCAGACTTTCCACCTTTACCTTCCTCTATCTCTCTAAAAAGTTCTTCTCATAAGATAGAATTGACATTACAGACCAATCTATTTGACAATCCAGATTTCTTTACCAACATAAATCTGCTGCTTCTGCCTGATTTTACTGCATACCAAAGTTTCCTTGTATATGTCGTACAATTGCACTTATATCCACCAAGTTCCAAATTAAAACCGATTTTGTTGTTTCCAGATAGGAATATCCTGAAGTTTCTTTCAATGGAAGACAAGAGTTCTTTCATCTGAAATTGGGAAGAAGCAAAGAAACCTTTTAATTCTTTTTCGTAAAATTGATTATTTTTTTTTCTTTTTTTTTTTTCCCCTGGGTTATCAATCTCTGTCCTGACAGATCTGGATAGTTTTCCTAATCAATGCATAGAAAAACAGATATGAAGGATAAGGAGAACATCTGCCTTTGCTTCAGAGAAGAGAAAAAAGTCTGTAACGTACCTTAACAATTGTGCACTGGAAGTTTCTTTTACAGTGTTTGTGCAAGAAAGAAAAGGTAATGCAATTATTCTAAACAACTTTTGAATATTCAAGGTATAAAGGGAGAAAAGGAGGACTCAGATTTTCACACTATTGGACTTTCAATAGGCAGGTGCATCTTCGTAAAGCTGCCCTAAAGCAGGGTTAAGCTTTATCATGCTCCACTAGCAGCTACCACTTTGTGCAAAGTAAGCGCAGTCATAATTATGCTGTCTGGCTTGAGGGACCGAAGTAAGAACTCCAAAAGGCTTTGGCTGAAGCAAAGTGCAGCAAGGTGCAGCAAGATGCAGCAAGGTACAGAAAGCAAAAATTTGATCCTGCGCTTCTCCAACTGCTGGATGGCTCAGAAGAGGCATTGCAAAAGGCTGAGGAAGGTAAAGGCAGCCCACAACTGCTCCGATTGAAGGAAAAGGGTCTCTATGCAGACTCTTTCATGCAAGACCTCTGTTAAAATATGACAGGCTAGTTTTGTGATTTCTGTTCAATCTCTGAGGATAGGTTCCTTTTCTTTTCACCTTGCTATACTGCCTCATGTATAGAAGAACACCACTGGGCAGGTAAAAAGAGGAGGGGGTCTCTTTGCCTTTGTACAGTGCTGAGAACAGTTTGCACAGATTTGCTGGTCACCAATCCCTGTATAAAAGGCACTGAAGGCTTGTGCAGGCAGGAGATGTGAGAAAGAGGAGACACTGACACGTGAGGTCATTATTCTCTGGGGCCCTTAACATCTAGCTAGAGTTTGTAGGCTGATGTGTGTGTACCGCATGAGTGCTGATTTGAGGTAATTTTGCAGTCCTTCTTGCATGGGCGCGAGAGATTTTCCACTTTTCCTTTACAGATATATTCAGCTTCAGGAGTGTCTTGTGCCAGCTTTCACACACAGTCACCTGAGATCCTGCCAACCCTTTTGCTCCTCTTGAAATTCCCCAAGCAGCAACAACAGGACCTGGAGATCGTAATATCCTTGTGAATTACTGCAGGTAGACAAAAAACCTGACTCCATTCTCCTTTACAAGGGTGTAAATTGGGAACGTTGTCTCTCAGCTGCAACTTGAATGAAACTGCCTCATTGGTGTTACGAACCCAAGGAGACAATTGGGTACAAAAGGATGATCAGAAGGAAGCAGGGGGAACAGAGGGAAGAGGGGAAAGCCCATCCCTCCAGCTTCTGCCTGGGCTCCTCTCTGCAGCTGGGAACAGCTGATGCAGAATCTGTATTTTCTGTCAGGGAATTATCAGCTGAATTGCATCTATAGGGTTAATTTACTATGCATAAAACCAAGAGTCAAGCTTATGCTTTGAGATTAAGCCAGAGAAACAGCCTTATACTACACTTTCTTTCTATGTGTTAACAAGAGTGGAGGAACATACATCCTTTAAAGTGGAAAAACATATCTCTCTCTCTCTCTGAAATTGCTGTTGTTTTGAAAGGCCTCAAAAGTGTGCTAGGTATGTTACAGACATATTAGGCTACTTGTAACTCACATCTAAAGCCATATTTATGGCTTTGGACGTTGTTTTACTATGTTTTGTTTGGGGTTTATCCTCCAATCTAGGTAGAACAGAAGAGGGCTCCATACTAGCATGATGTAAGGATGCCTTGATTTTCCTGACTTAAATCTTTGTTTTCAGTCTTTCCTGTCAGCTGTCCATTATGGGGAAATCTGAAGCCTGATTTTGAGTTGCTGTGGTGAGACCTGAGTCATTTTGAAGACACAATATGGGTGGGTTCTTCTCCTTCCCTCAATATTTGGGTTGCATGTGATTCTCAATTCTGTTAGCCTTTTATTGCACTGTTCAACTAATAGAACCTCATATACTTCCTAAAATATACTTAGTTCTGCCATAGATTGCTTTAGTTTGTTGTTCTTTTTCCTTGGGAGAAAGAAAAACCAATAAAAAACCTTGAAAAAACCCTAACTATACAGAACTTTGTACTGAGGCATCATGGTTGAGATTTCTGAAGAAAGCAACATCTTGCTGTATTGGAAATTACCATAGCTCTTGTAAACAGGTGATAAAAGTGCCTATCTCAGTGGTTATCAGCTTGTTCATGTGTGTAATTACTTCTTACAATGCACTAACCCTCTGTGGCCTGAAAAAATTGGGAGGGATGTATTTTATTTATATTTTTATAGATATATTTGAGGATGGGGTTTTTATATATATGTGTGTGTGTATATATATATATAAATCCAGTATATAGATGCAGCAGTGCGATTTCCTCTCCTGAAAGCTGGAACGAAATAAAGAAGAAAATGGTTACTAACAGAAAATAGGGAAAAAATAGGAGGGAGCAAGAACAGCAACAAAGAAGAAATCTGATGTAGAGATTGGTTGCTGGAAGAAAGTACTGAGCTATGTATAACACCTCCACCATATACAAGAGAATACCAGAAAAGTCCAGGTTAACTCACCCTGGTTGCAGAAGGCCATTAAAAAGTGAAAAGAATCAATTTAATTTACCACATTAAACAGATGAAAAAAAGCCAGTGCCAGATCTAATACAGACATTTTGCAGTATAATGAGAAAATGAAGACATTTTCAAGCGGCAAGACTTGCAAGCCATAGTCTTGAAATGCTTAGATCAGGTGGCACTGTCTGTTAGAAAAGCAAGCTCTGTAATGATATTGATTGCTTCCAAGGCCATATTAGAGATGAAGACAAGTCCCAGGAGACAGGTTGTTGTCACCTTGACCTTGGGTCAGAGCTAGACCACTGACCCCTGACACCAAGGACTTCTGCACCGCATCGTGATATCTTTCATGCCTACAGACAAAGTCAGCAGGGGACACGTGTCGATGTGGCTCTTGCCAAATCAGAATTGACTGGCCTGTAGGAAGCTGGAGAGCAGCGGGAAATGTGGGTTAAAGTATGTCAATAATGTTTCACAAGAACAATTTCTCCCAAGAATTGTAGCTGTTGGAATGTTTTGACATTTATTCGGTAGAGAAATGTAGCATGTTTTGTGAAGCACTTCAAGAGAGCTGCTGCTAACTGCTGTGGTGTATTGATCTTCCTGTTAAATTGCATGGGCACACTTGGGAGATCATTGAGATTCAGGCAACAGGACAGAAAGGATCGGCTGCACCCGATGGTCACTAATGGTAATTGGTTTCGATCCTTGCACTTGAAGAAGCCGTGATTTACTCGGTTCACAGATGAATTGTAGACACTAAATATTTTGAAAAGAAAATATACTGTGATTTCTTTTTCTCGTGTCATTTACAAATTATTGCCTCCACTTCTGAATGTTTCATATAAAGTATATAAATCCACATGGCTGGATATAAAAAACATGCTAAGCAAAATTTCAAGGAATTCTCTCTTTTATCTGTAAAGCTTGTATCAGTGCAAAGCAAATGAACTTTCTGATCCCAATATAAATGAGTTAATTAAATAATTATAATAATATTTAGCAGGATCTTAAAATTCCATCAACCCTCTTAAGCCTCCCTATCATCACAATACATCTTTTTTAGACTATACACATTGTTCTCTCTATCCCATTTGCTGGTGTATCATCACAGTCTTAACATAACGAATGTTAAAAAGAGCTGTATTGATGGCAACTACAAAAGTAGAATAATGTAGAAAGGTATGGATAGTAATGTAATATTGGAGTAAATTATACTAGAATGAAGAATCTGATATGAAAATTGAATACTAATGTTAATATCAGAGTAAATTATTGCTACAATACAGGATCTGATATAAAAATTGGAGTATACTTCTGAAAATGAATGTGGTGATAATGCTGCCAAAATTCATGCCACACGTGATTTTCAAAGCAGATTTTATAGGGCTTCTGTAGCTTTCTGCTTTATACAAGATACTTTGCTAAGTATATGTACATAATTACATGAAAGCAAATATATTCAGTAAATGATGGCTGCTTTAATACAAAGAAATTCATATAGACCAAGATTCTGGAAAAGAACCAATTTTGTACTTCTTTTAATCTGTTTCAAGTACACGTGTCCTTTATCATCCATACTACATTCCTACAGTTTTTTTAAAGGACAAAAGGGTTTTCATTTTTTGTTCTGCATTTTTTCCCTTCAATGGAGAGGTCAGCAGTTTCTACAAACAGCTGAGTTTCATGCATAAACTTGCATAAAATATCCATAAAATCTATATAGCACTTCGACAAATAGAAAATAGCACAATACGAAGTAACAACATATATTGTTTATTTGTTAACTGAGATCAAAACTATGCCTATCTGGAGTCTTTTGGTTAAAATGACTGTAAGTAGATTGTAATTTCAATTACAGCTAAATCATGCATTGTAGAATTGGTATCATCCGAAACTAAAATAGAGAAAATAGAGAAAAATGAATGTCTGGATGCTACAGAAAGTTCAGTGTAACAGCAATATGGCATTTGCAATTGTTATACAGGTCTCAAATTTCTGAAATATTTACAAACCTTAGATAATGACAACCTCAGGAGAAAATCAAGAAAACAGACGGTATACAGGAGATAGCCTGAGGCAACCAGTGATGAGGTCAGATCTATACAGTATGTGTGCTTTACATGAAAAACGTTCTACTAAAATGTCTTTGCGTACTGTGTAGGGCTTTGGGATATAGCAGGTATTCACTGGGGGAAGGTAAGGATTATTTACTAGGATCAGTAACATGGAATTCAATATTAAAACCGACAAAGGTTATCATCTATTACACATTAAATTCACCACAGTTGTTTGACAACTCTCATAGCAACAGATTCCACCCTTAACAATTCAAAGCAATCTTTCAGATTAAAGTTCATGTGATCACTTTAAAGAACTATTCAGTGTTAATCAAGCAATATTGCTTCAGGCATCGTGTTTGTCTTTCACTTCAGGCTATTTGGTTGATTGTGGAAAATGCTGAGTTTCTCTGCCTGTGCAGAGCTGCGTGTCTGTTAGGTGGAAGTGACAGGTGAGGTAGTGATGGGGGGATACGGGGGCTGATTGAATGGACTCTGCAAGAGGAATAAATAAAGTCCCAGCGGCTGACTATTTTGGTGGGATAGGATAAGCAGTATATTCTGTAATTGTAATTGTATGTTCTGTCTAATTTAATTTTGCAGGACAGTAACTAATGATGATATGGTTAAAATATAAAAAAAAAATATCTTTAAAACTCATGGTTGTATATATAAATAATATGTACACACAAATACATATACCTATATGTACACACATTCATATATGCATCTAATTTTAAATCATTGCCCAGATTATCTTGAACAAGGAGTACCTCACACATTTTCTAGTCTGAGCTGTTACTCAAAGAAAGGTACTTCTCGGTTGAATTAAGAAAATTCCACTCCAACATTTCACAGGGTAGAAAACATCTTTTTCCTCTCCAGTTGTGCAGCACCTGCCCCAGCCATGTCTTATTCCTGATCTAGTTGTTGTTCTGAGATATTGCGCATGCAGTATCCATAACAGTAACATTACAGAGAAGAGAGACTAAAGGTGCTGGGACTGTTATGTGCTCTGACAATCTTGTTGGAGACCCTAGGATGTTTTCTTAAGTGGCCTAATATCTGTGGCAGTGTTCAGAGTCTTCAAAAAACAAAGCTTCCATTATGCAGTGCTGCCCTAACATCTAACCAGGTGCCAAGTCCAAGCTCAAGGTGAGAGACTACTTGCTACTAGTCAGGGTAATTAGCTCATCAAGCTGAGCTGTAGGTTCTTAGAGGTAACAGTAGCAACCATTGCTATCAAAAATGGAGGTCATACAATTGCTAAGATGAGTCCTGTATTGATGTCAATGAAAAGTCCTGCTCGCAGGTCAGCAGCACAACCCTTTGATACGAACGAAAGATAAGCAAATCTTATTGCAGTATTCCTTGTGACCACAGGAAATGGATATCCCATCACAATCTCCCCAAGAAATAAGGTTGAAAAAAAATCTGCAGCATCTGAAGTAATTTGTATTCTTGACTTGAAGAAGTTCTGCATTCAAAACAATCTAAAAGTAATACTTTTTTACCCAAAAATGTCAACTTGTTTGAAATGAAACTGTATGTAAGAAATAGGCATTTTCAAACAATCTTCTGATTCAAAATGCTTATAAGGGAAGAATTTTTAAGTGGTCAAATATCACATTTAGATATTTTTAATAAAAACGTCTGTCTTCCATTAGAGATTGTACTGAATAAGAACTGTTTATAAACGATCAAAACCTAATTGAAATTACTGGAATTATGCATGGTACTTTACCCAACCACATTTTTCCCCCCTGTTCATCAGTTTGCATAAGTTCTTTAATCCTGAGATAAAGCTGATGGAAATTTGTATTGTTGGGGAAATACTGTCCTACTCAGCTGTCCTTACCACGACTGTCTCCAGAATCTGGAGGAAGATTTCATTGGGAAAGCCATTACATTTTTCATTTTGGGAGATTATCTAGAAAATCATCTTTCTGTTCTGCCTTTCTCACCATTTCCGATGATAGTTTTCTGGGATCTGATAAAGGGTGATGTTATTTCAGAATTAAGTCAAACATTAAAAATGAAGACTAAACAAAACTTTCTGAATTTTTGCAATCTGCTTGAGAATTATGTATCTATCTCATAATCTTCCATAGTGTTTACTCTTAGTTAAAGATATGTTTACAGCGAGAATTCTTTAAGCATGAGAAAATGAAATAATAATAATAATCCATAAGTATTAAAGCATAATGATGTGTACCTATTTTACTCTTTCCTCCTTTGGATTATCCAAAATAAACAAGGAAGCTGCTGACCCTTCTCTCCAAATATATTTTATAAGGGTCACAAACATTCTGTAGAGTTAAGGTTAATCTTTTTTTTTTTTTTTAAGATCCTGTTCTATTGTAATGATGCTTTGAAATTCCTTTTCAGCCAAAAAGAAATCCAGTTAACTGTGGAAGAAAATTCAAATCCTGATGATAATATCCTTGACAAGTCTATGCTTCTTCAGAGTAAATGAGATTTTACTGTGTTTTCTTTCACTTTCTCTTTTCATATTTCATAAGAAAGAAAAATAGTTTCTAAAGAATCACTGATCCTTCTTTTTTCCCCTTCCTATATTATTACCCTTGCTAAGGAACACTTCCATAAATGTATATCTTCTTTTTCATATCTTCCTGAGGGAAAAAAAAGACCATTATGCAAAGATTTCTATGGTCATCTTCTTTTCAGTTTGAATTATTGCCTCATTTCACTGTATGCAGATTAATTAATGTCATTTGGATTTTATTCTTTAAACTCCTTTCAAGTGTACATATTTACTTCATATGTGTGTATATGTACAAGCACAAACAATACATAAAATAAATAAATACACATCAGTAAAGCTAAAAGTAAAAAGATGATTTATATCAAAGAGCTCTGCATGGATGTGCAGCAGCACAGTAGATATTCCAGAAGAACAGCAGCAAAGTAGAAACTCATGGCTCTAGTTAAGAAAAACGTGCTGTCATACACACATAAACGCATGAAGTAAATATAAATACCTTTCATCCTCTTTCAGGAAATACAGGTAATTTAATAGCTCATGACTGGATACTCTGCTTGCACACACAGGAGCCCCCAGTGAAAGCATTCAAACAAGTGAGGAGTATTCAGTCTGCTAGAGGACTGAGGCTTTTCTGGTCAAGTTTTTTTGGATTAAGCTGAAGAAAATATTGCCAGTTAAGAACTAATGAGATGTGTCTGTAATTAGACATCTCAGAACCACAAACTGAGGCTGTTTAAAGCTCAAAAGAGCAAAAATAAAGCCAATGCAGGTAGTTCTAGATGTGAGGACTTTCTGTATCTACAATATTTTGTTTCTGCAGAGGAAGTCTCATTAAGAGTTTATGAGAAGTATCGCCCTTATGGGCTGTGTCTTCACGTGTGATTTTGTCTATAACACCACAGAAGAAGCGGAGTCAGGAAATAAGTGAAAGTAAGAGTAAGAAGGATCTTCTAATACTTCCAACTTAGCTACATGGCACAGGGAGTACTCACTATTCTCTTACCTTACTAGCATGGATAAAACATTGCTATTTCCCAGGCCATCACGAAGGAGGTGATCCCTTGTGACTGCTGTTGAGCTTGTGGCTCACACAAGGGTCCTAAAGATGTGCATTAAAACCCTTGAGAGGGGTGTGCAGGATGTATGAGCTCCTGCTACATATTGTCCTCTAGCAGAGAGAAATAAAATGAATATAGTGTAGAGTATGTTGTATCCTTTGAAAAAGCATAACATTTTCTCCCGGCTCTCAGAGTCAAAAGCTCTATTTGTGATGACAGACTGCTCTGCATGCTCTGTATGTTTCCACTCATTAATCCCTGCAAGATCTGGACTGATAGATTGCTCACAACCAAACATTGAACAAAAGTGTGACTTCCCAACAGAATGACTTACAAAGGTTATTCTAAATTGGCACGTCCAAAATACTCCTTATCAAGGGAAAAGAGATTTGCAAAACAAGAGAACAAGGGGAAACTGTCATACAAGCTTTTTTGCCTGACTACCATCCTTAATATTGCTATGCAGACAGTTTTATAGATTTTTAACTATAAGCTTCTTGCAGCAGCCCTGCTAAGACTGTGGTATGTGGAGACGGCAGACAAGCTCCGACTGCATTCAAAATTCCTACATTTGATATTGTTAATGTTATTCCTAGCTGCTTTTGGTATTACTGATTTAGTAGATTTTACTCTTTTTATTCAATGTGGGAAATTCTTGCTTCAGTTTTCTCTTTTTTTGAATATTTAGTTCCTATTTTTTACCAGTTTACACATGCTTAGAAGAAAAAAAGTACATGGGGTTTTGACGGATTTCTTGAGAGGAATAGTCACCCTATAGCATGCATTGCTACTTTTTGTGAAGAATCTGTCTTAAAGTTGATGCAATTTACTTTTGCAGACTCTTTGAAAAGAAACACTTCAACAATACTGTTTAATTAATAATAGGATTATGGATATGGAATGCATATTTAGCTTCATTTTAAGGATGTTAATATTTGAAAGTCCTAGCATCATTTTCTTGCTAGATTGTCAAAATCTGGCCTTTATTCTATGAATATTCCCTAAAATGGTTCCACTAACATGGAGAAAACAGCTGAACAAATGTTAATATTTATGAGCAATCTATTGGGCAAACACTACAGGGAATTGACATCACTGAATATATTTGTTCAACACATGTGACCCGGCCTTTCTCCACCCATAGTTATTCCCAGAACAAGAAAAGCTTCTGAATTCACTTTTTATAGTATCTATTTATTCCTTGCTCAGTCCTAAGACTATGTAAGAGCAAGTTCCACTAATCGAAAATTTCATGTGAGATTTTCGGAATCAATCAGAATTTATCTGAATTTCTGAAGCAATAGTGATTTTAATGGAAGCAGACCTCTGCTGGAAACATTTGAAAATTCTGCCATCGCGCTTTTGGAAAGGAACACATAAATAAATATCCTCTGCTTACATTAATATCCCCAAAGAATATTTTATTAAGCTATTGCCCTAGCTTGGATTAACTCATGATATTGGTGGAAAGATGCCAGAGTGTTAATAATATTGGATTTTTATATATAAACATAGAGAAGAAAAATGGAGGATAAAAGAGAATATAGTTCAAAGGAAAAGACATGCTGACTTTGATGTTTCCCACAGGTGCAGATCCATTTACAACAATGGGCCTTTCTGAAGGGTTTTTGTATTATTTAGACTTCCAGCATAAGGATCTTTTTTTCAGTTGAAACCATTCAGATTGGAATATTGAATCTTGATTTTGCTTTAATATCTATTTATTAAGAACAGCATTATCAGACCAATTGGTATGGTTAGTCATCCTTTTATCTGTGCTCATCTGGGTCAAATTCAGAGATTTTAAGTAAAGGGATATAACTTACCCATAAATTGTTCATGCAAGGGTGAGAGAAGGGGAAGCCCAGGTTCATATATATATACACATATACAAATATATTTGTATATCAATATACAGATATATGTCAGTATACATATACATGTCCACATATCAGTGGATTAGGACAGGGGGATGTCAGGACAATATTAGAAAGAAAAATGTAAGAAAGTGCACTTTTAAACTTCCATCGGTTCTCAGACACATACACATCTCATCCCTTATATCGAAGAATATTTAGGCCTCTGAGTGTATATATTACACCAAGAAAACCCCATGGCTCACAGCCTATGACTAACAGGCTGATTGTACTTTAAGGTTTTTCCCGATTGCTCCCATTGTTGAAAACATCCTCTGGGCTGGAATTAGCCTGTCCCAGTTGGGACAATAAGAGAAAACCTATAGCCTGTTAGTGTGCTATAGGTTATATGCACATGAAGTCTGGAGAGCTCACACCTGTGAAGGTCCCTGCCTGAAGTGCCTGTATCCAACAGCACATACCCCACTAGACACTGTGGCCTGGACCATGCACCATCTCTCGCGTCCTATATCCCTCACACACAGGAACCCTTTCAGCAACCTGGATGAGCTCTTCAACAAGAAGGCCAGGAGTTACCTGTGCAGGAGAGAGGGGAGAGGAGGTATTCCAGGAGACATGTACAAAGCGGTCAGCACAAGACAGTGAACAGAAACGTGGTTCTGTGTACATCAGTAGTACAAAAAAGAATAATTTTGTAATGACTCGTGTCCTTGAGGTTAATGGTGCAACATCTGGCGTGGTTGCAGAGCTGAAGGTCTCCTCTCAGTACAGAGCACCAATTCATCAGCGACTTCCATCACCCTGTTCCATATCTTGAGCTTGGGAAGAGTTGCACCTTACCAGGGAGTTGAACCCATTGTGTAGGAAGCTATCTGACACCTAAGCCTCTTTACCTGGCAGGGATCCTATTTACACCATCAGTTGCTCAGAAACCGTGGGATGAAGTCTTTTCTGTGCAGAAAGCTTTACCGTTCTGGCTATTTACACCCATAGGTTTTAATCAGGTTGCTGAGGAATGGTGCTATATGCATATGCAAAAGTGAAGTGAGTACTTTCAGAGCTGAACCTATGCTCAGATTTGTTGACTCTTTTGCTTCATTTGGGTCTTTTGTCTAGTGCACACATGCATCAGAGGTGGCTCTATGCAGCCCCTACTGCTGCAGGAGTCACTTATGACTGGCCTACAGTCACACAGAACTGGTGTTCTACGTTCTTCTGATTAACTAACTGATGAGGGGAAAACATGCTGGTTCTCCTGCCTAAAGATCTCCGAAGCTTTCTGCTCATCCTTACTCTCCTCCAGCCTCACAGGTATCAGCAGTCACAGCATTCTCAGCCACAGCTTGCAAATCTTTCACACAGATGCAGTGTGGTGGGACTAGGGGATGTTTTTCTGCTACAAATGAAATGCATGTGCTGGAAGGTGTTTGCTAAAGGTGATGCAAGGGTTTGGGGGACAGGTGATATGTGAGGTGATGCATGAAATGCAGTGTAGTCATAGGCTGCTGTTCAGGCACCTTAAATACCTGATTGTTTTTATTGGAACAGCTTCAATGGAAACTCAAAAATTTGAATTTTGAATTTAATTTTTAGAAATCAATTTTATGTTCTTTCTAATTAAAAAACTTGGAAAATTATTTCTGATTTCCTATTTTCCCTATAATTTTTTTACTTTAGCCCTGGGAGAACAAACTTTGGTTGAGTTGGTTCTGTTTACACTGTCTAAGCTTGGCTCCTTACACTTTACATTGCAGTGAGATAGAGGTTAGACAATATACAGCAGAATGTCAGACAACGCATGTGCATATCCATAAGCACAGAAAAAACAGTTATAAGGGAAAAAGAATAACGAACAGTAAATGAAAGCCCTGAGCACTAGATTCTGCACTTCTACTTATGACAATTAATGTATTACCTCAGAAATAGATTAGCTGTTCCATTAGACCCCTCATATACTTCAGTGTCATTGTCATCTGCGTATGAGAGGGAATTTGACCTAAAAGAATTTGTCCCTGTCTAAACAAATGAGCACAAAAACACATCCATATCACATGCACATGGAACCAAACACAAGTGTGTCTCTATTACCCTGCATTTTCTCTGCTTGTTTCTTCTTTCATACATTTTTTGAAGCAGAGGCCCTATTTTTGCCTTTCATTTAACCCAGCTCTTAAAGGAGACTTCAGAAGTAAATGGAAATGTAGCATATTAAAAACCAAAGTCTAGTTATAGGAAAGATAAAATGTAACTACTGTTTGCCAAGACTGTTGTGGAGAATTAAGCGTGCAACTGTCTTCCACTACTTGCATATGTATGACCACTAAAAGTTTCTTAACTTAGTAAAACCTAGCCACTGGTACTGGAGTGCCAACGGGTGTGGTTAAAAAAAAAAAAATAAAATGAGGGGGGAGCCCCAACAAACCTTTAAATCTTCTCAAATGCAACAATAGCAACAATAAAGATGAAGTAGTTATATTTCTATTCCTTTGCTCCTCATTCTGGCAGCACCTAAGGCCAAGCAATGGTCTGTCTTCCAGTTAGGCATATAGGCCAGCATTCCCTGTCAAGAACAGTGTAAAATCCAGTCATAGATTATTGGTGTCACTATCACAAAATCACTAAAATATTGTCAGTGTACTAGATGTCTTATTTAATGAATATTGAGCCACATTTTAGTGCTGTTCTGTGATGTCAGTCAGAATGAAATTAAAAAAATCAGTGATGATGTGAAATTTGGAACAGCAAGCCTAGTAGAAGTACGGGTCAGATTTAGCACATCTGGGAATGGGGAATAACAGAAAGTGACTAATCAAATTACTGCATGAAGTGCATCCCATTAGCCGTGATAAAGTTTGGGAAACCGTGGAAGCACTGAATTCAGAACTTGTTAATGTATTGAGACTTTAGGAGCCACTGGAAATAAAGTTTGGATTTGATATGACTGAAATCCTCAGTCAATCAGGACACAAACATGAGCTGAAATGTAAACACTTTTCATTAGACACTTCAGCTCTCGCTTCTCTTTTCTGTTTTGTACCTGTAGGTCACCAAACTATGCCCTGAGGCCTCCTAATGGATGGGAGTTTGTAGACTGACGCTGCCTTCCCTTTCCCTTGTTTCTCTGTGTGATCACTGAGACAGCATCCCAGTGACACCATCAGCCAGTGAGCAAGAAATTTTGATAGCAGCCCCAGATCTGGATGCCTTTACTTATAACAAGCACTACACTAACTCTCTGACAGAGTCTTACAGGCTTGTTGGCAGAAAATGTTGCACAACGAGAATCCATCAGAGTGCACCATTAGCTGAAGTTGTTCAGCTAACAAAACACCACAAAAAAAAGGTAGGAAATATGATGACCTGTATTTCTACTCCTTAAAAGGGGAAGAAAAAAGAATGCTGATATTTACGACTTGGCTGCAGACTCAAGCATGATACTTCATAAAAAAAATAGATCTACTTATGAGGAGAGAGGAAGGTGAGAAAAGAGACAGGTCTTTGAATTATTGAAACTCAGGCAAGAAGTATTTTATCCATCCTGAACCCATATATTAAGTAGGACTCCAAAATACATGGGTTACTTAATTAGCAGAATATCCATTATTTCAAGATAGCCCAAGGTTCTATGATCCCCAAGTTAGTGAATCAGTTAGTTATCTCTACAAGCCACTGGAGCATGACTAAGAAGTGGCAAAATTAGTCAACATCAGAAGAAATGGTGCGCAGACTTTATAGAGGATTTAGTTCTCAACTATGTGTGTCATTAACTTTTCTCAGTTGTCTCCTCTATTGCCACCTTTATTAAACAATAATAGTCTCGTAAAACAAACATGGTATGCCACTTCCAGCAATTATAGCCTCTTAATAAGGAATTTATACTACCTTCTGCTGTAAAACTGCAATAGAAAAACCTGGATCCAAACTTTACTAAATATAATCATAATCACTTTTTGTTTATAACTTGCTGCTGTGTATTGCTGAAATACTTGGCTTTGGGTAGTGATAGTTAAGTGAGTGCACTGTATATAGTTCAGGGCCTTAGAATACTGATGTACTGAGTTATCCAGGAAGAAAATAAGACAAGATAATAGTGTTAGGTTTGTCGTCTAATATAGCACAGGCATATTTATTACATTAATTAACTTTGCAGACTTTAATAGAATTTTATTTGGAAAGTTACACTTTTTTCCTACTTTCAGAGCTATAACAGTATTTACGTGTTTGCAGATTAGAAAACAAGAACAGTTTGTCTGGATTTGATTCAAGTCTTTATAATCCTGTTATACACATTTTTCTCCCCTGCGTTCATAAAAAGCTGCAAGTTGATAAACATCACTTACTTGGCACAGATCAGCCATTTTCCAGGCCATATACCTGAGAAAAGTACAATCCACAAGCCAACTGCAGCAGGTATTTCAGTTCATAAAATGGAATATGTGTCTCCAACCTCCTCTAATCAAAAATGAACACCATCCCTTGCTATGTGCATTGGGTTTATTACCATATGGTAGCTGCTTGGGAAAGTGGTAAACTCCTGGAAGTTCAGCACGGCATCTACATGGCAGGGGCTCTGGTCAACTCCATGGGAAGAAATGGGGGAGCTGTGCTCTAGTACCCCCAGCCATTCATCTGTTCTACGCCCTCAGACTTTGAATGTTTATGCTGGGAACACAGAAGGCATGTAAAGAATATCTATAGGATGCTGAGGGCTTATTTTCTTCTTGGAACAAGCTGCCTAGCCAGGTCTTCTTTTCCTTCTTTTCCTGCTTGTTGACAAAAACTAATAGACAAAACAGACAGAGGTACACCCTCAGCACAAGTGTGATGAAAAGATGTTTAAGAGGCAGCTGACTAAGCCAGTTATTTTTAACAACAGAACTACCAGTGGACATTTCTGTGCCTGTCATGTTATCTAGGGCTTTAAACTAACTTGAAATATCAATTTCCATGTACTGAAGAGAAACCGAGAGTGTCCAATAGGCCAGCTTGCAGAAAACTCGACGTTTTAAAATGAAAATATATTGCAAATACTATAATCTCTCTTCTCACTCCTTCCACAAATTATTCATTCGGACATATAGTGAATGGGATAGAAACTTCTTGCGTACAATACTCTATGGGGAATGTGTTGCCCAATAGAATTTATTGGTATAATGATTAATATCAGAATTCAGATAATGTTCCACTGGCTAAAATTTCTGTTGCTGGGTACTTATATGTCTTACTGTGTACTTCTCTGCTGTTTGCTTGGAGAACTAGTGTGGCAAAGATTTATTAGACCCCTAGACTCTATGTACACAATAGGAGGTGCTTTTGCATCCCCAGCTCAGAGCTTCCAAAGTAATCTGTTCGTATGAATCACTCTTGATCTGCTGTTTCTCATATTTCTGGACAGTGTAAAATATCAGTCTCAAAGCATCTGCATCTCTAAACCCTAAATACCAAACTTTTCTTAATTAACTTTGATTACTTCACTGCTTAAATTGGTACTGAAAGAGGGAATATAAAAGCTAGGGAGCTGTTCATAACATAAATCAACATACTTTCTGTTAAGAGAACACCCTCTGCTAAAGCTCATATTCTGTAAAGACGAGCATTTTTACTCTTGCTTTCAGGACAAATTTCAGGCGAATAGACAGAGTGACATTTAAACTTCGAAAAATCATTAATCTGCATTTTAACCAGTTGAAGTTTCACTTCTCTTCTGTTTGTCTTCTCTTTTTGGTTTCAGTTCTCAAGGTCATATTCATCGGTTTCCAAAGGCTCGGCTTTTTGTGCAGCAAGTTAGATGAAGAGCTAAATGATTATTTTGTAGTAAGAAGATGAAAGTTAGATGAACCTTGACATATCACTCAGGGTATAATTCAGCAGTGAATTCATATCATC
Organism: Charadrius vociferus; assembly: GCF_000708025.1. Lineage (NCBI taxonomy): Eukaryota > Metazoa > Chordata > Aves > Charadriiformes > Charadriidae > Charadrius > Charadrius vociferus. Next base: position 2,604,017 of record NW_009647874.1, on the reverse strand, counting down.
AGGATTTATCTACTTTAGAAACTAAACAGTTAACCTAATAATCTCTTTTTATTGCTAATTTAGAAAAGTTTTTTTTTCCTAAGTACACTCTCACTTTTCTGAATTCACTGCATGTGACCTGCATCTTTTGTCCACGGCACCATTGCCAGCAGCTAATCCCTCTTATTTATTGATAATTGGACAAAACTGAACAACATGCCATCTCCTGAAAACTGAACGCCACTAAGGCCTCTATTCAGGTTTTCCCCCAAGACCACATTAGTTTCCAAGTTCACTTCCTTTGTGGTATATCAATGGGAAAGGAGTTTGCAATTCTCTCATGGCTTAGGAATTCCACTAATTCTAACCTGCACATTGCATAACTGTGTGAGATGTAGGAATACGATGTACTCGGGCTCAAAAATGAACACTTGTAAAACAGGAAAGGGAAAACTCATTTAATGTTTTGCTAATCAATTTGGAACTTGCAATGTTCACTTGAAAACAAATGTTCATTGTTAGAGATGTGTTGGTCAATGGGTAAGTGGTAATTAAGCAATCAGTATTTGTGAAATGTGGCACGGTCCTTAAAGTTTTAATCACCTTTTTCATCATTATTGTTTTTGTCAAACACAACCTGCATTACTGATGCTTTGTCAAATAATCACTACAACACATTCGAGATAATGTCGAACTTCTTGCAATCATGTGTCACTGGCAATCAAGTTTCTCTACAGGTTTATATAGGTCAATTACTTGGTGCACAGCGCATGGGTACACTCTGGGTAGAAGAAAACAAACAAATAACCTGCTTTATGAAAAATCATAGTTATTATCAGTCCGCAAGCCTCCTAAATAGGAGCTCCCCATGAGAAAGATTGCCATTTAGGAGTAGAAGCACCAGCGAGCGGTGCTGAACTCCCCCCTTGAGCAAAATTCTCTTTCATGCTTGTCTTGATTTGCCCCATCTCTGTACAGCCTTTCAAATATCCAGCTATGCTGATCTAAAGTCTAAAGATGAAGCCATAAACCTCCCCTTGCAGAAACCGGGGAAGAGAATAAAATTCCTGTGTGGCATTTGACAAGACTGTCTGTGTGTGAAGTCCCACGCTAAGGTACCCAAGCAATTTGGGAGTGGGTTATCTTCGGAGCAGGAGGCACTGCATATGGGCTTATTAGTCCTGTCTGTCAGGGCTATGCTACTTTAATGTGGCTTTACAGCATCTGCGTCACAGGCTTATATCCTCGCTATACAGACTTACCAGCTTGCTCAGAGTGCGCTGGAGTACGTCTAACACAGCCTTTCATTGCGGGGTGTAGACGTATTCCAAGAATATCTGCTTGCCATTACTCAATTTGGGAAATGGATACGAGTAGTTTCTCTGTAGTGAGGATGGCTTTTAGCTAGGGAATTTAGGAAGCACACAGCGATCATTCAGAAGCAGATGAAAAGAATCTTCTCCATCACCATATTTTTTTTTTTCTCTGTCAGCTTCCCTGGCAAGAAATCATGTCTCATTTATAACAAATGGGGTTTTTTTAAAGAAAAAGTGACTGTTCCCAAGCATACAGTCTTGACTGAAAAAAACATTATTCACATAGTGTAAAATGGAGTAATTTACGGTTTTTAATCTCGCAAATAATTTCAATCATATATTCAGAACATATTCCCATTGTCTGACAACTTTAATTTCAGAAATTGGGAAGTATAATGGCTTTTCTTTTCACTTACAGGGGGAATGAACGGTATTGTTAGGGTTTATTTATGGAGAAGCTGGAGCGTCTCCATAACACAGCATGCATATCTGCAAAAGCCAAGAGTGGACCCTTGCCCTCTAGCTCCGAGACGAGAGACGTTGCCAACAAAGATAAAAAAAACTCCAGTAATAATCTCATAGGGCCAAAAGACATAAAGATGGTCAAATTCTTTAGTTATTTTATGTTGACAGGCTTACTGATACCACTGATGGAGTTTCATTAATTTACATAGGCAAAAATAGTGATTCACATTGCTCTCGCTGAAGTCAATGAGAGAACAGAAAACTTTCTATCATATACATAAGAGGAAGACTAAATTCAAAACTATCTGTATCATGAACTTAATAATGTTCTTTTTTTACAGTGTGAATTTTTTGAAATATATTTAGCAAATGAATGTTTAACTAACTTTAAATATATAGAAAAATCAAAAGCTTAGAAGCAAAAGCTATTGCTGAATTAAGAGCATGCAAGGAGTAATTATACCATACTCCCAAGTCAAGCAAAATGTGTACTAATTATCTCTAATCTAAAAATTATGTGAGGATTTTTTCTTGAACTTTGCAGAACATGGCCCTAAACCTGACGTGAAATCTGAGAATAGAGTAGTAAGCAGATTTTACTACAGGAAAAAATATGTTTGAAGGTATTTTGGAATCTGCATGATCATCAGTAGCAATGTAATCCCACAACCAAAAAAAAGAGTTAAATGTTTTTTGCCCACCTCTTCCTATTTCATTAACCTCTTGAGCTGCCATTGCATCCTACAAGACAGATGAAAGATGTCACTATGTGGCTGTGGAGAGTGCCCCCTCCCCCCCCGCCAGACTGCCTCTAATCTGGTACCTAAAAGCACTGAAAAAAATCAGTTTCTATGAAAAGGCTAAGTGAAAGTTTAGCAATGATATATTGAAAATAATAATTAAAAAATCCATGAGACCTCATGGTTCTATTTATGGGTGCGCTGGTAATTTGCGTATGCAGCGTGAGCATGGTGCATTGTTTGACACAGTAAAAAAATGCAAATGTCAACATAGTAGTTATTGTAGTCCACAGGGGAGTACTCTCTACCACAGCTAGAAGGGAATAAGTAATTATTAATATTAATATGATATAATATAAATATTAACAGTGGTTAGTATCCTAACATGTACAGTGGTTGCTGGTGATGATCCAAGATCTTTGCTTTCAAGTGATAAAAATGGTTAGTGGTGTTAGAAGTTTTTCTGGTGTTGTTAACTTCAGCCAGGATGGATATGCAGGCTTAGTCACATTCAGGAAAAATCCCACCTTGTTCAATTAAAAAATTATCGTTGTTTTCTGGGTTTTTTCGGTTTTTTTGTTTGTTTGTTTGTTTTTAAGAGTCCTGCTTTCAGAGCACTCCCCATATATCTAGGAGATATGCAGAATATGCCTGGTATACAATAAAAAACGAGGTATGTTCAAGTGAAGTAACACTGGTCCAAAATTAGCCACTCTCTGAAGGTCTATGGCATAGTAAACTGATTTGGGAAGTTACCAGCTGCCAAGATTTGTACTAAAACATCTCAAACGGTATTTCTTAAATACAGACTTCTAAATTCATAATTGGCCAACTAGGAGATATTCACATTGTATAAGGTTAAGCATCCAGTTTTGGTGCCCAGCATAGATGATGAGTCTTCCTGTAGTTCATGGAGAAAACTGAAAGTCTGAGTTAGGAGCCTGTCAATCTCCAGCGACTATAGGTTTCAGTTTACCAAGAACTTATAAATTCAGTACCTTGAGTAAGCTACCTTAACTTCATCGGTGTTAACATCTCCCTTGCACCTAGATATCACCAATTCTTCAGGAAAAATGAATACTCACATCCCTTGATTTTGAATGACAATTACAGAATAAAGGGAAACCTGAATGTATAGTATGTCTGATCGGTACTATTTCTGTGTGCGAGTGTCAGTCTGTCATGCAGGATCAGGAGGGACCATTGCTAACACAGGAAAAGTAACAGAAAAGAAGTAGAACAGTTGCCCAGTCCCTAAATACAAATACATTCCTTTGCTTTTACAATAATCGTAATAATAATAGGTTTCTCCCATCCATGATAAGAAGCCACTGACAAAGTTTTCTTTAAATTTCAGCAAGTTTCTTTCTTTTCTCAGCTGTAAAGTTTAAGTAATGGGAAAATATTATACTGCAACGGCCAAAAATGTTTTTCCTCCTGACAATAGAAAGACAAAGGGTTCACTAATCATGTAACATTTATCATCAATTCAATCGATTCTTGACAGAGAATGAAGGTGGACTGTTTGATATTTAAAGGGACTGTATGCTCAGGGGTTATTGAATTATCCAAAGATCACTGCTAGTGAAAAAACAGAAAATAACATACCATTTACAGAGACTGAAAGTTTCTCGAATGTAGGTCCTAGCTGTAACTTAGCTTTAACCTTGAGTGTCTCTTAGTTCCTTTCCCAGTAGCTCTGAAGCCAAGAAAAATGAGCAAATAATCCAAACCGGGGACACTGCAACTAACAGAGAGGGAAACCAAAAATGACTTCAAATTCAGAGTTGAAAGAGTTAAAGAAGTAATACTATTTAAACAGGGTTGCAGAACTCCTATTAAAAATGGCAGTACTATAAATGTTCTAGTATTGTCAGGAATGTTCTGTTGGATGACACTATACTGTGATTTGTACACACAGCGGACCAGAGCTGATGGGTGAATGAAATGATCCATAACCCTCACTGACACATTTAGAGCAGTTCAGCTGCACACAGAGAACAGTCCATCATTTGCACCCTTCTGTGAAAGCTGGCTTTACCAAGTGTTTCAATGAAATATGTGCAACTTCCCATTTAAATTAGTACCACATGAACCATGAAGAGCACCACAGGTATCTGTTGTAGTACCAGCCTAATGCAAAAGTGGACTGTCTTGTAATGCTCTAACAGGAAAGACATACAACCATTCATCTGTAACATATTAAAACCAGAAGAAATAAATTACTCTATAGATGAAGAATTATTGCTTGTGGAGAGAATGTGCAAAGGTAGTTCTAAAAAGCAGCTTTTACTAAAAAATTATTGCAACAGCATTTGAATTCCTAATGCATATTAAACCTAGTTCGCATAATCATAAATCATCATTTTTAAATCAAGAAAATCTGCTTGAAACTTTTTAAAGGTTTATTTTACTAGTTCAGAACTATTTCAGCATTACCACTGAGGAAAGCACAGTAGGAGTGACTATAAGGGTGGAATAGAAAATGACACCATTTGCCAAGAAAAAGCTCTTTGGTACTGACTTTTTTCAAATTTACCAGTAAGAGCTGCTTAAGTATCTAAAAATGTCTTGTGAACACGGAGGTGACTAAAAAGAATTTCATTCCTATGGGTGGATTTGCCCTCTCGTGCAATGGCTTTTCTTAAATTGTCTCATGTAGTCAGTTAGGCAGAAGAGTTAGAAAAAGCAATGAATTTACCCAAATGCTACAAAGTGTTTATATTAAATTAATTTTAATGGGAAAATTAATCTGTGAATGTTCATTCTAAGCAAAGTACCTAATGCTTGATAAATCCTGAGCTGAACACAAACTAACGTTCAGGGTGGTGAATACTTACTACATTCAGGGTAGCGTGCGGAAGCTGATGTACACATGCCTTTTGCTACTGGATTAGGGAACAGAACCAGTATCAATAAAGAAACAGTCCTACACTTGCCTACCAGACTAGATGCATGTTACTCAGTGATGGAGCCAAATATAAAAACAAGGATGAATTGAGTTAGTATCTTCTAGCCCAGATTTTCAAAAGTGTGCCTTGAATTTCAAGTAATGGATGCTAAAGTAGCCTCTGGGAAACCAGTCCAGTTCCAGCTACAGTTGGTTAGAATATTTCCATAATTTCTTAAAATGGCACCCTTGTCTACATTTCTAGCAGTGCCTAGAAAGGTGGCCTCAGGTCCAGCCTTTCAATAAAATAGGATATTTTGCACTGGTATCTGGCCTATGTACAATAGCAAAGTACTTTGCATTAATGAATATTCTTATATTCAAATATTCCTAATGTGGCCTTTAAAACAGAGTATCTACAAAGTTCAAACAGAGAAAATTCTGCAGTAAGATACTTGATCTGAAACCCACTTTACAAAACCAGCTTTGTCCTGAACTGATGGATCCATACGCCATGCTTCTCACTTGCAATTGTCCATAATTGAAAAATGCAACTCAGTCCTTTGGCATCAGGCACCAGGTGAAGCCAAACAAACGAGCACGTAGCCGAGCTGCACATCCATTCACGGAATAGGTGATTTAGGGGGATGTGAGGAGTGCAGGCATGAGAGGACCAAAAGAAACAAATCAGTCCTACCTAACAAGTAGGCTGCTCATGCTAAGTAATATATAAGTTCCATACCTATTTAATGAATTTGTTTCTCCCAGGAGTGTTAGGCAGTACCAGTGAAACTCAGATGATAGCAGAAGTAAGACTGTCTCCTGCAATTTTCCTCATGCTATGTTCACTGCCCTTTTGTTCATGGCTCTGTGGTCTCTCAGATACAAATGTAAAATGAAATGAAAAGCAATTTTGCAAAACTGCCACTTTTAGGTTGTGTGCAGTCAATTAAATGGGATACTATCATAAGATATTCAAACAGTACAAGTCTGGAACTGCAGCAATTTAGTGAATGATATCTAAATAATTTGGATGATTGAGAGTCATTTATATCACTAATCTTACTCTAGCAGCTACAAAATACAGCTCCGTGTGTGATGAAACCTATATGGTATTTCTGTCTTTGCTTAACATAGCGGAATTTCAAATGCTAATGTGTTTACAATAGTTGCTTTTAGCCTCGATTCTTGTATTACTACTATGTGAGTTCATAACTGTATTTGGTTTAAATCATCTAAATGATTGTGTTGAGTTGACCCCAGCCATCAGGTAAGCCCCAACGCAGTTGCTCTTTCACTTTCCCCCAGAAGGATGGAAGAGGGAATTGGAAGGCAAAAATCAAAAACACTTGTGGGTTGAGATAGAGACAGCTTAATAAGTGAAGGGGGTGTGGGGGATAACAAAAAAACCAACCAACAAACCCAACCCAAATGTTGCAAAGGCAATCACTCACCACCTTCCACCAGATGAGTGATGTTTAGCCAGTCTCAGAGCAATGGTTACTTTAGAAAAAACTCCCACCACCACCACTTTATTGCTGAGCATGACATTATATGATACGGAATATCTCTGGTCATTTTGGGTTTGCTGTCCTGGCTCTGTCCCCTCCCAATCTCCCACCTACTCTGAGTCTGCACCCTGGGTGGGGGTTGAGTGAGAAACAGAGAACGCCTTGACACTGTGCAATCACTGTTCAGCAGTAGCTAAACCATGGAAGAGATATCACTTGCGATTTTTTTATCACAAAAATAAAGCACAGCACCATACAGGCTGCTGTGGAGAAAACTAATGCCATCCCAACCAGACTCATTGCAATTATTTTTTTTGTTATAGTCATCATTTAAGAAAACTCCCAGACAAGATTCCCTTTGCACTGACTGGAAGTTTTCACGTCAGAATTTCAGAAGTGAACCCCTATATTTCAGATGAAAAAATACGTTGTGTGTAGCTTTCTATATTTCTTTCCTTTTTTCTGTGTATGGATAGGACAATAACAATAAGTGTTAAAAGATATATCAGTTTTATCATTAAAACTCACTGCCAGTATCATCGCAGAATCAAAGAATGGCTAAGGTTGGAAGGCACCTCTGGAGATCATCTAGTCCAAGCCCTGCTCAGGCAGAGACAGCTACAGCAGATGGCTCAGGGGTGAGTTCAATTTGGTTTAGAGTATCTCCAAGGATGAAAACTCCACAATTTTGCTGAGAAATCTGTTCCAGTCTTTGACCACCCTCATAATAAAATAGCTTCTCCTTATGTTTAGGTGGAATTTCCTGAATTTCAGTTTGTGCCCGTCACCCCTTGTCCTGTCACTGAGCATCACTGAGCAGAGCCTGGCTCCATTGTCTTTACTCCCCCATCAGGTATTTACACACGTGTATAAGATCCTCTGAGCCTTCTCTTCTCCAGGCTGAACAGTCCTATTTCACTTAGGTAAAGATTCTCCAGTCCCTTAATCATCTTCACAGCACTTTGCTGGACTGGTTGTAGCATGTCTATGTCTGTCTTGTAGTGCAAAGTCCAAACCTGAAAACAGCACTCCAGATGTATCTCACCAGGGCTGTGCAGAGAGAATGGGTCACTTCCCTCAACCTTCAGGTGATGCTATTCCTAATGCAGCTCAGGAGGCAGTTGGCCTTCTATGCTACAAGGGCACATGGTTGGTTTTTTTCTGCAGAGCTTCTTTCCAGCCAGTCAGTCCCCAGCATGTACTGGTGCCTGCGGTTATTCCTCCCCAGATGCAAGACTGGTCATTTTCATTTGTTGAACTTCATGAGGTTCCTGTCAGCGCATTTCTCCACCCTGTTGAAGTCCCTCTGAATGGCAGCACAGCCATCTGGTGTATGAACAGCTCCTCCCAGTTTTGTATGATCTGCAAACTTGCTGAGGGTGCACTCTGGCCCGTCATCCTGGTCATTAATTAAGATGTTACACAGTATTGGCCCCAAGGGGTGATACACCTGGCTCAGCCACTCTACTGCCTGTCTTAACTGGTCATCCCATGGAGGTCAGCTGGTGCCAGATGGTTCAGAATAATACATATACACACATACCCCCCAATCTCACAGGTAGTAAATATGAAATTTTTGCTCCCCATACAAGTATCTGAGCAATTGCTGACAGACAGATATTGTCCTAAACCCTAAACCATTAAATTAAATTAATGCAGTTTATTTTCTATTAAGCTACTAGAATCAGACCTTCCTGCTATCCTTATAAATACGTAATTTATCTTGAAATCAGTGATGCCTAATCACAAATTCCATAGAGGTGAGTGTAAAGGTAATTCCAAATAAGTGCACCTTTTTCTTAAAAATTTATTGGTTTGTTTTTTGGTTTTTTGCCTTTTCCTCTACATCATTATAGCTGTCTGTAACAAGGCTGTGACAATTAGATGCAATGGAAAGATGTACTCTTTCCAAAGTACTTAGGTTCAGACTGAATTGTCACCTTCATCTCTATCCTTAGGTATGAGATGGACAGTTTCATCATCCTCTTTTGGAAATGGATGGATAGTCTTGACAGCACCTGCCACAACCCACCTGCTCCATTGAGCATCACCAAGGAGATGAGATGAGAAAGTCTGGAGCATGAGGTAACTAAGGGGGAAAGAAAAAAAACATTTCCTTCCCTTAATCTGAGAGGTGCTTCCAGACTATGTATCACTAGAGTTCACTGGTTCCACTTTAGCAAAAGCATGTGACAATCAGCCTGAATCATGGGCAGTTTCGGTCAAACTCAAACCTCCTGAAAAGTCTCCATAAAGTAACAGAACCTGAACGAATATTGAATTATTATACTGAATTAAAAACTAAATTAATATATTCTGTGACATATGCTTACTGTGTATTGTGGAAGTAGAGTAATGCATCACTACAAATTGCAATGTACATTCAAACAAACTAAAAGGGATTTGGGGGCATATTTTTTTTCCAACTGCCTCTTGAATTCTCAGCTGTACATTCCGCGGAGGTAAAGAGGAATTAATGATACACCTTACCAACTGTGTAGAACAATTTAACTGTTTTTAATGTATTTTTGTAATCTCTTTTTTCCGCACACAGTTTGTATGACTTTCTGTCTTTTCCACACTGTTTAAACTACTCCCTACATTAGCTGGAATTTGCCATAAGAGATCTATGCCCGCTTGTAGTCCAGTAAGCCAATTACAAGTCTGGTCTTGTAAGTGAGTTGCTTGGATCACTTCAAAAATCACAATCAAGCTGATCAAGAACTGTTTTTCATTCTTAACTTGCAAGCTATGTTGGACTGACAGTGGCTACACTGCTGAATATTCATTGGTTTGGAGTTATGACCACCTCATTATTTTTAAAAAGGGTCCTAAAAGAACTCTCACTGGAATCATTGTTAGAAGATACTACATATTTTTCACTTGGCCAGATCAGAGCACATTTTTATATCAATGAAGTCTGTTCAAAAGGCACAATGCCATAATGATAATTCACTACAAACAAAATAAACAAGATGTAAGATTGGAGATCAAATATTGGCAGCAAAGTGGCAAGTTTGCAAAGGATGAGTGAACTTTCCCTGGGCTCCTCTGTTCTTCAGCATGCCAAAACAAACAGGAAAATACACACAAACAATACACAAGTGATTCTTCTTTCTCTTCTTCTTCTTCTTCTTCTTCTTCTTCTTCTTCTTTTTATTTAATGTTTTAAAACACACATGGTGTTAGTAAGTCAAGCGTTGTGATTGTGTGCATAAAAGTAAAATATTGGTAGATGTGTTACTAGCTAATTGTCATTAAATTAGAAGTAGATTGTTCATCTGTGATTTGAGCAGTAAATATTATTGACAAAACAGGGAAAATCCCTAACTTTACAGAACTTGTTCAACTTGCATTCTTATGTTGTATTGACAAAGAATTTTCTTAAACAGCATTCAGGGGAGAAAAATAGGCATTTAGAAGCATAATTATTATCACGTTAGAGTTACTACCTAAAGCAAGTCCAATGAACCTCTTTTCAACAGCACCTTCCTTCGTACACTGACTGTAAAGGGAGGCAAAGCTGGACCTTTAGAGTTGGAATCTACATTGCAAACATTTAACTTAGGGCAAATGGATCACACTTAAGTGATTTGTGTAGGAAGGATATAAATGACAGAAAACTAGAAGGGAAGGAAAATAGATGGAGACAAAAGAGAACCTGTATTTAGGTTTATGATAAATGAATGTGAGAAAAGATAGATCGAAAAGATTATTTATCACGTGGAGGAAAAGCTTACGTAAAAATATAACAGGAGAATGACATTGGGGGAAGAGTCTGTAGAAGAAAAAAGAAGCAGACAGTATAGGTGAGATTCAGCTTGCTGATGTCTACGCACAGTGTAGCTGTGCTTATGTGCCCTAGGTGTCTAAGCATCCACTGCAGCTAGTGGAGAGCCAGTCAATAGAGCCAGCAGGACCAAAAGAGCTTTTATCTCCTTTTATACTAGATATCTAATTTCAGTAAGTTGAATTGCTTTCCGACTCCAGTGCTTAATCCAAACAGGTACCTATTTCAGTTGCCTAAAAGTGACAGCTATTCGAGATGCTCTTGCATATCTTACCTGGTGTGCAGCAGAAGAGTATCAACTGCAGAAAAGCAGCAATTTTCATATCATTGTATTACACACCTAGGCCTTGAATCATAGCTACCATGTAAGTATCTTGGATCCCACAGTGTACTAGAAATGGCATGAGAAATATATGCATGATCAATCGAACTGAGCTCCAACTTTCCAGGGACTAAAATAGGAAACCAGACTGTCCATAGACACCTAAATTTAGATGTCTGAGTCTGGAGCTAAATCCCTTTTTTTAAGTTAGGGCAAGTAGAATTCAATCCCATGAATTGAGAAAGGCTAAGAACTCGTAGGATTGAATAAAGTATGTCAGAAAGAAGATTGGAGTTACTGAGAAACTTGTGTCTAAAGAGAAAACAAGCCCAGGGACTGAAGAAGTGTGACAGTAAAAGATGTGACTAGATGTATTAAGAAAAATAACATTATTTTCACACAGTAGAAGTTGTTTGCAGGTTTAGATATCAACCACATTTCTATTTGTAAGCCGTAGGGACCTGGACTTATATGTGGGTAGAAGATCTTGAGTTGTACAGTATTGTAAAATGACAGACTAGAAATCCTTTGGCAGAATCCATTAAATGAAGAATAGAAGATTTTTCACTAATCATATATGAAAGTGATTCATAGTGATGTAAATAGTAATAACAGTATCACGCAAAAACAGAAGCAGTGTTGTTTACCTTATTATTCCATTCAGTTTAAATTATACTCTTCTGCAGTTTCATATATTTAAGATCATTATGTTTACAACATATAGCATTAAGTAGGCCATCAAGAAAACTAGATGTTTCGGCAGATGTGATTGGCAGTCTGCAAAGAGGGACTAAAAGAATCAGATTTTTCTGATAAAATGATCATTGGAATGAAAGTTAAGGATATTGACAAGTGAGGCTGTAGGTATAAAGGTTAATAGCCTGCTTTGATGAATGGATCTCACTTGGCGTTATGTCTGGAAATAGGACACTGCTCCATTTAATACCCTTTTCACATCACAAATATTTTGTCCGCAACCCTAACAGCTAGAAAACATTCTACTAAATAAAACAGCAATTTCTAAAAGACAGCTCTGCACAAAGAGCAGATTGGTGACCTGTCAGAGTGCTGAGAAACTGGCTTGCAATTATTGTCCTTTCACACACGTGGACACAAATTTGAACTTCACGTTAATTTTGTTAGCAGTTTGGCAACATTTTTGAAATACATATGCATCTATATTTTTTCTAAGTCAAATTACACACATCTAATAGTAAACAGAACCGTGATGAAAATGTTGAAATACTACTAACATCATGTGAGACCTTGCACTCCTTTTGTCCTTTCTGTTCCTTCTCTTTTCAAAGTGTTTGTAATAGCATTTGGAGTGAAGGTATGACATACTAGTATATATAACCTCTTTCTGACCACTACAAGAATAATTTTCATTTTATTGTTCCTGATTTCATTTTATTATTCCCTGATGTTGGTTTTGTTCTTGGATTGTTTTTTTGCAGGATTTAATTTGCTTGCTTATTTGTATTTCTAATCTAACATTAGTTGAAACATGTATGTATGTTATTTACGAGGCATATTTATCTCAAGATAGTTTGACTCAGGTTGGAGAATAACATTTGCACATGCTTAACTTTAATTCAGGGGAAAAAAACTATTAAAAACAAACATAACCATGAAATTGTCATATAGGGAAAATAACAGGAATGAATGCTGAGCTGCATAAGACAATAATAGCCTTCAACACAGATACCTCTGTGTAGTTCTTTGAGTTAGCTAACCTGTATCTGATACATTGCTGGAGAATAAAGAAAAAGGATAAAACAAAGCAGATGCACAAGATTTTGCAAAACACAAAAGAAGTCAGGTCTGTACGTACTTAGTTTAAAAATACGTATAGTCTACGAAGAATCTTCTGGTATAAATCTGTTCAGTGCCCTGTACGGTGATGCTGCCTTCTCTGCCTGTAGATTGCTGTCTTGCACATCAACTAGATTAGTAGAGGAGATTTTTAAACATAATTTCAATTTCTGTTTGTCCTCATTGTGCAATTAAGGTATTGTTTAACGGCTGCTTTAAGAATAATAATTCTAATAATAATAATAACTTTCAGCAGAAGAGAAGACTTTTGATAGAGCTGAATTGCACAACTGATATTTCTAAGAAATTTGGTTTCTTATCTGCTTTGCAAGGAAAACTGGAACATGTCAGATGTTCTGAAGAAAACTCCTGTGTAATCAGATTTCCTATAAGAAACTGCTATCAATAACTTATTCTTACAAACCTTATACACTTATGGAGGCAGAAGAAAGAGTAACTCCTCCCTTTCCTTCTTTGCTGAAACTTGCAAAATATATAGCAGTCTAAATATCTAGGACAATTTCAGAGACCAATGTTTGGTCTCTCAGTACACTTTGAGTGCCCATTTGAGGGCCAAAAAAATTCTTCCATATGTTGCCTCGTATGTTTAGAGAAGTGTTAATGGGGGTAGGTCCTTTAGACAACTGTGAAAGTGTCACGGCCAAAGGTAAACCTGTTCTCAAACACGTTCACTGTAAATTTGCTAGAATTGGTTGTAGCTTGTTTTATGCCTTTTGGGGCTTTCTTTAACTGCTTTGTAGAACAGATCCTCTACATCTAGGTTTAAGTTCATTTTCTGAATGGAACTTAAATCTCAACTTTTCTTATTCTGTTAGCAGTGACATCTTTGTGATTTTAATTGGCCCTTCCATTTTCTTAATCTGCTGATAATAAAGACTAACTAACATTAAATAATGAATATATAAAATATTTATATAAAATTACATGGTAATAATTTAATCCCAGGACTGTGAAATAGTCTACAGTAATAAATCTATTTCAGATTTGCTAGGATTCACAAAAGTAAAAATGTCTTCATTACGAGACAGAAAGATTATTATTTATTATTAATTTTAAATGTTTTTTCTTATGTAAATCTTATGTAAATATTCAAGTTCTTTCAAAATATTAACTGAAGGAATATAACTCATACATTTTCTAACTTTTAATAAATATAAAACAAAACAGATCAAACCATTATGTCTTCTTCAAAGCCATCTCTAATTCAATAATGAAAGTAACATTATAGCAATATTCATTAAACACTTACAGGTTATTGACCTCCATAGCTGAACAGAACAGAGGCAGTCAGCCTTAAAGGACAAATATATCTTAATTTTTGTCATGGGTGGATTAATGGCTTGCCTTTATTGATAACATTTTCTATTCAGCCGTACGGAGGACTTACAAAATGAAGCACAACAAAAGGATTAGAAAACAAAGAAATAATATGCCTAGCTGGACACACCATTTATTCCATTTTTGATTGCTTAATTATCAAGTGCAAGACACCCCTTTTAATATATTTACTCAATGAAATTTAAGATTCAAAGTAAAATATAGTTTAGTGATGCTGCGAAAACCAGCTATGATGCATTTCTATAAAAATGACTAAACTGGCAGAGTGGATTAAATACTAGAGCATTTTGGAAGATGACACTCTAGCAAGATTTTGCATTTACATGAACTGGATAGTGTCAGAAATTTGTTTGCATTTGGGGATTTTCTACTAAAAGGGAATAGTAAACAAACATGTTACCATTGAGATTACATGGTGTGCCAGCATACATTATTTGTAGTTTGAAGGAGCATCCCATAGAATCCTTACTTTTATGAAGCAAGCTTACTAAATTTTAAGGTAGACCAAGATGGATTTTATTTCGTTCTATATTGTTTCCTGCACTGGATTATTATTTTAGGAAATGTTACCTGCTACAGTCAGTGTATTAAAAACTGTGGATCCATAGGCAAGTTTGTTATTACGAATAAGCATATTGTTGTGGTTTCTTTTTAAATAAACATTTTAAGAAAAGCTTTCATATATAATTTTTTTGGCATTCAGGGATGGTCTCATTCAGAGTTGGTGACTTCTCAATCAGGTTAATGCCTTCACAACCCCACCCTTTCTGTCACTTCCATGTCAGAAAGAAAATTTTGGCTTCGGTGTTTTTGATTGTTTACTGACTTACCCACCTTAGAGATCTTTATCTTTAGAATTCTGTTTCTATTCATTTGTAGCCATGAGGAGACAGACAAATAGCACATAGGAAGCTCTGATTTTAGTACATAGATGCTATGCTGGTGAGTGATAGATCACATCAGTATCCAGCATTTGCTTCACTTCATGTCAGTGAACACTCAGTGTTTACTAGGGAATTTGATAATCCAAAGACCAGTAAATCCCGTCATAAATACATTTGCTAAAGAGACACAGGGAATTGTGTTTTGGCAGCATCTTTTTGATCTGATTCTTCCTTAAAATCACAGTGAAATGTTTTGACATATCTGTTTATGTTGAAAAGCAAGGAAGCAATGAACAAATTTAAACTGGAGTATCCTTGATTTGGTCTCCAAAGTCCATTTCTTAAATTTACTTGAACAAGATTTCTTAGATATTGCATGTCTATATTTTAAAACACCTTTTGAAATTTTTATAAATTATTTTGATTCTTATGTACAATATACTGAGAAATAATTTCATAGTTCTTCAGTCCTTGATAAAACATAATGTTTAGTGCCAATGATGGATAAGGTAATGCTAAATCATTCTGAAGTTCGTAGGATAAATCAAGTCTGTTATTACCTTATACATACTGAGATTTCTTAAAATAAGTTGTTACTCATGTAACACTCAATGGTTCTGGAGCTTCTACTGCTAATCATAAGGATAGTGTATTTAGTCATATTTCCAAAACCAAAAGTGTTGAGATTCTCCTATCACTCCACTCACTTCCACTTGAGATGAATAGACCTATTTCAGTAGAAAGACATGTTAAAAATTATTTTGAACTTTCCTATTGTAAGTAGCACGCATCATGGAGGAACAGTCTCAGAATTAGCTCACTTTTACCAGCTTCTCAGTCACAGTTCACTTTTAGCCTCACGGAGCTCAGCGAGGCAGCAGCAGGGCCAGATTCAGCCCTAATGGAAGATAACAGGGTCAGCAACACAGACGCAGGTTATGCATGAACACCAATCACAGGAACACAAAGATCTCTACAACTCCCGTCTCTTAATTCATTTGTTTTGTGAAAAAGCAACTAAATTACTGTTTCCATTCTGAAAAGGCAAACCTCTTAAAAATTACACCTACAAGGAGAAATTCTTCCAAACTGTTCCGCAGAGCTGTGTTAGCTGGTATAGTCGTAATCAATAAGTCTTGAAATTAATGCTTTAAAATGTTATTGCAAGGTGGTTACAAAACATTTAAAACCAGCGTCAGTGTCACTGCCAATGAAGTAGAAAGCTGGTGCACAGTAGCATGCATAAGATAAGACCAGCATTGAAGAATCTTATAATGTGAATGTAAGACTTCTCCAATGACCAATAATCCTCTATGTAGTCTTCTACACTGAGACTTTCTTTTAAAAACAATGACAACCATGATTTTATATAGTCATATTTAAATTAAAATCACTTATTGTTTGGGGACTCGGGTGGATTAATAGACATGAACAAACACTCATTGGATTTAGTGAAATATATAGTCACATGATTCAGAAATCATTACAAATAAGGTGTGCATAGATAAAGCAGAAAGCAATCATTACATTTGTTTTATGAAATAAAACTAGTCTACCTAAAAGTAATAAATGTGGCTAAATCCTGATGTAACATCTTGCACTTAATATAATTATTTTTTTTTTGTAAATCAATACAGGTGTATTGATGTAATTTACTCAGACATGAGCTTGGTTTTAACAGTGTGTGTGAATTTCATACAGAGACTTCTTCATCTTCAGGTACACTTATGCTTAAAACTATCCCTAAGGTATACTGCTGTTCAGTACACATCAGACAATGCCACGTTATGACATTCATCCTATCTTTCTCCTTAAAAGCCAGACCGTGATTGCCAAGCTCATAGTAAGAGATTTACTCAAAGACATTCATATATGCGATTTTAGGCTTCTCATACCAGGTCCCAAGAACTACTAAGTATAAAGAGAGGCTAAGATTATTAGTTTAGATGTAGATAGTTCCGTGGTAAACAACTATGCTTAATGAGATGAGCATGACACTTACAGGCTATGTGAAAATCTGCCATTCAATGCAGAATATACTAATTTTCTCTTACATATTCATGGAACCTACTGCAAATGAATTAGTTAGATGAGATACAATATCTATGTTGGCAAACATAGAAGATGCTGGTGTGAAGGGCCTGATGACAGCAGAGGCAGTACATCAAGATAAATGATCCTTTCATCTTGTTCTGCCAATCATTGTGTTGGTCATGGCCAAAAACATCCAGATATAAGAGATAATATGTTATAGAGCAGCCAGGTAATGTGTGTGGCAGGACAGCAACTTCTTTATTTTTTGAACGTGAAAAACTTTCCAATATAGGCACTGGAAGAGTCACGGTAGTGACATTTATTCCTCTGGGATATCATATCAAAAGGTATTTCCTAGGGGAGAAAATACTTAGAGGAAGGGGTTTTGAAAAACAGAAGGAAAACAAAGTAGAGAATTAGCACTTTGGCTTTAACCTTACCTCAATGAAAGCAAACTCACTGATTTCTGCAGACTCACTTCATAAAAGGTTGACATAGGAAAGCAGGAGGCACAGACAGAAAAATAAAGAAACAGCAGCTTCTTTTAACAAGACATTGTAAATCCGTACAAGTAATTTAAGCCCATTACTCATTTCAAAAAAGAATCAAATATATCTTCTGTCACTCTGAAAATACATCAATTTACTATGAAGATTATTAAAAGAAAAGACAGAAGATGTAAACATTTGTAAGTATAAGGTTTGTTTGGAAAAGTTAACGTAGAGAGATAATACTTTTCACATAATTCAATAAATTTTTGTGCTTTTTGTAGTGAACATTAATGACCTACCATAAACACGCTGCAATGATAATGCGAAACTTAACCATATACTTGTGAACATAATACTTTTGCCCATCTTAGGAGTTTAGTTATATGTCCCAGTTTGTCCTAAATTTAGTAACTTTTTTTCAACTGTTGAACAGCAGGGCATTTTACCTTCATCAGTCCTACAATTCTTTTTAATTTTATTCCATCATTAGTCAGTGTTAGATTTTAAAGTACACTGATTGCTGGCATATACTTTTTTATATTTACAGTATGCATTTGTGTTTCCCACACATGACGAGCACCACTCAGCTTGCAACCTTCAGGACAGACAAGATTGAAACAGAATTTGTCAAAAGGAAAAGACTATCTAATTCTAAATGCACATTTAGCCTGACTGAACTGAGTGACTGAACTTGAAGATGGTTTCTTGCTTTTAGAAATATTGGGAGGATCTTTTCTCATATCAAGAAAACTAACTTTGTTGTTATGTAATGTACATATTTATTATTTTCCTTTTTAAAAAATAGTCATTTCATTGTAATAAATTGAGTATGTGAGAAAGGGGATGGAAGAGAGAGAGAGGTTTTATTTGAGATTTTCAGCACTAGAAGCAAAATTTTTTACCATATAAACTCACAGAAGGCTATCTGAGCTGTGCAGCTGTCTCTTGCTGTAGCTTGGACTTGGACTCATCAGCGAGATTCAAGAAGGACAACAGCAGACAGAGCAGTAAACAGCATCCAGTGACTTAACAGAGTAAATGGAGATCTAAATGAATTATTATCGACCAAGAGTCATTGTGATAGTTCTCTAAGAACATAAGCATTGCGCTATATGAAACACAGATATTAATATATGTTGGGATTTTTTAGGAAGAAAAAGATTAAGAATGAAACGGGAAGCTAGATTACTTAGAATGTAATTAAGTAAACAAGCATATCTACAGTGTTCTTTACAACCTAAGCCTCAGAAAAGGGTTCCTGTAGAGCTGAAAATGTGTCACAGAAGTTGAACAAAGATCATTGTTTCCATATAAGATGATAATAAATTAATTTTTCTTCCAATGCTTCTACTTGAGGAGGGACTTAAGAGGAGGAGACTAAATATGCTATGACTTGATTGCTTGGAAAACAGCCACAAGCAGAAGATTTACAGGTATCTATAAAGGGTCTGTCCAGATTATGAACCCTTTCAATATACATTATTAATGATATGTATAACAAAACAGAGAGCTAACAAAATAATAAAAACCACAACCAAAACAATCAAACAAACAAGCCCCAACAGATTATTAAATCTGCATGTGAAATGAAACTGAGAGTGTCTGAAATATATAGGAGACAGACCTAGAATTTGGCATGATCATTGTAAATTAGAGAAATGGTCTTGGAAAACTGGGCTGAATCCAACAGGGACAAGTGTGAGGTATTACAAATAGGCAGGAATAAGCAGGAATAATCAACTTTACAAGCACAGGATGGGGAACAGCTGGCTAGATAGCGGTTTTTGGAAAGCGATCCAAGGGATAGACTAGACTACAGTCTGAACGTGATCAAAAATATCATGCTGTTCTGAAGATGGCAAACATCACACTGAGATGTGTAAGTGGAATATAGCTTACAAAAAATATGAACACATCTTTCAGCTTTACACCACTTTGTAGGGCCTCAGCTGGAGTACTCTGTCCAGCTCTGGTCAACATACTTCGTGAACCACATCAGAGGGAGAACAGGGAACACTGAAAGGAAAGATAAGAGATCTACAAAGAGGACCAGTGAAAAGAGAATGAATGATTCAAGCTGTTTAAATTAAGGGAAACTGAAAGGGTGAAGACGGGGCTATGTAAAAAGCTTCAGAAAAGAAAAAGGCAATAATCTACTCACTGTGCCCAGTGACAAAAGATGAGAATGAGCAGCCTAACAGTAAGAAAGACTGAAATTAGAAGTCAAGAACGGCTTTGTAATGGTAAAGAACAGCTTGACTAGAAAGACTGTGGAGTGACCATCAGTGGAGGATTTTCAAAATAGATAGATCAACAGCTGCTAGGGGTCGTGCAGGTTCAGCTGATACCAGCAATATTCTAGACGATCCCTTGAGGTCTCCTCTCATCCTGCATGACTGAATGGCCATCATGAAAGCTATGAATACGGTATGACTGTCCACAGCAGAAAAACAGACCAAGTAGCAAATTTAACAGGAAAAGCAAGTCTGCTTACTGTGGTGGAATTAAACAGGAGAAATCATAGCCGCAGGGAGTCAAGAAGTAACTTGGCACATTCATAGCAAAAGAATATACAAACATTTCTGCAAAGAAACCTTGATGAGATCTCCCTCATAGAAATTTGAAAATCATTGGTTTTCACAATCTGTAAGAGTTTACTAAGAGAAGAATCTCAAAGAGAAGGATGTTATTTCCTGTTACTTTAACTTTCTTATAGTGACCACTGATAGGACAGGACACGGAGCTGTCTGATGCAGAGTGCTGACACTTTGTGAAAATACCTTTCCAGAAGCATCTTTGATTTGCACAAAAACTCTGGTGAACATTTCCAAATAAAGGAATACATTAGCAGAAGAAAAGGTCTGTTCACAAACCATTTACAAACAAACAAACAAAAAGCAATGTGTGGGGAGTACATCTGCTGGATAATTTATTCACAATGAATTATTCAGCCAACTCTACTGAAGGACCTGCTTTTTTTTCTAGTTATATAGAGATACTTTTTTATGACAGCCATGGACACAAATGTTATCTCTGACTGATGCTTCCCTGACTGTCATCTTTTCTGTCTGGCCTGTAAAGTCAATTCAGGAAGTACTTTGTTTTCTCACTGATCTTTTGATTCAGAGGTGAATGACAGCTTTAACCATACAGCTAGACCAAATGCCTCAGGATGGCAAGGGTAGAAGGAAAATCATATTTTTAAATTAGAAGGACAAAAATTGCCCACAGCCAAGTAATAGACTATCACATAAACAGCAACTTTGTCACGTGAAATAGTAGCATTCCAATTTCAGGACAAAAGCAAGATAAAGTTAAGGACATTTGAAAACAAAGGTTTGAGTAAAGTGACTCATGCAGTGATAAACCAGATAAAAAGATAAAATACTGTGTAAAAATAGGATGGAGCTAACACACAATGCAACATTTGGTTGGCATATATTCCTTCTTTTTAAAAAATATTTTCTCTTTCTTTTCTTTGTTTCACCCTCCCTTTTAGCTTGCAGTCCTTTGTTCTTTCATTTTTAATGACTAGCAGTGATTTAGTTATCTAGGTCATTCATTTACCTTGAATTGTTTGCTGTGGTACAACAAATACCAGTTGAAACCTAAGAACTCTCGTTAACTTTGTTTGCGCTGTTGAAACTGGTTTTATAAAAAAAAAAAAAAAAAGCCTTAAATATTTTTAATTGCTTAAAAGGTTTTAACTTTAAAATTTGAAATAAATTTAATATGAATTGTAAAAGTCAATGAGTTGCTAAAATGTGTGCAGTCTTTCTATTCATTAGGCAGTGTGTTTTCACATTTCTCTGTTAGCATAAGAAAACTCTGAAAATTCAATTAGTTGAATTAATGCAGTGTGCAAAACAGCACACAGAAAAATTCCCCATCCTTGATGGCACGTACCACTTTTGCCCTATTATGTGACAGAGTCAAATTATGACACAGCTTCTCTTATGCATTCATTTTCAAATCTCTGTAAGCAGAATGGTGCTTGACAGCAGATACAAGGCAGTAGATAGGGTAAGTGGCTGGCATTTTGCTAAACAGGATTGAAGAACAAGGATGTTTGAAGAAATATAAGATAATAGCCAAACCCATATGTTAATATTGGCCATATTTTTTTTTGTATGATCCACATAGACAAGTCACCTCATCTTCTCATAACAGGGATGAGGGTATTTTCTGATTCTGCTGGGCAAAGAACATACAATCTTCTTTCAGGTGTGGATTACTACAGTACACTATACACACAGTCAGGACCTCTGTGTTTAGGTAACAAAGAAAATCATCAACAGCTAGAGAGCTGATGTGATGTGTCTTAAACATCCTGTCTCATTTCCCATAGATGTCTCACCTTGTGGTCCCCTTTTGTTTGTAGCCTTCAGCTGTGCTATGTTATCACTCGCACATGCTTGCAGAAACACATATGTACAAGTATATATCTCCATAGACACACCTATTTAAAATGGAGTTCAATAGATAGACACCACCTGTTTTGCGTTTGTACAGCTCCTAACACAATAATCTCTATGTACAGAACCAGTTAAAATGGTAAATGTTTTTGTTCCTTCGCTCAGTACCCAGCCGGTATAGAGCTTGTTACTGCGGTGACCAGTAGACGAGAGACATTTTCTGGTGCCTGTTCCAGCTTTCATCACTTTCAGTCAGGTTCTTGTATATGTTTAAATTGACTTTCTGGGGAATATAAATAGCTTTGGTATTCAAATAAAATTTAATAGTCTTTCTCTTGATCTTCCAGATTAGTTCATGAGCTCAGGACTGTGAAAAAATCATTTTTCAGTTTGGCATTGTGGTTTAAATCCCTACATGTGCCTTGTCCTCCTGTCTCTCTCCTTCAGGTAAGCACCTTGATCACTGGGCTGTAGGTGGGTTACATCTATACATGCTGCAGACAGCTAGAAATCCCAGAGGTGTGTGAATGCATCAGTCTTCAGTTGAACACTTCTGAATAGCACTGAAACTGCTTTTAATGTGCTACACAACTGATCTGTACAAGAGCAATAAGACCAACCCTTTGTATTTTCAACACATCAGAAGACCACTTTCTGCCCAAATGGATATGGACTTGGTTTCTGGAACTCATGCCACGTGACATGAAACAGTTCTATAGGCTTTGTAGTACATTGTACCCTGACATTTGGTCAGTTTGTTAAACTTTTTCTTGGAAGAAATCATTGGTTAGAGATGTCTGAGCTTTTCTTAGCTGTGAGAGTTTTCCATTTTTCTCAGCCTATGCCTGTCAAGTGTCCGTAGCTTCTATGCATGTATATACCTGGGTTGAATGCAGATTAGGAGCATCTTTTACATTGGACAAACACAATTATGTGTTCTGCAACTGCTAAGTGTCATCAAACGTGTGATTATGAGAGTGGTAAAAACTGGTAAATGCTATCATTCTCAGATGTAAGGATACCTCTTTCTAATGGGTTTTAGAAACCCCTAGCACACTTGTGTCATTAAAAGATAGATTTTTCCTGCATGCTCGTTTCATTTTCCATCCACATATTTATTAGTCCCAAACACCTCACCTTTTACTGAAACAGGTAACACTGACACAATGTTGTCTTTGTGGCTCTCTTTGCCTTTAGCGTATAGATTACAAGATGCA
Organism: Charadrius vociferus; assembly: GCF_000708025.1. Classification (NCBI taxonomy): domain Eukaryota; kingdom Metazoa; phylum Chordata; class Aves; order Charadriiformes; family Charadriidae; genus Charadrius; species Charadrius vociferus. The sequence goes on along the minus strand of NW_009647874.1, from coordinate 2,580,789 downwards.
TTCTGCTTTATTTTGTTTCCTTTGGAAATGCTCCTCTGCACTTTGTTGCACTAATTCACAGGCAGCTTGAAAGCATACTGTCTTACATATAACACTCTCAACCAAATACCTGAATAAGATGTGAGTTACCTAGGAATAAATAATGGTGAAATGACACCACAAGCACTCAGTAAGTTGTCTGTCTTTGATACCACCTCCCATTCCACAGATGTCCTCTGCTTCCATTGCTCTCTTCTCTATTGCACCTCCTGCCTATATTCCCAGATATATCTCCCCTATTCTTCCCCTTACACAAACAGTAGATTGAATTGCCATCCTTCTCTTGTGCTAAACTGAAGAACAATGCTGCTTTTCTTTGACGCTTACTTGTTAATATGGGCATGCCTTTGCCTCTCCCCTTTTGCTTAATCCATTAGTAATACCTCCCAAAGGTATTTTCCCCACCAGCTGCAGTGGGGTCCTTGGGACTTAGCTTGCACTAGATGTCCCACTGTTCCACAGCTGCAAGTAAATGTAATAAACACACACACACACACACGCTAGTAAAACTGCAGGCCCAAATGTATCAGTATAGTTGATGCTTATGTTTTCCAAGGGCTTAGGCAGCTGGTCAGCTGGAGTATATTTGAATGATGTTTGGACATGCTAAGTGACAGCTTTGCACAGAATATTTTGTTTAAATTAATCCAAATCTCAAAGGGAAAGGTCTTACCTATAACCTGAAATCAGTAGCTAACAATACCACAAAAGGTAATTTGGATGTCAATAACGTGCCTTTGGATTTTTTGCAATACATAGGCGTTAACTTGATCATGTGCTTGGTCATTTGACAGCTGTACAGGAAGACCTCCTGTCTGATGAAGTCCCAACTAAATACAAGTCTCTGTACTTGACTATAGTTAATAAATGTGGCTATTTGGAATCCAGAATGAGTAGGATTTCTCATGTTCTCTGGGTTTAGTACAGGTCTCAAACCAAAAGTACAGTGGAGTGAAAATGGCAGGCTGTAGCCTTGGGACTTTAACACACCATGCAGATAGAAAAAAAAAGGATTAAAATTCAGTCTTTTGAAGAATATGGAATTGTTTCTAGTTCAGTTATGGACTGTATTTCCTATACCAAGAGACTGGCACAGTATGAAATAACTAACAGTGATGAGAAAAGCTGGCAATAGCGTTAAGTGTAATGGGACCTGAAACCTATAACTTGTTCCTTGTCAAAACCAAACCCTGTTACACCAGCAGACAAAACATTTGCTGTGATTGTTGATATTTCTATGAAATTATGTATTCTGAAACCACTGGTCATTCTGTTCTGTCTTTTACTGATGGCTCTGAAATGACAATGAAACACAGCAAAGTAAATGAAAACTCTAAGAAAATTAGCAATAATCTATTGTCATTTTGAAGGGAGAGTAAGTGATAAAGCATAGAACTGGTGAGCATGTTGTATGGATAGCGAGGTGATTCAGAAATAAACATCGATCGAGGGCAATTTCAATCCCCAAACATGCAACATTGGTGTCTTTTTCAAAAGAGATCCCAGAGCCATTCAAGAACTTCAATAAGAACATGCTGCAACAATCTGCAGGAAGCAAATGGGCTCAGGTAGACAGAGAAATGCAGAAGGTGTTTAAGGGCTGTGTTTTTACTGTCCTAAAGGCAAATGATTGTTGATTCTTCAGGAAGCTGGGCACATGCAGATGTACCTTTTTCTTTTTTTGTAAAATAACATCCACATTGTAAGGAAAATTCAAGAGAATTTCAGATTCATTTGTTTGCAGAAATGCCCAAGGAGTACACTGTAACATTTCTAAAACTGTTTAGTTCAGAAAACGATTGAGAAGTGTCATTTATATGTTTTTTACAAGGGAAAGGAATGAGTCTTGAAATGGAGACTGATTCAGAACCTTAGAGCAATTAGGAAAAAGTATGTCAAAATGAAAACATTGAAAAAGTCAGCTGTTCTAAGAAAATGTAATGTAGAGATTGTTGATAAATCCTGGATAATACTGAGGTACCAAGAACATAAAAATACATGTCTTATGTAGAAAAAAATTGCTAATTTTAAGAAAGAGATCCTTAAATTGCTTAACAGAGAAAGAGTGAGCCCAACCAGGAGAGCACTAAATCAGCACTATGCCACCTAAACCCAGTCCTCTACAATGTGAAAGCCCAAATGAGAAATAATTTCCACAGGTGCCCTTCTTTTGAAAATAAAGAAATAAACACTTGCAGGGCAACTTGCAGGGCTGACCAAATACATAAATCAATTTTACAATCACATTAACTGTGCGGGATCAGGTACTCCATCAATCAGACTATTAAAACAACCTAGGTCCCATATGGATGGCTCTATTGTGTATTTCTTTAGATGAACATCACCTTAGGTGTTTCAGAAGCTTAAAAAATTTTTATTACCTCCATCACAATGCAAAAATCTGATGATCTTTCATGAAAGTCTATGACAGTTACTGCATGATAAGAACATGCAAATAAAATCTTAGCATGACCCAGCTTCTGGTGGATGCATTTTTTATCCCACAGCAGCTTGCTCCCGTGTCAGTGACCCAACACAGGATAAAGCAAGTAAGTGTTGGGGACACCACAAAGCACCATGAAGATAATGTCCACCTTGAGAATGGAAGTGCTGAGCTACTTAGCTGCTTAGGTGTGCTGACAGGAGAGACTGTCAGTACACCTACAGAACGAAATGGAGATATTATTCCAGATACTCTTATAAAGACTTTAGGATGTTGTTCAATCAGAACATATACACTATCTGTCAGATATACTTATTATGAAGCACTGAAATGTAGTTTGGTAACACAGTTGTAATTTTGGTACCCTCCTTCATTTCAGAGGGAAAAGAGAAAGTGGTGAAAGGGAATTTGGCAATACAGCTTTAAATATTGTATAATCCGTGTAGTCGGCTATCTCTGTTGGCAGCAAAACAGAAGTGCCTAGAGTCAGAAACCTCAGCAAAGGGCATTTACAAATATTTAATAAACACAGCTACTTGGAATCCAACTCTACTGTTGTGCTGTCCCCACAGACTTCAGATTACAAAGGCAAGGGAAGGGAAGTGCCCCATCTCCCAGCCTGTGACCTGTTCCTCCTTTCTTCTTCTTGGGAATATAATTAACTTCCTCTTCTCTACACTTCCAGCCCAGTCTATTGGACTGGACAGCTCTGTGCTATTTCTTTTTCTTCCTCTGAAGCTCCTTGACTTCTTTCTGTCTGTATTCAATTCTCAACAGACCTAGCTACTTTGATGATATTATGGGTTGACAGTCAGAACTGAAAATAAGAAGAAAGAAGCCTACTGACAAACTGTCTTTTTTTTTTTCTCAAAAAAAAAAGTGTCATCAGTGGTTTTGACGCCAAAATCCTTGTGCAATGAACACAACTGGCATGAACACTTGGATGCCTCCCAAATGCAGATGGAAATGTCAAAGAAATGATGAAGGTAATATTGTTATGAACCGAGTTATTCCATAACCAATATTTGCCCCAGAAGAAGAAAAAAAAAGACTCTTTCAGCTAAAAAATAAAAAGTGACATAGTTAGATTGTGACCCTGACAAGTACTCAAAGTCAGCTGGTGAAAAGAGGTTTTAAAACAACAACAGCAGCAACAAGGCAACAAGGAAGCTGAGAACTGATAAAAGCATTCAGTAAAATGTATGGATAGAGCTGGGAAGCAACCTGAAAGCCAGGTGTCACAAATACCGGAATACTTGTGAAGCACAGGAAAAGGAGTCAGGCATTATTGTTCTGTTCTTGACCGTGCTGGAGACTTCTTGTGTGGCTTTGGCAAACTGACAACCCAAGCAGGGACATCTTGGTGAGGAAGAACAGCATAAATGAAAACCAAACACAGAAATGATCCTGCTTTGGAAATTAGCTATTAAATGTTTTTCCATAAGGATTAATATACAACACTATATTAAGCTGGTAAATCACAGTTATTTATTAGCCTTTAAGTCTACCAAACAGGACAAATAGACTTCTTAGTGGTACTTTCCCATTTTTATTTCAGTGATTGGAACTGACACGTGAGGATGACGTCTGTACAAAATTATGGTAAACATGAAAAGTAAGCCTACAGACTTACTTGAATCTGGAGATCATAGTCATGAAATCATATGCTGAACGTGACAGAAGATGTATATGAGGTATATGAATTATGAACCTTGGTTTGAGTAGCAGAAATTGGAAAATGGATAAATTTTAAAACTTCTCTGCCTGAGCATGAGGACCTAAGTAAGAGAACAAGACTGAAAGATACAGAAAGTTTTTTCATATTTTGTTTCTAAAAAATAAGAAATCATTATGAAAATTTGCAGGCTTTTTGATACAAAATCTGTTCTGTGTCTGATTAGGAAAATTGTAGAAGATCATAGCATGCAAATCAAAAATGTGCTTATATGTATGTCATAACTCCAATGTGAAATCAGAGTTATGTAGTCCCCGCATCCAACTAAGTGAGATGCGCCAGTGAACACTACAACCCTGGGCCTGACTGTCATCCTGTTTAATTTCTCAGTTTACTTTAGCTAAGAGATTGAATGATACCAGTGTAAATCTAGTGCAGGATTAAAAAATGGGAAAAGGGATTCAAAGCAATTAGGTGCAGAGAAAAAAAAACAAAACAGCAGCTTGTATCTTTGGTTGGGAGAGACAGGAGACAGAAAAAAAGTGAGTGTTTGAATGATCTGAATGACAAATGTGTGATGGGGAAGCTGCTACCAAACAAATACATTTTCTTTTATTTTTAGGACATGTGTTCTATCAGGTCAAGAATAAACAGGATTAAAAATAGAGTGATGCATATCCAGCACCACTAAGATGTACAGTTAATGGCCCACAGTGCTGATAGCTGCATGGATGTGTTGGGTGTAACACAGCTTCAGAAAAGCTCTCCATTGCCTGTAACAAAGCAGATACCCTAGCTTACGTCACCCAAGGGTAGACACCAGATTTAGGTGTTTAATCTGTGAAGAAAATTCCACCCTTCCTGTACACTGATGTTCTTCTATTCCAGCAGCTGAAATGTTCTCAAGAGAGTTTTGTAATAACTGTGTTAAGAACATATTGCTCTGAGCGGTTTAATAAGGCATAAAGAATTTATTATGGACAGAGTTTAAACAGTGACGGAATGATACAGAAAACAGTTCATAAGAACCATCTCGTGTGTTTTACCTCTGGCAGGAGGGTTTGAGAAGAGAATGAAAGAGAGTTTTAAGTTGCTTTCTACCTCCTTTTTGAGTGTAAGGGGGGACAAGCCCAGATAACAGTGATATCCATCTATATCAGTTTTCATCTGTTACTTGTGTGCCACTTTGGTAGTCTTGAGTAGACCGCATGCCTGTGCTGTAATTTCAGACCTTAGCCCAGCGAAAACATCCTCAACACTTGGCAGCATCATAGGTGTATTTGAATGCCAGAAGACATGTGAATGAATGACACAAGAAAAGGACATGGACGAACAAATGGGTGATCATGAGTTGTAGCTGGGCTCTGCTCCGCAGCCCACTTCCAGTAGTGAGCCGTGTGCTTCCTCTCCATCTTGAAGAGAGAGCTAGTGTCCCCCTGACCATGTTTTAGAGTTGTAATATATTAAAAATTTTGTAGAAATATAAAGCAGTGTTTTAAAGGGCTTTTTAAAATGTTTCTCTCAAATCACTTCAGTGCTATTTCTTTTTTCTCTCTTATTACAAATCCAAGGTAAATTGTAATGTCTGCTTAAGAAAAAAAGTGAGGCTAGTTGTTAGGAGTTGTTTAACCCATAGCCTAGTTGAGGTGAGGCTGCCATAGCTGCGTGCCCCCAGGTCCCACAGGTAGCAAGGCTGGGCAGGTGTTCCCAACAGCCACCCCCCCACCATAATTCTGGGTACACATGCACATGGCCGGACGCACAGACAGCACAGACATGGCACAGGGCTCATGTAAACATAAACAGCACCAATGGCCTCATCCTGGTCCCCTCTCTGGCTGATCAGGGTGAAAGGCTGTTAGTGGAAGATTATATATACATACATGCTATCTGAATCCCCCAGTAGCTGTCCTTAGACACACGGTCTGCCCAGTAGCTGGCCCTGGACCTTCGGTCTTCCCATTCTTTGGCACTCGGGTATGTGATCCCCTGGGGACACAGTCCCATGGCAGTTGCTGGTACTCAAACCTACATGCACACACATAGACACACACAAACATGCACCCTAAGGACCTCTGCAGTAACTGGTTTATAGACATCAAGTTTACCTAGTAGCCAACCCTTTGATTTGCTGGCTACCTCAAGGACAGGCATGAAAAACAGCCTCTCTGGTAGCTGGTCCAGAGTCCAGACTATGAACTTACCAGTAGCCAAGCCCCAGGTCCCAAAGTGCCTTCAGGTCTGGACCTTCTGGACCACCCCATCAACTACTTGCAGAATCTCTGGTCTCCCCAGTCTCTGTCCCAGACTCACGGTTGCTCCAGTACTCGGTTCCCAAGCCTCTAATCCTACTAGGTGGAAAGGCCAATATGATGTTTGCTAGTGATTTCACACTGACACATATACCCTCACCATACACACGCAGCTTGTTTTTTCCAGCTACTGGCACACAACTCCCTGTGTTGGGTGGTCTCACTCCCATTGCTGGCACTCAGGTCCCCATACACTCCCATGCACATCGAACTACAGTCTCTCACCCAGGAAAACAGTCAGAAGTGGAGTTTAATGAGAAAACCAGAGAGACTGCTCTGATCAGTCACAGGGCGTTGCCAGACACATGTACTGACCGGCGCCTGTTTACATAAGACCAGTCCCTTTTACCTGCTTTTACCCTCTGTCTCCCCATGCTTGATATTCTCCAAGCTACCCTGATCTCTTCCTTTCCCTGCCTTCTGTTCCTGCCCTAAACATCCCATCATAAGTCCTGTACAATCCCAAAAATGCTCTCCCTCAAGGAGCTCCATACTCAGTGGCAGTCCCCTCTCAGTATGTGAGGTGCCCCGCAGAGAACATCTTGGTTTGCTCATCATGGTGAGTCTCGCCCTGCCCATGGAGCTGATCATGGATCACAGCAGGGGCTCAGGCTCATTCCTCTGGCTGAGATACTGGGGGATCTTACACTTGCCCTTGTGCCTGTGTTTGTGGAGATGAGCCTTTAATCACATACCCTAACATCAGTCATCTTCTTCATCTTTTTCTGTTGTTTCTTTTTTTTTTTTTTTCTCTTAAATCAGTTGCAGGTTGCAGAGTTCTGCAATTTGTCTTAGTGATGTGCAACAGCAGCTGCTTCTAACTCTGGACTGCAGTCCTGATTTCACTGAAATCAGTGGGACTTTGGCCACTGACTTGAGTGGAGACAGACTTTTGAAAAAGTATATCCTGACATGCTCCCAGAGCATACGTTGGCATAGATTTCACCTCCTCTCAGCAAGCACTTTCATGGAGTTACAGGAGAGAATAGCTCCCATAGAAAATTCCTTTCCCTGTGCTTTGCTAAATCAGAAGGAGGAAAACTTGCCAGTCCAACTTCACAGCTTTGCAGCTAGTCCTACCACTTTTTGATAGTAATCTCCATCATTCCCCCCATTTTCTTAATTTTCTACAAGCCTTACCTTTTTTAATATCTGTGCATTTCAGGATAATAAAAAGTGTTATAATGAGCTTTTAAATGTGGCTGTATATGACTCAGCATTCCAACAGCTCTTCATAGCCCCATAGTATCCAAACAATTAGGAAAAGCTGGCATGGGAAAGTTCTGCAAAGTTCCAGAAAATTTTTTAGCTGCTGAAATTAGCAAAATTACTGATTGACTTCACTGTAAATAAACAGATAAGAGTCATAGTAACAGGCAATTTCTCAGTCTTTTATTGCTATTTAGACTACGTCCCTTCATGCTGAAAAAGATACAAGAAAGAAATCCACAGCACATTTTATTAGTCTTTTTTATTCTCCAGGAAAACTATCAAGAGACTAGGTCTACTGTATGAGTCTATCCAAATATTTTAATAGGACCCCGCTCAGCACTTTCCTAAAATGAAGACAGAGGGATTTTGGCTGAGTCCAAATTATGATCAGGAAGTTCCTCCGTGAACATAAGCAAGAGTGCTGATAGAGGCCGATGACTGACTGAGACTGGAGGTTCACAACGCTGCAGCGATTTCTGGCTCTTCTCCAGTTTCGAGGATAGAGTCTGCCAACTTGGCAGGCTGGAGAGCTCACTGTGGCAATTTTTCAAATGCGAGAAATGGTCCAAAGAGGAGCTGTAACTCTGTACATACTGCCCAGAACTGATGACAGGGGCCTCTGGTTCAAAGAATCTGGACAAGAACCGAGTGAATGCTGTGTCCGGCTGAAGATGGACAGCATATTAATGGTATACCTGTGGGCATTCACTGCACAGCTACAGCCAATTTGCAATGCAACTGTAGCTTCCAATAGGACTTGCTGGAAAGCGCAATGTCTGGGACTTTCTGGACATCGGAGCCTGCAAGTTCCTTCAAATTCTCATAACTGCGAGGTCACTGAAATGACATACCCGTATTTTCAGAGGTAGGGGTTTTGAGATGCTTCATGTTGGTTTGCTTTAAAGGGGACCTAATTTCCAGAGGTCTTTACTGCATTATACCACACTATCATTTATCTTAAAATAACTAGTAAGTTTTTGAAAATCTGGAAAAATTCTTTCTCAGCCCTCTAAATAAGAAAAACACTCTTAGAGAGCCAGTCAGAGGTTTATCCCATCTAAATATTTCTGATGCTTTTCCCTGTTCCATCTCAAGCAGTGAGATGGATTTGATGCACCCAGAAAATTTTTCAAGCTAAAACACGCATGATAACCTTGACTAATTTGCCCCGTTGAATTCAGCAACAGCTACATGACTTGGCCATAAACCCTACTAAAATCACTCCAGACAGATTCCAAGCATGAGATAAAAGAGCTTACTTTTTCTATTTCTTGAAGTTCCACAAAGAAGAGCAAGAAAACCCACAACAGTTTCTGCTTAATGAAACAGAAGATAATGCAATTAGTGCCTCACTGACTGTAGAGAGTCAGAAGGTCAAAACTCAACATCAACTAGTTCTACCAGTTAGACTAACTTGGTCTCACCCACACAATCAGCAAATCTTCTATAACAATGAGACCTCATGGCATGCATTATGGAGATGGTGTTTTGTCTTCTAAATTTGCAAGTGTTCAGGAATTTATATTCTGTTTTCTTAATACTTTCATGTGTTTCCTAAACTTGCATGTCTTATAGGAATTTATATCCGTTGCTTACAATTCTAGGCTACTGAGAGTTTAACATACAACTTATCTTTAAAGAGAAGCGTTCACAAGACTCATTTAAGTGCAACGTCATTTCTATTAAAGAAAAAAATAAAATATTGCTGTTATCACTTAACAGCACTTTCAAACAGCACTGAAGAGATTGATACATGTGTTCATTCATGCTGTTAAGCATAGCATAGCCTACTCCAGTCAAATTCCCTCATAGACATTTTTCTTACATATATTACGCTCAGTTCCTCATAGGACCTCAAGGTCACTTCTGTTACTGTTTATTTATTTCTTTCCTGAGAGCAAGATTATTCTGTAATATACTTCCTGTTTATCTACAAGCTCACTCTTATAAAAAGTTGTTGTTATTTTTTTCTTTGACCT
>NW_009647874.1:2568921-2571116 GCF_000708025.1 Charadrius vociferus | reverse complement strand
TTTCCGGCACCTTCAGCTGGAGAGAATTTGAGATGTAAAGGCAACCTGCGCAGGCCCTTGTGAAAAGTGAAATAATAACATCCAGAGGGAGAGAGAATGAAGGAAAGCACATCCAAAGCTTTCTGAAGAGGTTTAGCAAACTTACCAATCCTATATACATAATTTAATTTCCCCATAGGGCCATATTCCATAGCTCAGCATGGTACACTATATAGTAGAAGCACTGACTGATCAGGTGCCTGGTTGAAAAAAATCCTGACTTTATTGGAATTTGTGTATTTCTAATACAAATATCTGCAGTGGTAAGCAGACAAAAAAATGCAGGTGTTATTTGACCACAGAACACCTTGTTACAACTGTAGATCTGAGCTATGGCAAGGGCAAATGGCAATAGCATGAGCAGTCTCAAAGCAAACAGGAGGCATAAAGTGGAGTCAATATGCTCTATTTCTGTTGAATGCTGCAGCCTGTGAGAAAAGGGATTGTGCGTGTGTGGTGAGTGGGTCAGGAAGTAGCAGCAGATTAAAGAAGCAAGGAAAAGAGAGGCTCGACATGGCCTGGCATCAAAATGTATCATTACAGAACCAGTATATTGCATTATATATAATTATTATAAAAAAATGTTCCAGGGCAGAAGAACTTCTATTCTGATAGCTCTTTGTTTTACTTGGCTCAGCATAACTAGTTTGGAAGAATTGATAGCTTTTTAAGATGGTGCTGATTTTTTTTCCGTGCAGAAGCAGCATGTGAGGTATCTTTCCCCCTCCCCCCCACATCAGGTACTGTTTAATGTTATTCAAACTAATTGTTTATTTTGCTCCATTAACTTGGAATAGACCTCGGGTTGAGGCTTCTTACATCTTACATGCAACATAAACAAGCATTTATTGCTTTCCAAGTCCAGGAGAAAATAATCTGTTGGGGAACACTGGAGCAAAGAAATTTTTCTAAGTGGTCAGGTTCACACATAAGTGTGACTGCAAGGCTTTGCTATCTAAAACACTAGGTCATTCATTCCCAAAAGGAAGACTTTGCCATGACTTATCCCACCCTCAAATCTTCCTCTAAAACCTGACTTAGCTGTGAGCAAAGTTGTAAAGAGCTCTTGGCCGCTTTTGAATGAAAACCAGTGATGTCCAATGTTCGGAAGCTGGCAACAATGAAAGCAATCAGGCTGTTTTTCATCTGAGTGCAGGTTTCCTGGACATTCTTTATGTTCCCTTTAAAAAGCTATCCTATAAAAATGAGTTCCGTGGCAGAGGAATACACACAGCAGACAAATGTGTCCCCTCACTAATGGTCTGATAAATTTGTGAGATTTTTTGGTGACATAATTACAGCTTGGTCAGCCCCTGCTATTATGCATCACTGTTTGTGATAAACAACGTTTTGCCCTGGGTGTTTTAGCAAAGTCTTTGAGAAAACTACAGGCCTGTAAATCACCTGCTAACTAGGTCTGTGGCAAATTGTTCCCCAGAGTTATGAACTCCAGCAAACTGGAGTATCAAAGCTTATGAGAGATACTAGGTTCTGTGTCCACTTGGCTGGGACAGATCGAGGAATAACTGCATGTGGAACAGATAAAGATGGTGAAAAGCTGTTGTATGGGTAATTCACTGACTTAATTAAACCTTTCCAGGTTATAATATTCAATAAAAGCACACTCCCATAAAAAGTTCATCATAAGTGTGGTTTTAACGAGGAATGTATACACAAAGTAATGCACAGGCTGGCATAAAAAGAGCATGCAATCATGTTTAAATTTTCATGATAATTGCAATACTTTTTGAAAACCGGAGCACTACCTGACAGAGCTTTTTGGTGTGTTTGTTTTATTTCTGAAGACAAGCACATTTGCAATGTTGGTTTAGGGGAAGCTTTTCAGGTTTACTGACTTTTTGTGTAAAATGAGAACTATCATGTTATTTTAAGGTAAAATATTAAACCAGGAGTCTTCTTCAATAGATTGATGGCTACAGTAGCAGTGTGGCTGGGTTTGCCTTACATCCATTAGACAATTTATGTCAAAAAAAGCTGTGATATGGATGACAAAATTTCTTTATCTTTTCATAATTTCCACCTATTTCCCCTTAGTACAGAGTTGTTTCTCCAGCCTTCTTTGCACTAGACTAGAGCATGCCTTTCTTCCAGGGTCCCTGCATAGAATACAGTGCGAAGCCCTTCCCAAAGCAGGA
>NW_009647874.1:2485633-2568908 GCF_000708025.1 Charadrius vociferus | reverse complement strand
CCCAAACCAGGAATGGAAAGATTTTGCCTCAAAACCTCCACTGTTTCTTTTAAAACACTGTTTATAGCCGCATCCCCTCCCTCCAGTGGCCCCCTCGTCAGGAATGGCATCTACTTACCCAGATCATAGGAGACTTATGCAGAAGAGGTTTTCCCTGTGCTCTTTCCACTCTTTCATAGCTAATCAACAACCACTCACTGCCTAGCTATTTGTGTTAGATGTGCTATATAACTGTGGCACAAAGCCTTTCATTTGTGTTCTTACTAATGCTATTTGTAGACTGTGGATTGTAGCTGCTGCCTCTGATCTTCCACTGTCTTTTAAAAATGAATAAAAAAAGAGGAGCAATTATTGGCACTGTTCAAACGGCTTCCCCTGCTCTGCTCTCAGGAAGGCAGCCTTTGTACAAAGCCAGTGGAGTTGTGCCCATTCACAGCGGGGCTGAATTTGGCCTGAAATGCCGCCCTAGTAAACAGCACAGGCATCCTCTTATGAATCGTGAAAGGTGGCGGTGTGGCTAGGCTCTGCATCTGAGACAAGTCAAGCTTGCAGTCCCTGTCCCTCACCTCTTGTTCCTCATATAGCTATTTTTTTGAACGTATAAATATTGCCCCTCAGATGGACAGGGTCAGGCCTGGCCTTCCCATGGAGAGCAAATAGATTCTGCCAAAAAGGGTTGCATACGATACAGGCTCACATCCAGACGATCTTTATCAGCCCAATAAAGTTGTCATCATGCTGATGGCTTTCTCAGGGAAGCTTGTAACATCTAGAAGAGCTTCGGTGTAAGTTAGATCAGATCCTCAACAAGAAGTAAACAAAATGAGATGAACAGAATGGGAGGAAATGGGGGTCTGTGCATGCCGTGAGGCGAGCAAAAAGCAAACGGAGAGTGAAGAGTACTAATAAAGAGGAGGAGAAAGAAGAGAATGTTCTGGATAGAAGTTGATCAATGAGAAAGAATTATTTGATCTATTTTCTTTACAAACCTTTGGGTTATTGGCATTGTAGGAAGTAGGTTGATGATTTTTGAGAGGGAGTTCAAATTAAAATTACATCTTAAGGGAAGTCACCCCTTGCTTGATTTATTTTCCTAAGAGGTAGAAACAGGTGGGAGAGGAAGGAAGCTGCTTTCTGATCTCCTTGCAGGTTGATTTTCCCAAGCTAATACATTCATGCTAAGACACCTCTTTGTTGAAGATTTTCTTTCAGCAGATTCTATTTATTTCTGAGTAGTTATCCCTAAGCAGTACACGCATCCTTGTGATGGTGAGCTGGAAAACTAGCTAGAGTCATGAGAATCTATTTAACACTTTCCAGCAGGTTTCATTACCTGATTAAAAGATTCAGTTTTTTGGGGAAACAAAGCTAGCAATTCCAGCATCTGTCTGTTCCTCAGAGAAGTGGTTTGTGTTTGCATATCTGCGACCTGCCAAAAAAAGACTTTTGATATTAAAAATTGTCAGTGGTGAGAATCAAAGCTGAGGCGAGAAAGAATGTTTCACAGCAAAATCATTATGGTAAAAGACAGAGAGCTGAATGGGCATGCAGTCTTCACTCCCTGAAAAGTTCAGTAAGTTGATGCTCTGACTCCAGGAACTGCAAGTTGTATAGAAAAAACATGAAATGCAGGGTGTCATACTGCATCAGCTCATACTGCATCAGAGGGTGCTTGTATATGCAATTTGAACTCCTCTTTTTCGAAATTCAGAAGTGACCATCACAACCATCAGTTTTGAACAGGCAACACCTATACCCATGACCAATACTCACACACCCTTGGGTACCCAGACAGAGAAAAGTCTTCTATATAGCACAAGGACTGTACAACTGTCTCATGCCTCACCTTTTCTTTATGTTTCCAGGGCTGTCCAACCTCCCATTTTGCTACTCCATTTTCTTGACTGATGCCAAACTTTTAATGCTGGAAGGCTGGTTCAAAGCCCCATATAACGCCCACAAAGTTGTCTCACTCCAAAACCAGAGTTTGCTGCATCCTGGATCATCCTCTGGATGATCCAGTTGCTTCCTCAGGATGGAAAACTAAAAGCAATCATAATCCTTCTCTAACATATCATATTCTGTTTGTGATTATGCACATCTATCTATATTCACCAAAAACCAGACTGACTCATCCCCAGTCTAGCTTTAACTTGGACATATCTATGACCCCTTTAGAAGAGGGCTGGATCCTATGCCCAGACATCGTCTATCTGGACTTCTGTAAGGCCTTTGACATAGTCCCCCACAACATTCTTCTCTCTAAATTCGAGAGATATGGATTTGATGGGTGGACTGTTTGGTGGATGAGGAATTTCTTGGATGGTTGCATCCAGAGGATAGTGGTCAATGGCTCAATGTCCAAATGCAGATCAGTGACAATTGTTGTCCCTCAGGGGTCTGTATTGGGACCAGTACTGTTTAATGTCCCCATCAATGACATAGACACTGGGACCAAGTGCACCCTCAGCAAGTTTGAGGATGACACAAAGCTGAGTTGACATGCCTGAAGAATGGCACACCATCCAGGGGGACCTGGACAAGCTCGAGAAGTGGGCCCATGTGAATCTCTTGAGGTTCAACAAAGCTGAGTGCGAGCTCCTGCATGTGGGTTGGAGCAACCTCCAGTTTCAATACAGCCTGGGGCATAAAGGGAATGAGAGCAGCCCTGCTGAGAAGGGCTTGGGGTTACTGGTGGATGAAAAACTCAACATGGGCTGACAATGTGTGCTTGCAGCCCAGAAGGCCAACTATATCCTGGGCTGCATCAAAAGAAGCAAGGCCAGTAGGTCAAGCAAGGTGATTCTGCCCCTCTGCTCTGCTCTCGTGAGACCCCACCTGGAGTACTGCATCCAGCTCTGGAGTCCTCAGTACAGAAAAATCGTGGACCTGTTGGAGTGGGTCCAGAGGAGGGCCACAAAAATGATCACAGGGCTGGAACACTTCTCTTATAAGGACAGGCTGAGAGAGCTGGGGTTGCTCAGCCTGGAGAAGAGAAGGCTCCGGGGAGACACTATAGTGGACTCTCAGTACTTAAAGGTGACTTATTAGAAAGATGGGGACAAACTTATTAGCAGGGCCTGCTGCAATAGGACAAGGGGTAAAATAGGATAGATTTAGACTAGATATAAGGAAGAATTTTTTTACAATGAGGGTGGTGAAACACCAGAACAGGCTGCCCATAGACGTGGTTGATGCCTCATCCCTGGAAACATTCAAGGTCAGGTTGGACAGAGGTCTGAGCAACCTGGTCTAGTGGGAAGTGTCCCTGTTCATTGCAGAGGGTGTTGGACAAGATGACTTTTAAAGGTCCCTTCCAACCCAAACTATTCTATGATTCTGCAATCCACAGCTGGTCTCTACTGATCTGTGGGATACTTCCTGGGGGCTGGAGATTGATTGAGACATTTTCCAAGGGCAAAGAGAAGGTACAACAGCTGGGACCAGTCACAGCCTTCCAGTCAAGATATGTTTTTCTCTCTCTCTTTAGCATCCACAGTGTGTCATCTGGACCCTTTGAGACTTTGGTGTTGGCTTTGGTACAATATTCTGTTCAAATATGGCCTTTCAGGAGTGCATGGGATATCTTTGCAGAGAAGAGCCAAATGAGAAATCATTGTGACACCTCTGATGAGGGTCTTCTACCATTCACTTTGTGTCTCAGTTGTCTGTACTTGTTGCCTAACTGTAGTGTTGCGTGTAGACCCAAATAAGTGGTACTCCAGCTGTCATCCATTTATGTCTCAGAGAGAAGGTGCTGCATGATATCCATGTGTGCTACCAGAGAGAAGGTGCTGCATGATATCCATTAGATCACTGTGGTAGCAGCTTTCCACATACTTCTGTGTGGTCTTTCTGCACATGAAATCCATTTTAATGCAATGTCTCTTGTGGTCAGCCTGCCTAAATGCACCTACATAGGAAAAAAAATCCACTTTTCAAACTAAACATCCAGTGCAAGGCAAAGTGGTGTTCACTGGAAGTTACATATAGGTTACATGATCCCATAGCCTTCCTTTCTTGTGCCTAAGAACATGGAAGCATTCTGTACATGAAAAGCATTCTGTATATATTTGGGAAGCATTCTGTACATGAAAAAATTGAGACCCAAGAAAATGGAAGGCCAAGACAGCATTTTGTGGAGACCTTGTATATATCTATGTGTAGCAAGGGATGAAGATCTGGACTCTGAGGAAAGTGGTTCAGAAGACAAGATGTATTCCATCAGACAAATTACTCCAGCCAAAGACCTAGCTGTATGGGTGCAGACTGGGATGCACACTATCTCCAGGCTAACTTGACTTTTGTAAGCAATTTAACAGAGGAAGGTTAGAAAAACATCTTTTTGCTTTGCTTCATTATGTAGGACTAAGCATTTGAGACATCCTTCTATGTGGTTTTACTGCCTATAATAGGTGCAAGCAGACTGCAGTTACTGCTCACCATAGGAGGAAATTTCACTTGTAATCACATTCTCACAATCCATTTACATCAGTGTTCTATAGAAGCTTACCTGTAATTTATTTTCCTTCTCGAATCTTTAGGATGTATTATAAGACACCTAGCAAAAAAGATTTCCAAAAAGTCCCATAAATACTTTTACGAAGAACTTCTAAGCTGGCAGTTCATATGCTTATAATCAGAGGAAGGGAATTTTGGTTTACTTGGATACGTGGTTGAGTTTTTCAATTGAAAACAAAACAGAGGATCCGTAACAGAGTATGTCTTCTAAAATATATAACTTCAAAAGGACCATACGTGCTAGACTACAATGATGTTATTTAATGCCACTGTGATCACATTTTTAACAAGTGAGAAAACTCCAAGCCAGACTCCAAGTTATTTGTGAATAATGAGTCATACAGGACCCTTGGTATGGAAGCTTTTTGCATTATTTGCAATCAAAGTAAACTCACTTCAAAAGTAGCTACTACAGAAAGAGGACTGACTAGTGATCAGCCTGTGAGGCACTTGAGTGCTCAACTTGTTAGGAAGGTAAATTAATAGTACAAGGAATATCTTTTTCCTTCTGCTGCTACAGGGAAATTTATAATCTATCCCATCTCCAGGATGAGAAACTTGCCATTTCTTTAAAACCGACATGGTCTAGACTATTTTACATTTCCATTCTTGGTTATTAGTTTGTTAGTGTCTTTGTTTGTTTCCTTTTAAAATAAAAATCCTATTTCGGAGGAAAGGAAGTAGACTCTTTCACAGTGAGAGTTCAAATAAACTAAGATTATACATGAAACACCCAAAACCCAGCTAGTGGCTGAGGGTTAAGTTTCATCAGGCCCAAAGATGGCTGTAGACAAATATTCATACATATCATGTAATGAGAAATGCAATTAAAAATATAAGTATACATTCTTCTTGATTTAAACAAGTGTCTTTTTCTTCATTTAACCAAGCACCTTCAAGACACCTGGTTTTTTTTCACTTCAAAGTTGACAGAGGCTAGTTAGGTTCAAGCTTCTGCACAGTTTCTCTAGCTACTTGTCTCCCCAGAGCTATGTTAAGCAGTCCTTATCAGCGTCTACATACCTATTGCTTTGTCCCATCATTTTCAAATCAAAATACTACAGTTTCTAAATAGAAAGGTAAACAGAGAGGCAAAGAACTGAAGAAGAAAAAAACTCTTGAGAAGGCTCTTAGTAAGAAAATTGAAACAGGAGGGAATGGCATGCAGAGAAAAATACAAGTTCACACACCAAAGTTAGAGGATTTGGGATTAATTGAAATCCTCAAGTGGTGCATGGTAAGTGACTGCCTATTTAGAGCCAATAGATAGGTTTCCGTGAGGTTAAGGAAGCGAAAAATCCCATACGAAGCTAGTGAGATGTTAAATTCTAATTAGAAGTGTTAATTAAAAAAAAACATTTCCAATTTCATCAGTGAGAGTGCTTTTGTTGTTCTGATTCTCTTTGCTACAGTGAATCCTAAGTATCCTAACTCATTTTGTCCCAATATTATTTACCACTTCTATAGGGTATAAAAAAGTTGACTATGACTATAGGAGCATGGATTATTACAGTGGCACCTACTACAGTCTTTGTGATAAGAGGACTATCAGCACTTCCACTGTATGAGACTTTTCTGGGCTTGAAAACTGAAGTCATAAAATTCACACTGGACTGAAATTCAGGTACATAACTTACCAGCCAGTAAAAAAATGCCCTATAAACTTTATGCATACCAATTTGATTAAGCACTTTTTAATTAACTGTACAAAAAGCAGTTTGTTTCCTCCAGTTGCAAATGTTGCTCTGTGCAACGCTAACTAAAAGATGTTGTTATTTAAAGCGACATTTTGCAGGTCATTAGCCCATGGCATGGAATAAATACCCGGTGCCCAAAGAATCAGGGTGCCAGTGGCAGGTACTTCTTTACTGAGGACTCTTGGTACCTACCACTGCAAAAACAGGGCATCTCTTCCCCAATATTTTATACAAAAACTGCTTGCTGTCCATGCAGGGGCCATGCAGGCTCCTGCAAAAAGGTGGTATGGTAAAAGCCTAATAAAGATGAAGCCTGCAGCTAGACAGGCAGTAAGTTGCAACCCCCAGATTAGTGACCTACATTAGGTAACTGCCTTGGAGATAGGGGTCAGCTAGATCCTTACCTTATCCTCACACTTTGGTGAATACTCTGAGTTAGGGACACAGTCAACATCTTCATTTGCGGCTCCATAGTAACATGTCTATAGTATATCGTGGTGCTGATTAGCAAATTAAACTACATAAGCTCATACAAACCTCATTATATACCTATTTTAAAATAAGTTTTTTAAATTAAATATTTTGCTGGATGTATCAACAAGCACAAATCATTACTGGTTTATATATTGATACATGCATTTCTGTGTCCTTCAAGTGCTTCAAACAAAGGAGATTCATTTTAAATACGGAGAACCCTGAAAACTACAGAATTTAGGGAGACGCAAGGTATGACTCTTCTTGAAGTGGTGGTTTTCCTGCTCAGTATGGGATGAACTTTACGCCCAGTAGCAAAAAAACCCCACCAACCAACCAACCAAAAAAAAAAAAAAACAAACAAAAAAAACCCAGCAAAAGGCAGTAAAAAGAGGTACCTACCCATTACACAGGTCACTAATAGTTGTGGGGTAAGAAGTCTTACCAGCCAAAGCAATAGAAGTTAAATTGATAAATTTATAGAAAGACAACAGCTTAAGAGCTCGACAGCTCCTGGAAGTTTCCTACTCTCTTTTGTGTGTATTCACAGCTCGAGTCACGAAAGGAACACGTGAAAGGAACACGTGAAGGCTACTCTTCTACTTCAGTGCAAAACATCTTCCAGATAATTTAGAGGGTAAAGCATCAAACCTGGTTCTGGAGAAGAGGAAGAACACATGCAGACACAAAAGCCACGGAGGTGGTGATTTCTAGCAGAAAGATAACGACATCTGCGAGGGACATAATGCCTTAAATCACGACAGCTTTGCATTAGGAGATGTTCACCTGTGTTTAATGATAAAGGAAAACCAGAAATGAGATACCTTGATCTGTCTTAAGCAGAACACAAGAACGTGATATCCTTTCCGTTTGCATGGCTTAGCCAGAAGGCTGTTAGAAAGACCTGAACATGATGTTTTCTCACTAGAATTTATACCCTAGGCATGGAAAAAGATTTTTTCCACTGGGAACAGTGGAAATTTTGATAAACATGAATCTTCTTGCAAAAAACTTCATTTCAAGGATTCAAGAACTGAGAATGAAAAAGCACTTTGATGGAAGGTCTATGTCCAGTTTTGTCTTGTACGTTTGGGCTTGCTTAGTTTAGGAGGGTAGTCTTGCATACTAACAAAGGACCACAGCACCTACAGAAAGGTAAAGCAGCAAGTAACTGACTTGATTTTTATGACTTAACACATGTAAATGTATTTAATCTAATGCTTTGTCATGTATAATTCAGTAAGTTAAGGCTAGCTTCTGGTGGCAGATCAAAACTATGACAAATATATATACAATTCCCCTGAGAAAATGTGAGATCAAATTCTGTATTTCACTTCATCTGAAAAGGGAGGATCATTAGAGAAGAACATTTCAAATGTGTAAAGAGTATTTAGGATTTTATGTTTTATATCACATAAAGGTGAGGTATTTTTCCAGCCTATGAACTACCATCTCTTTTCTAAAACATTTCTGGATAATTGGCAATGTTTATACCTGTATTTTTTTTTAAAATTCTGCTGTTCTGCATTCCTCCCGTTTCAGTATGTAATTAGAAATTGTTATTCTCTGTATAGCAAGCAGTTTCTTTTCTTGGCACAATTACTGGACTGTATCTTGTAGATTTTTCTCTGAAGTACTGAAATGGAAGGATACCCCCATTAGCCCTTGCCCCCAGCTCCCTTAACTCTCCAGGCAAGTTTGATGAGTCACACTTTTTCCTTTAAAGCTTTAGGATCTCGTGCCAAATTCAAGCAGTGTTGCCAACTCCAGTGATTTTATCACGAGTCTCATGATATTTAAAGCCCTAGCTCCAGTACTCATTTGGTAACATTAGAATCTCTGTTTTCATTAAAAATAAATAAATACATAAAATCAAAGCGTTCAGGCTTGAGAACTGTGACAAAACAAGAAAAAAGAAAACATCAACAAAACAAAACAAAAACAAACCCCATGGAATATAAAGGGCTCAAAGAAACCCAGATGGCAAATAAAAAAGGGTCTCATTTAATAGAAAAATCTTGCAATCTGTAAGGTCCTTTATACGATTCATAAACAAAGAACCACAGAAAAATCTTGCAATTTATAATGTAATTTATGTGATGTAAGGGGTTTCCCTCATGGTTTTGGAACAATTGAGGCTGGAAATACTGAAATCCCTACTCATGGTAGGGAAGCACCACCAGAGTCATGTGAAGGGAAGTGTTAGACTTAAAAATAATTGGAGATTCTTAGCCACGATTCTTACACAGCTCCTGGCTTCTGAGCATAACCCACAGGCAAGAGTTCATGAAGATCTTAAAGCTCTGTATTGCTTTGCTGTTCCTTCATCACTGGGGCAAGAGGAGGAGAGATCTTCATGACAGGTGGTGCAGCTGTGTTTGAAGTCGCAGGTAACCTTTGGTAGGGTGGTTGGGAAGATTATAAATGACACCACCCAATGTGAAACGTTATCCACCTTTCTGCCCTTGCAGACCTCTAATGGCCTTTGGGAGGGGCAGGCGGAAGGGGGAAAAATAATCCCAATAGGCACCTGGATTCACTTCTAATGTGAAGGAACGACAAGTTCCTGCTTTTGTGAGATTCTTTATATGGTTACAGGGAGCACATATGGTTACAGAGATCCCGGCGTAGTATCACTAAAAGGAGATCATCTTTCCAAAGCCTGTCCATCACCTTCTAGAACACCATTTTTCCTTAGATATAACTCAGTGCTCTCGGCTTTCTTGGCCATCAATATTGTTAAGCTGTTTGATTGTCTATGATGCAATGTACCTTGTCTAGTCAGAGCATTTACAACATCCTTCATATCATCCATTCTTCATACTTGCTGACACAGTGTTGTACCATCTGTCAACTTTTAAAAATACCCCTACTTTCCTTGAAAACTGCCTGTTCTTCCTTCAGAAAAGAAAGGAAGAAAATGAAACAAATAATTTTAAATATCAGACTTTAATGCTGCACAATATTAGAGTAACCTGTATGTTCTGCTATGTTTGTGGTGACGTTTTTCCCACGATACTTTTTCTAAGGAATATTTTCTGTACAAGTAACCAGGAAAAAAAACCCAACAGCATCCACAATCAACAGTCAATTAAATGACCAAAAAAAACCCCAACAACAAAACCCAAACATGGTAATGTATCAGCTCTGGAAAGCGGGAAAAAAAAAAGGATTTTTGGTAAAGATTTTGTTTTTCACTTTCTTTAGCATTTTTACTTCATGCAGCATGGTCTTTTAGCTTCCCCATAGTGAAGAATGTATCTCAAAAGATCAAGACAATTATGAAAATTATGGAGGCTTTATATCAGTGGCCATTTATAATTGATAAAAATTGTTATTTATTAAAAATTCACAGGAAAAGGGTTTGAGAAGTCCTTTCACTAATTCCTACATCTGCTTAGAGCCTTTCCTATGGCATGTTCCACTTCTGTATCAAAGATGTCATGAGGCAGAGTGAGACAAAACCAGCCAACTGACCACATAACCAAAATCTTAAAATGCAGAAATGCATTCACTAGAACAGCTTATTAAGCTTTTCATTCTCAGGAGGACTTGGACTGAATTTATTTCAGGTTCTTCAGTTTCTCTTAAATATTTTGGTCAGATTATTTTTCAAATCAATAGTAAAATACAGATTAGCTATCAACCTTGAAGAGAGGAGGAAAAGAGAATCTGGTTAGATCTACTCATCTCTGTTTAGCTGACTCCTGAAGTGTACCACTCTGGTGATTTTTTGGTTCTTGTGGATCTGACCTTCAAGCCATGTCCTCTTCCTTTTATAAACAGAGAAAGTAAACTTTATGGAGAAAATGCTTTGCTCTGCTGTAACAAAATCATGACAACAGAAAATTCATCCTTCTTAAAAAGGCTAAGTTTGTAGCTCCACTGAACTAACACAATCATCCGTATTGTTAAAATTGATCTTTCTAAAATATGTTAGTTTCTCTCATTAAGTCTAACATTCTCAGCTATGAGAAAAATACCTCCTCTTTGCAAATTCTCCAAATACCCTGGAAAACCTAAGATTTTCCAAGATGACAGAAAGAATACAATCATTTTTGCTTTGAGTCATACCCCATAAAATATGACAGTTTTGAAGAAAGGAAAGTGTCATTCCATCTTGAATCAAATTTTGAATACAGTAGTAATGAAATTATCACTTCTCTCACACAAATACGTGAACAATGAAAGTCTCACACAGCTACAGGTTTAATTTGCTAATGGAAAAATTGCCTACTGCTCAGAGAAGCCAGTGTGAATACTGCTGTTTTGTAATGGGGTCCGCATTATAATATTTGATCGTATTCTGAGGGGTTTTGTGCAGCAAAAATACCCACTGATGTAAAAATGAAAAAGACTAGTTGGACTATCAGGAGAGCTGAATCAGGCTCTATGCTGGTATTGCCAGGGTTTATTTCTGTCTTGACAATACATAATAACCATTTCTAGCAGGTCAGGCTCCTATTAAATATCCATTGCAACTTGACTTTTGGCAAAATATGTAGTTTTACAAGGGAAACAAAGGCTGCAATTCTCTAAATGAAAGCAGAGAATATGTTGAGTTTAATGTGGCTTTTCTTGCCAGAGATGATTGGTGAAGCTCGTCTATTAAGCTTTATTTATTTAGTAATTGTGCAGCAGCTTTCCAATTCCATGCTGACTTCCAGAAATGAAGAGTTACAATAATAATACGCAGTACATTACATGTATTTTCACTCACTAGCCCTCTTGCATGATGGCTGGATCAGGCAAGGGGCTGGCCTTTGCCCTGATCTGGATAGGAATGTTAGAGAGGTTGTTTCTCTATTGCTTTTCTTTTCAAGAAAACACTATTTGTCATGCTTATTTGTTGAAGATGTCTCTGCACATGATGTCAAAACAAAACCAAGCAGACTCTGCCAGAGCTGCATCCCATTCTGTTCTTCATAAATTGTCCATGACCCTTTTTCTATTGCAAACTTCATTTCAGAGTCTGAATTAAGCAGAAGATTTTGAACTGAGGTCTAGAGACGAATTATTTCAAAGTTTTGCAGGAGGTAGGAACTGATGCCAAAATCAAAATATCAGCCACTTCATAAAATATGGGGCATACTATAAGAAAGAAGAAGAGGATTCTATTTTTGCCATCAAGTGCTCTTGCTCAACTGAGACCAAAATAAGTATATGTAAAATTAAAATGTCCTCTGATGGAACTTTATATTGATTTGCTTTTCCATTAAACCATATCCTTTTCTTTATCGTCTTATTTTCCATATTAGTCAGGAAGAATTTTGGTCTTATAAATTCTCAACTGGTTTCATAAACTCATTATTTAACTAAAAACATACTTAATTTAACCCTGCGGGTCTCTCCACAATCTCAGCAAACACGGGCCTCCCTTTTAGTCTTTTCTTATCTTGATATTCCCTTACTAGCCTCATTCCCAGTAGGCCACTAGTGCCTCCAAAACTAGGAAATCCCATTTTGCAGTACATACTCCTGCTATAGCAGATTAGCAGCAGTTATTTCTTCCTCCCCAATGACCTGGATCATCAAAATACAATCTACTCTCAAATAGCATTACTAAATATTTTTAGTACAGATAAGGCAGACATCAAACAAATATTGTATTGGTTGTCTGCAAAATGCTGACACAAACATTGATCTTTCTGTAGATTTTCTTCAAACCTTTATTTGGTTGTAATTTCAGTTATTTAGCACAAACAAAACCATTTTGTTTTAGTTCTTATCAACATCAGTGTCTTTCTTTGCAAACCTCTTGAATCAGCATTCCTGCCTCAGTGATTATAGATACTCCTGATAGGAAACACTGCAACTGCTATTCCTGTGTGGGCATCTTATTTTTTGTGGGACTCATTCTTAACTGCTGAATCAGAAGAAACAGCCTTCTGACACAGACACTACAGACTTCATCACTATCTGCCTGCCTTCCCTTAGGATGGTGGTTGGGTTTCTTTTTTTTTGGTAACAGAAGGAAAAGAAACTTCTAAACAAACAAACAAGCAAAAAATCCAATGCAGAGGCTACAGCTGGGACCAAAATTTTTTCCAGCCTAGAGCCAGCTCACATAACTCCACTTAGTCAAATCCCAATTTCAATGGCTGTCACCACTTTCCCCTCTTTCCTTCTGGGTTGTTTTTTCCTTTTTTTTTTTTTTAATGCATTGGGAAGAGGTGTGACAGCCTCACTGCCTTGATTACTGACTCTCACATGATTGAAAGCCAAAAATATTATCCCACCAAATAGTACCTGAACAGAAAAAAACAAACTGAATAAAACATATCCTGATTCTCTTCAGAGAGAAAACTCACAATGATTTTCAAAGAAATTCAGTGAGTAAATCAATGGCAAGATAACGGCCTATGCGGCAAGACGGCTAATTATAGCAAGACAAAATGGAGGAACAATTCTTCTTCTGTATTGCACTTACCATGTGTTATCCTGAGTCCTCACTACTTTGCAGGCAGTAATCCATTAAACTCTGCACATTCTGGTATTGGTGAGAATGTCTAATTATTTTATCAGAGACAAACTGTTTATACAAAGGCATCCATTCTACCAAAATAAATATATTTTATTATATAAATATGGGAAAGAAAATAAGAATTTTCTAAAATAAGGTCACTCATGCAGCAGTCTGTGAAACATAAAATCTTTGGTATGTTTTTCACATAAAACACTGTTCTAAATGCGAGTGGATCTGTAACCTCAGAGATTAATAAAAAAAATCCTTTTCTTTGGTTTGTTTGTTGTGGTTGCTTTTATTCGGGTGATGAAAATAGAACAAAGCAGACTATGTTCAAACAGCAGTTATTCAGTAGTCTTTACAGATATTGTCTGAATCTAATTGGATTTTAATGAAATGATATTTCCTTTGTGATAAGTACATAAAAATTATGTTTTTAATTAACATCACAAGGTATAAGCTATAGATACCAACCCTCAACTGAAATAATATTACTTTAATGTTTGCTTCATTAAAAAAAGGACAGAAGTAATAACAACGTAGCAAGAAACGTGTGTAAACTAACTGGACAATGATTAGTGCTGGACCCTTTTCATCCCAAGGAGCTGAGCAATTTTCCTGATGTCTTTTTCATTTCCTACTTCTCAATTCACTAGAGTTTAGCCATGAAAGAGTTTACAGAGTTTATTTATACACTTGAAATTCATTTTGGGGAGGAGCAGGCACTTGGACTGGAATATCAATATGTCAGGCAGAATATAAACTAAAATAGGTTTTCAAGGAGGCCTTATAAGTGGTACAATTAAAAGTAAAAAAAAAAAAAACAAAACAAACTTGTAAATGAAAAGCTATGAAGAAGCAGTGACGTCCTGGCACAAAGAACACTTGGGATGTTATGCTCCTCAGTGACTATTTCTCTGGCCTGTTACAACGTAAGACTAGAAGAACGGTCGCAGTAGGTAAAATCAAGAGTCTACATAAACTTTTCTGTCCTGTCTCTGGTAGAAGCTGGTACTGATCTTTTCGAAAATAATATGGCAAATGTAGACTGATATGCCACCTCAGTCTCTGCCAATTGAAAGATTCATTCTCTATACCAGGAAGATATGTTTGATTTGTTTATTTAAATAACTCGGGAGTTAAGGAATACCACGTCAAGACACCACTTTGACTTGTTCTCCCTCAGAAATGAAAGAACAAGCAGTCAAGAACAAGGCAAAAAAAAAAGAGCTTTCTCCTCTGCATCTTTATTGTGCTACCCACTGGGCAAAAAATCATTAGCAGGCTATTTTGCTTCTGCAACAACAAGGGAGTGAGGAAAAGTGTCGGACACAGAGCTACTTCTGTTCCTGGGTCAGAGCAGCCTTGTGTTGCCCTTTTTACTACAAGCTTGATAGTAAATTTAGTATAACGCGAGACACACATCAAACAGATGGCAGTTCAAGGTGTAACACCCAGTGTACAAGTGGGCAAGTGAACAAAGAAAAAGAGCTAAGCCACAGCAAGTTGTTTATATTTCCAAGGTGTTCTTCCTGGCAAGGAATTGACAGTGTGATTTCCCTCAGCCAGAATCTGGGCTAAGTGGAGTGAAGGAAAATCACTTTACAAATTTAAACTGTTGTAAAGACAAAAAACTGAAGCTAAATGGTTTGACTTGCACCAAGCTCTGCAGTCTGCCGCTATGGCCCAGTCTGTAAAGTGAGATGTGGTGGAGTGGCTCATGTCCTTGGGGTAAGGAAATACTTGCACCAAGACACAACCCCAGACCCTGAGTTGCTCAGTAGCTTTTTCTTTCTGTTTGTAATTTTCATCCAAAAGAAAGGTTTAGAAATACGGGTCTATATTTTAAAGACCTCCAGTGGTCTGGATATAGCAGAGCATCTTTACCTGGTCACTTCACCCTGGAACAACTAGATGAACATATTCTTGCTCAGAAATATTCAGACCGTTTTCTTCCAACGATGGCTTCATTTGGTGCTCACTGAGACTCCCATAATTTATTCATACCGAACTGCACTTACCATTATGTATCTGCAGTATCATTACTTGCGTTCGTTATCCTGTAACACTAGCTTAAACATTTTATAAACTGCTGTGCAGGTGACAAGTTTATTAAACCAGGAAAGATAATTGTTGTACAGAAAACGTGTTAGGCTGTGTTCACTACAAGTTTCACAAAAGTCTACTGTATTTATTCTGTCGTGTGATAAATAAGGTTAATACTTCACCATTGCTCCAGGGTCACAAATTTAAACATTCAGACATTCAAGAAAGTTCCTGGCAAATACAACATTGTTTTGCTTTTGTTCAGGGTTGTTGGGCTTTTTTTTGTTCGGTTGGGATTTTTTTGGTTTTGGATTTGTGGTTTACGGGTTTTTTTTTCATCAAGGTAACAATTTGTTTTTTTTGGTTATTGAAATTTTAAAATTCTGAAAACAGTCAAGGAAGCTGTGGGTTGGGACTTTAAGTCATTCAAATACAGGGGATGCAACTTGTTGTGAGATTTGTATTCAGTCTTGACCCCAAATCATACGCTCAAAAGTCCATTTGGTATACAGACCTTTCTGGACTTGTACTAAAGATGGAGGGAAGTTTACCATCTGACCCTTTACCTCAAATTGCAGGACTAGTTAAATAAGGTTATAATTCTGATCTGTCTGTATATTAGCTTTAATATTTTAAACCGAAATGTCTTCCAACAATACAAGACATACCCTCCTCAAGTAGAGAGCCTTCATACTAACATCAGGGATATAAAAAGGGCTTTTCATGTTGTTCAAAGACATCTATCAAACTGTGTAATATATTTTAAACTTATCTCAGCTGAATCAGGCTTTTCACCACAAATTAGGCTGCAGTCACCTTCATGTAGGTATATACTGAACGCAATACAGTGATAAGCTCACTTTGATTGGGAAGTCTGGAAACTACCTTAGCACATAATCACTGATAGTACTATCAACAGTAAATCCTCTGAGGAGAGTATAGAGCATTACAAGAAAATTAATTTTTCCCATATTTTTAAAATAAAGTGCAATGATTTAAAAACAACAGAAATCACTACTCTGAAAGAAAAATTTTAAGTGACAGGCGTTTTTCTTATGCTTAGTCTTGCTTCTTCAGTGTGTGGTCTAAAAAAATCCATAGAAACTGAGGGATGAAACGGCAGTTCTTCCTTTAAGATAGTTGTAAAAAACCTTTAAACTCCATGCAGGATCCAGATATATGAAATAATTGGAGTTTCCCAGCAAAGAAAACATGTCAGTGATAGAAGCAGAAACATCTGGATCTGCAAAGGTGTTTTAAAACTCTGTATGAGAATGTTTATTAGCTGTTTCTTCTTCTGACTGGATAAATCTACAAGATCCCATATTTCTAGCTAGCCATATGAGAATAACAAAACTGATTGCTGTAGTGCTTAATAATGTGCATATCGTCTTTCAGGCCAAAAATATTTTATCTCAATGTTCTATTGGAAAAGTCTGATGGGATTATCTTCTATCTGTGTTTTCACAATGGCAATACTGCCCAAGAGTATGCAGTGCACCCTATATCATCCCAGCTGTGCAAAGCACTCACTGTTTATTCTTGCATGAGTAAAATATTTTTGATTAAAAATATCTTTGGGGGCAAGGAGGGGAAAATTGATGGGAGGGCTAGAGAGTCAATCATTTAGCCTTTGAAGTGTTCGTGCCGCAGTGAAATGGAGTTTGATCTGCCGTTGGTGCAAGTAGGGAAGTATTTACAGGCAAGATAGAAACTGATATCCTCTTAAACGCAGTGAAGAAGACCAGTCAGTACTCCTACAAATTAAATTAAAGATCTGAAAACCTGGCTTTAATAAACTTTTAACAGTGAAAAGATGGAAGCCCTATTTTTATATGATGCTTTCTCCAAAAAAATTTAATCTCCTATGAATGCTCATTTCTGTCTTGACAACAATTCTCGCAAGCAATTCTGAGCTGCCTTATAAATCTTCAGCAATCACGGGCAGAAACAGAGCTGCAAGTATTGGCTCAGGTCAATAAGGTTCCTCGAGAGGTCTGAGATGATATTGTATTTTAGTAGTCTAGAAAACACCCAAAAGTCAAGGAGACACAGGTAATTAAAAGACCAATTTTTTAAATACCTGATGTATCTTGGTCATGTGACTGTAGATACAGCAAAAGTTATACTAGAGGTTGACTAAGCTAGTCTGAGTCTAAAAGCCACTAAAATATAGCCCTATTTTAAATCCCAGTGTGTTAATAAAAAATGGTATTGAATAAAATGTTACTTCAAAAAGTATATGCTACTTTCTTCTAACCTGACTCAAAAAAAAAACCACCTTGAATTTTTAGTGCCTTAAACTAATTCATCTCACTGTCATTAAACAGTGAGAAAGCGACCATTATATCAACACTCATCCCCAAAACATTGCTGACTACACTCATCAGACTTTTCTCGTCATCACAAAAATTGTTCATGACTGAGCATTTATTCTTGCAAAATTTTTATTCCTGCTAAACATGGAGCAAATTGTATACGGTCTTGAAATGTCTCTTGAGCAAACAATCTGGAGCTATTAATAAACAAAATGTGACACGAAAAATCAGGGCATTCCAAGTGCCCTGAAAGACATTTCTTGGCAACTGTCTAATGACTTATTTGTAAAAATATTTATATATTATCTTTTTTGAAACATACCAATAATTCTGAAAGCTTCACACTGTTACCATTGATTATTCATGATCTTCCACTTAAAAAAATTCAGGAAATATAATGGGAAAAAACCAAAATTAGCTCGGCTAATCCAGTCACCAATATTAACAGAAGGTAGTAAACAGGGAGTATAAAGAGTTTTCAAGTAACACACAGAATGCAGATGTGTTCTGTAAGTGAAAAAATTTTTAGAGGTGATGCTCTTTGTTGCCCTCTTATGTTTCTTGGTTCTTGTGGAGAGTAAAATAACATACTATAAATGGAAATGTGAAACTAACCTGTGAAACATTTATTATTCTGATCACTTTGCTTGTCTGACAAAACTTGTTTTCCCTTTCTTTATCTGCTTTTGTCTTTTTAATAGCATTCTTTGCTTTACAGCATTCATCATAGCAGGTCCATGACCATAAGGATGATCCTGATTGCAATATTACACAGGCAATAGTAATGGATAGGTAATACTGGGCAAAAACTCATTTGCTTTTGCCAATCAATGAAAGAGAAAATTAAAAAAAAAGAGAGAGAGAGAGAGAGAAATAGAAAGGTTTTTTTGTTTGATTTCTTGATAGTAAACATTGAAAAAGAAAATATTTTATTTTTTAGTTAAATCCATGCATGATTTTTGCACCTCACCATAAAACCCCAAATCCTCCAGTAATGATTGTGCTTGGCACAATGGACCTAAGACTGTATATGAAATATTGCTGATTTGGCAAGAAGAGGGACCAAAGTTGCCATAAGTATATGGTGCAAAGTGCCATGGAGAGCAAGCTTGATGGGCGCACAGCATCCACACAGTGCTCAGGAGCCACCCTGTGACGTGGCTGAGCTCCCAGGCACTTCAGTGAACATGGCTGCTGCACCCAATGGGGACACCTGTGCCCTCTTTGCAGAGCATTCACTGACTAACAAGAGTAACCACAGCTGGAGGAGATTACCTCATCTCTGGTTTTGCTGTCACTATTATGTGTAGACCTGGAGGTAGCTGGGTGGGAGCCCACTTGACCTAGAGGTGGAGGAAAGGGGGCTGCTGCCCCCCTGTCACAGAACCTGCCTGAAGTCATCCTGGTCCCTGGGGGACCTCCCCTGGGACTTAAGACATCCTGCCAGGAACACTTGACTGCAGCAGCAGCAAGACTCGGGATTTGCGAAGAGAAGGGAAGTCAGGACTGGTGTAGCTACATCTTTATGGCTTGTTGCGCTGACACCACTTTCCCACATGTAGACAAGCCCCTGAGCAGATGCCGCTGTATTGCTTACACTTCCATTAAAGGAGCTCACAGAGCTAGCCTGTTCCTGGCACTTGTCCTGCGTCCTTGGTCCTTCCAGAAATTGCCAAATTAAGATGTAAAGGAATGAAAGAGTAGCTTTTCACTTCCTTGTCATTTCAGTGGGTTCCTGCAGGGTTTGTGCCAACTCAGATGCTCAAGTCATATTTGATTAAGCTAAGTACAATCAAGGAGGAACATTTCCAGGCCAACTCTAATAATTAAATAACAGAAACAGTACTACCAAATCTGTTGCCCATCACGGTATGCAATCAGAGTGTCTATGCATGTAAAGTAATTACAACTGTAGTTATCCCAAGCATAATTCTTTACTATTAAAGGCAGTAGATTTTGCAGCATATTCCCCTGATGTGTAATCCTACTGTTGATTTTTTTTCTATATTCTGTTAGAAATCATATAAAAATGCTGCAACTCAGAGAAGCCAGTAGTCTAAATATTCCATATGTGGTAATTTTGGTTGAATCTCATGAATCATGTTGATTTCTTTCTGATTAAATATGAGGTTTTATTTCAGAGTAGATGTCTACATATTAATACACTCTTAACAATGTTACCTTATAGAATCAGTGCTAGTAGATAACAGATTGTAGATTACGAATGCATATTTGGCATAGGGAACAGTGTTCAATGGCATGAGGTATCCTAACAGATTCAGCTGGTTTTCAATCACTTTTGACTGCTTGCAAATACGATACCTCTTTCAGTAGGTGTCAGAGTTTGCAGCTCTCTGCCATGAACTTAGACAAATTTTGTGACAGACTGTTGTCACTCACAGCTGTTTGTGTCTTAAAAGCTGCTAGTAAACAATTGTCAAGGAACCAACCTCGCGTACGCCTAAGGAAAGTGTGTTCTGAGTGAGCCACCATTTGGATGTCTTTATGTTCTAGCCCAGATTCACTCCACAGCTTGTGTTGCACTAAACCTAACTTACTTCAAAGTTAATCCTATTTGATCCTTAACATATTTACAGTTGGGCCAATTTATTTTGTATATGTGGTCTGTTTAATTCTATTGTGTTTTTACATATAGATAATGTATATATAGTAATACTTAATATTTATAGAGGGATATATGTGTGTGTGCGTGTTTCTGCAGGTGTCCATACATATTTTGCTATTACAGATCTGATTAGGGGGCAATTAGTAAATAAACAGGAGGTAAACAGCAAGGAAAATTATGACATTTTCAGAATTAAAATTAACAAATAATTGTCATGTTTTTTTATACAAAGCAGCATCCTTAACATGGTGCACCTTAATACAGGTTGCTCTCTGAAAAGCGAGCATAAGGGTAAGAAATCTAGGATTAGTGTTGTACAAACCACAGTTGTCATTTCAAATTATATCAGATGACTTGAGATCAGTGGGTGGTGGTGGTGGTGAAGAAGGGCTACTCTTTTCATCAGTGGTTACCTGATATCTCCTATACGTTAGAGATTTTAAATACAACCTGTATACATTACTGCAATGTAATATAAGCAAAGTAGTACATTTTAAGTACAAATACCAGCATTTCAGACTACGGCTTCAAAGCAAATCTCAGCTGTAATTCCCATTTGTGATATACGAATAATTCTTACTGAATACAGAAATCCTGTTACACCTTACCCTTTCGTATGACTACCTGGGAGCCTTTTAGCCTGACTGCATTTCAGAGTGAATGCATCCAGAAACCTGCAAGATGATGAAAATCAGTGTGTCATAAACTATAGTCGTCCACTGTCCCAGATTTATTTTATTAATTTTCAGCTTTCTTTATACCATACCAGTGAACATATGGCTGTAATTTCAGAAAAATAACAGGTTCTTAAGAGTATCTGTAGAGATCAGCACACTACAGAATCCTCATATGCAGATACATATGAATCAGGATAAGTTTCAATTCTGCATCTTAACTGCTCAACTTTGGTGCCCGGCTCATTATGACAGATACCCATGGATCAGAGTCACTCATATCATCCATTCTTCCAGGCATACTCTGGAAACACCAGGTAGAGAAAACAGGGAAGCTGCCTTTTTTTTTTTTTTTTTAATGTATTCCTCTAGAATTTGGACCATAGTTCGTGAGGACAACACATCTTTCTGGAGAGTAATATTAATTAGAATACCACTCCATCTATAATAAGTAGACTTCAACTGTAACTCAAATAACCGCTTTGTCTAGACAACAATGAATTATATTTGCTGATCAGCTGCCAGATCATTTTTAGTCTTCTATCTAGAAGAGCTCATGTTAAGATCACCTGGAGTGTCTGTAACAGAGCTATGGGATACTTGTAAATCATTACTGGTTCCACCATTTCGTAGGGCTTACTGGTTAGAAATAATCATGCCTATAATCATGTATAGCTAGTGAAAAGTCATGGGGCCAGATAAGAACAGTACCATCACACAATTTCCTTGAACTTTTTTTGTCTCATAGTGTGCCTTAAACCTACGATAAGACTGTAAAGCTTGCAGTGAAATGGTGCAATCCATGGATAGTAGAAGCTTCATTAAATATAAATATAAAACAGTACAAAAATCCTGTGGATCAGCTGAACAGGTAACTATATATTTACGTAGGAGGGTTACTTTTTATTATTATGTATTTAAGTACAAGAACTCCATGCTATTGAATGAAATTGAATCTCGATCTTTCCTTCATTGTTATCAGTCTGTCACTACGTAATTAAAAAGAAAAAGAAGTAACACTTGTCATGCTCAAAGCTGAGTAAAGCTCATCCTAACATTGATATGTGTTGTATTTTATTTTAATTTCCCAAGGTTCATGCCAAGGAGCTGTGCATTCCAAAAATGTCAGTTCATGGTTACGCTTAATTCAATAAACTTCTCAGCATAATATCATGTCACTAATGTTTACCACTCACATTGAATGATAAATTAGTAAAAACTACAAAAAGGATGCACCAAAAATCTTCAGTCTGTTCTATTTGACTGAACTTTCACAATGTCCATTTCTTCTCCTCTCTCTTTCTCTCTCCCACCCTGTCCCTTCCCAGATCAGTCGCTGTTTATATTCTACTGGCAGGATTCTGGTGCAACATCAGGGTCTCTTGAGAATAGGCTGACCCAGGAAGCACTCTAAACAGTTTTGTATGGACAACAAGCTGATCTGCAAGTATTGAATACACAGCTTAGTGGCTCTCATATTCAGCTAATATAAAAATATATTTAGCTAATATTGCCTTAGTTCAGGATTAACAATCTTAGGGAGTTTTGTCACTTTGAGTTCAATATTTCATCGTATTATGATGGGAACACTAAATATGAAATTTCTCACTTTCTGCAATTATAAACTCAACCTTAAGTATAGCATTAATATCGTTATTTGCATGAAATATCATATGTAAAGAGGAAAAAAAAAAACCAAAGCAATTTATTTCTCACCAATTTTGTCTTCTTTTATATAACACTTTTGGCACTCTAAATAGGGTGTCCTTTCTCCTTTACAGAGTAACTCTGGTGCTGCTGATCCTCCTTGGGATAGTGTTGGGATGTGAACCTGAGATATTTAGTAGCCCCAATACAGAAAAACATTTCAGCACAAGCAGTAACTAAGGCTATTCTGGAGGCAATTCGTGTTTATCCACATACTGCAGGAGGCAACTAATGTGAAGTTGTTTTTTCTGAACAAGATATAAAACCCCTTTTGCTATTTAAGTGAGAAAATACCCCAAACCAACCAATAAACCCAAAGACAAATTAACAGCAAACTCCAAGGTGTCTCCTACAGAGTCGCTACTAAAGAGAGGGGAAAAAAAAAGAATTCACACTGCTTAATCACGGGCACTTATCTCAAGAGAGTAGCAGACTCCCTCCACCATAAACAGAAGGAGACAAGTTCTTCCAATGATTCAGAACTTCTGCTTAGGCACTGACCTTAAGCACCTAAACACTCAAGCTATGTGCCTAAAATTAGACAGTGTGAAACCCCTGAACTCTCTTGATAGCCATAATGGCATGACTCATAAATCTATTTACCTCAGTGCAGCATTCAGTACAACCGAGTCCCAGCTGGGACCTTGAGGTTCTAGCATGTTATGTACAGATCATAAAAAAATGCACAGGATGCCTGTCACCTCAATTTAACTATGTAAAAAAATCAGCATTTCCAATTAATTCTGTCATATGTCTATTTTAGAATGGGATCAAGTGTCCCTTGGAAGTGCCTACATCTCTGTTGACTTTAAATGGTGACTAGATTAGCTTAGACTAGATACCCAGCTTTCAGGTGGTTGTAGTTAAGTGAGTTGACTCCTACCCAGCATGATTAGGGCTACAGTTTTGTTACAACAAACGCCAGCAGAACTTACAGACTGTCCCTGATGCATATTAAAGTAATGTCAAAAGTCACTAACTAAAAATAGCCTTTGTTTCCAGAGACTGCTGAACAATGATCATATGAATGCTACAATAATAAGGTAGTCAGTTTGAGTAGATAATAGGTATTGCTATATTCTTGTACAAGTCAGAGTGGTACCATATAACATCCACTTTGCATATGTTTAAATGACACCAAAACCAGTTTCTCTCAGCTTTCTCTTTAAGAGCAGAAAGACACATGCACTGAACTTCCAAGGGTAAGATGTAGGTACTGTAGCACCATTTTTTACCATTTCAGGAAAGCTACTTACAGTAACTGACAAATAAAGGACCTTTCTTTCAGTGACTTGGAAGTTGGAAGGGAAATGTTTGAAGGATTAATGTAGAGAGAAACCTCCTGACCTCCTTCCTGTATAGGCTGGCTTACAGGAATGTCCTCCTTCAGAGAACGTGTAGGCAAAGAGCCCATCTTAAATAAAACAGGGTAGAAGAGAGAGAGGAAAACGGTTTTTAAAAGTGCCTTTTCTCCATTTCCTAGCTATTCAGAATGTTGAGGGTATGCCTGAATTACCACCCAACACATTTCTTCTGATAAAAAAAAAAAACCTACAACAAACAAACCCTAAAAAAAAAAACCCAAAACCCTGGCAGGAAGCTGAAACTTTATGAAAGCTGTAAGTAAGCAAGTAAAATGATTACAAATCCTGTTGGGCTGAATGACAGAAAGGAAGTGCACTAAAGGATGCATACTGAACAGAATTCTAAAGGTTCGCTCTTACCTGGTATGAATTCTGATAGCTGCCCAATGGCCTGTGTTTGGATATCGGTTTCTTATGTTAGAGGACAACGTCGCTGCAAAACACACACACAGGAACATACACACAAACACCCAGCAAAATCAAGGGCTGATGCCCTATGAAAGCTTTTAAGGCACTGTGTGCCTATAAGAGCTGCTTAAATAGCACTATAGTTAAACCAGCCTGACAGTTAAATAGAAAATTCAGAAAAACAGTAAGTTGGCGTCTTGTTCTAATAAGATAGAAATCAAGTGACCAAGTTTTAGCTTGACCTACAGCTGCTACCAGGTGTTACCTCTATGAGTATCTCTGTGTTTAAACTGCTGTCTGTGGATGTCCTAACAACGACACGGACAGTGAATAAGTTCTTTTTCACTGCTTTGAGTGTTTATTTTTGTTTCTAGGAAAGTAACATCCAGAATTTAGTAACCTGTTGGTTTACTGCTGGCACAGGTAAAAGAGCCCTAGCGTATCACTGATGCCTAGTGTTTGACCACACTGCAATCACTGCAATATGCTGTAAATACATGAAAGGTAGTTTAAGAATTAACTAATTCAGATGCCACAAACCTCCTAGCTGTAGCAACCGGGAGCTCAGCAAGTACTTCCTGAGTGAGTTTTCACCCACCTACTCAAGCAGGCAGAGCTCCATGCCACGCTGAGCTGCTAAACTTCTCTTGGTAGTAATATTAGGTAATCTGGTTGTGCCCTGGCTCTGTTGTGGTCACAGCAGTGATGATTGTGTAGACACAGATGTGGTTCATTGACTGTGGCACGCTAAAAGAGTCACAGGTTGTTTTTGCCACAGCAGGTGGCTTGTGTGATTCAATACATAGAGAGCTGTCACTGAGAACGAAGATGCTATTTTAATGTCATCAGGATGGAACAGGACTTCATACCAATTTCCAGCTCCAATTCCCTGCATAGATGTTGGGGATGTCAGCCTACATTTCTGCTGCAATTTTTCAAGAAGAAAAGCTTTTGTTTTAAAACCCAAACATCCTGTGTCTTTTTTCTTTTTTTTCTTTTTTTTTTTTTGTGGAAAAGGAAACTCTCCTTGAGACTTTATCGGATCCAAAGATCCTTGAGGATCAGTATACTTATAATACATGGATCATTTACACGCTAGACCATATCGTCTCTTCAGAGTCATCATACTCTAATATCAAGGCCTTCTGTTCACACACTGCACAGAGTTATTATAGAGTATTGTGTCAGGCTTGCCTGGAAGAGTGGGGAGCACTTGAATGCATGGATTATTGACGCAATAGACTGTAATGGTATGTCAATTGTCAAGGCCTATGTGGGGATACTTTCCTATGCGGATCATTAACAAAGAAGCTGACACTCTATCATGTCAGTGCAGCTGCCAAGTGCACACACCAACTCTGCATATTAACACCCCTTATGAATTTCTGAATAAGAAGAGTGTGTGCCCACTCCTGGCACTTGAAATTCACTCCATTTATGTATATTTAATAATTACATACGTGCTTATGCTGCAAAAAGCTGGGGCAGCATAAGAAAAAGTGGAACCACTTTAAAAAAAATAAGCAAGAAAGACTATAGTAATGAACAGTGCATTCCTCTTCTGTAGCAGCTCTCAACCGTGATCTCAGAATGCTTTACAAACAAAGTAGCTTGTGTTATCCCCAGGTGACTTGCGGTATCCCTATTTCATAGACAGAGAACTAAGTCACAAAAATTAGTTACAGAGGACACTGAGACTGGAACCAACACTTCTGAGGCCCAGTCTAAGAGCCCACGGTGCTTGCTACATAAAAAATAGGATGTGTTGTGAGAATCTTTAGACATGCATTGAACTAGACCACATGTCTCTCTTTTCCTCTTGTGTACTTCTGAGCAAAGAGTTCTGGTTTTACTCACAACTCCTTTTTCACATCCCCTTCTCGGCATTTCCCCTTTCCTTTCTCTTATTAATAAACTTAACTCAGAAAATCTTTTCTTGCATCCAATAGATGACAGTAAAATGATGATTCTCTTTGGCATGGCCCCTCATGGCCGTAGAAAATAAAAAATGAAATGTCTGGTGGCAACATTTTTGTCCTAATTTGCCTAGAACTGGATACAGTCCTTTATCACCACTGGTAGACAAGAGTAGATTTTACACTTGCACAATACAGTAACTACAGCAGGCCGTAGATTTTCTGCTTAGGGAGATGCATTTTCTTACTGAAGACAGTCTGTGTTCTGCAGGCTGAAGCATTGGTTGGTTTGTGTGGAGTATCAAGAATAACCTTTCCTTAAACATATAACAAAATGGCAATCATCTGCATCAAGACATTACCTGGACAATCTCCACCTACCCTTGAAAACCGGAAATTATTTTGAGTCAATGACCATGATGCTAATGGAAAATTACATACTGATGTCACTAGTGCCAAACCCAGAGGCTGAAGCAAAGCCCACTGAGGCCAGCAAAAAGCTTTCTATTGTTTAACAGACAAGCACTCAAGCCCTGGGTTTGGGAAAGATGTTCACACAATAGCCAGAAGATGAGACAGAGAAGGGCACCCTCTGAAATTATTAAGACTCTCAAAGGTTGTCACTTAAGCGACTTTACAAAGGCTACAATAAATGAAAATTTTGTATGCAACCAGTAAATCTTTCAATAGAATAGCCTGTTAAATTGTTCGGTGTTTGGTTGTTGGTGTTGGTGTTGGTGGGTTGCTTTTTTGGGGTGGTGGCATCACAATATTTTGGGCATGACGTCAAAAGGAATGGAAAATAATCTGTTGTCCATAAATCTGCTTTGTATGACAGACCTGCCTAAGTGGATACTTCTTTCTGAAAGAGTTCAAATTCAAGTAATGTGTTCAAATTCACAAAAATGGAACTGACCTATTCATTTGACAAAAGCTAGCAGAAACTGCTAGGCAAAGCAAAGTGAATTAAAAAAATGAAGAATCACAACAACTAGCATTTTCCAGCTTTCTATTGGGGTTAAAAAAAAAAAGGAATAAAAATAAATCTATAAAATATAAGAACTAAATATAATAAAGAGATCTGATTAATTGTTGCTGACATTTTTTTGCTGAAAGATGGAGAGACCTCGAGACAATTACATCAATGCATAATATAGAAGAAAAATGAGTTATAAGAAAAAGATAAGACCAGAAAGTTCCAAGATCATTGCTGTTAAGTAGCCACAAATTCAGCTAGTTATATGAAGCTTCTGTGATCTGACTGGGTCTAAAAATTTGGGTGGGAAGACTCACAAGAAAAAAATTCTCATGAGGTTCTTTTCCTATTTATCACTTTAGTTATTCTAAGAAATACACTGGGGAAAACTTTCTCCTTGTATCATTTCTGCCTTTACCCAACCAAGAAAGGAAGAAAGAAGGAAAGATAGAGTCACAATTAACAACCAGAAGTTAACTAGGCATTTTTCACTCTCGTATTTTCCTCGAGGACTATTTTTTTCTAGAAAAATAGCACTATCTTACTAGAACACTGTCTTTCTCCCTACATAAACATTTTTATCAGAAACATACATGTATTTTCTAGTTCATATAAGCAAGTACTCAATGAAAGCTGGTAGCAGTGGGAAATACTTCTTTAAATATTTCTGTTAAGAAAACAGAGCTGACTGATCTCTTTATATTTGTAATATTTCCTTGCACATGTGACACACCTTCCCATATGCAGAAAACCCATTTTAGTATTCCTAGGAATGTGTTGGGTTAAAGGGTTTGTAACTGGAATTGACTTTATGAAAGGTGTCAGGTGAAGAAACGAAGCAGCATCATCTCCATGGCAGGTTTGTTGGGAATGTGGCCACAGACTGTTGGAAGTTCATTTAGCATCAATCACATGAGCAAACTTCTCAGACACAGGGATTCCCTCAGGGAGAGAAAAACAAACATTGTACCATGTAACTAACCAATTTAACTTTGTTTCACTAGTATCTTCCATTTGTACCTGTTCATCAGTCCCAGTGTTTGAGAAATGAATTTGTAGGCGCAGCACCCTTCCTTGAGTCTTCACAAAATCCTCAGATGTGAGGGTGGATCATGATAATCACTGCTGTGGCTAACAGGATTTCAAAAGGATTCTCTGAGAAGCTAACTTCACACATGAGACTTCAATCTAATTTGCTGAAGGATGTGGTCCTCTCTTTTTAAATAGTGAGTTCTTATTTCCAAGATCAACAGAAAACAGGAGTGAGAAGAGCAGTGAGAACCGGATGTAGTCAAGGTTAGGCAAGATGGACAATGTAAATAGCAAAGAAACAGTAGCATTTGTTGCATCTAAATGAAAGTGATTCAATTTGATACAGGTTCATTTAAACTTATGAAACAGCAAGATGTTCTTCTACCTTAATTTGTTACAGAATCACAGATCACAAAATGGTTGAGGTTGAACAGGACCTTTTGAGATCATCTAGTCCACCTTCCCTGCTCAGACCAGGATTAACTAGAGCAGGTTGTTCAGGGCCATGTCCAGATGGATTTTGGTTATCTCCAAGGGTGGAGACTTCACAAGCTCTCTGAGCAACCCGTCCCACTGTTCAGCTATGCACACAATTAAAAGCTTTTTTTCTTATGGAATTCCCCCATCTTTCAGTTTATGCCCACTGCCTCTTGTATTGTCACTGAGCTCAAATGAGAAAAGCCTGACTCCAAATTCTTTACTTCCCCCATCAGGTATTTATACACATGGACAAGATACCCCTGAGCCTTCTCGTGTCCAGGTTGAACAGTTACAGCCCTCTCAGGCTCTCCTAGTATGAAAGATGCTACAGTCTCTTAATTATCTTTGTGGTCCTTCTCTGGACTCTCTCCATTGCATCTGTATCTCTGTTGTACTGGGGAGTCCAGTACTGGACACAGCACTCCAGATGTGTGCTTCAGGGCTGAGCAGAGGAGAATGGCTACTTCCCATGACCTGCTGGCAATGTTTTTCCTAATGGAGCCCAGGAGGCAGCTGGCCTTCTTTGCGCAAGGGTACAGTATGGG
Source organism: Charadrius vociferus (assembly GCF_000708025.1). Taxonomy (NCBI): domain Eukaryota; kingdom Metazoa; phylum Chordata; class Aves; order Charadriiformes; family Charadriidae; genus Charadrius; species Charadrius vociferus. Next base: position 2,539,658 of record NW_009647874.1, on the reverse strand, counting down.
CTCATATTGAACCTGATGTCCAATAGGAGCCCACAGGTATTTTTTTTTTTTGCAAAACCGCTTTCCAGCCAGTTGGCCCCCCACATGTACTGGGGCATAGAGTCAGATGGAGACTTCTAATTTCCATTTGCTGTACTTCATGAAGTTCTTGTTAGCCCAATTCTCCAGCCTGCTGAATGGCAACACAAGCATAGAATCATAGAATGGTTTAGGTTGGAAGGGACCTTAAAGATCATCTAGTTCCAAACCACCTGCCATGGGCAGGGACACCTTCCACTAGACCACGTTGCTCAAAGCCCCATCCTACCTGGCCTTGAACACCTCCAGGGATGGGACATCCACAACTTCTCTGGGCAACACATTCCAATGTCTCACACCCTGATAGTAAAGAATTTCTTCCTAGGATCTAATCTAAATCTACCCTCTTTCAGTTTAAAACCATTACTCCTTGTTTTATCACTACATTCCCTGATAAAGAGTCCCTCCCCAGCTTTCCTGTAGGCCCTCTTTAAATACTGGAAGGCTGCTATAAGGTCTCCCTGGAGTCTTCTTTTCTCCAAGCTGAACAACCCCAACTCTCTCAGCCTGTTTTCATAGGAGAGGTGCTCCAGCCTTATCATCTTCATTGCCCTCCTCTGGATTTGTTCCAACATGTCTATGTCCTTCTTATGTTGGGGGCCTCAGAGCTGGACGCAGTAGTCCAAGTAGGGTTTCACAAGAGCAGAGTAAAGGGGCAGAATCACCTCCTTCTACCTGCTGGCCACACTTCTTTTGATGCAACCCAGGATACAGTTGGCTTTCCGGGCTGCGAGTACACATTACTAGCTCACATTGAGCTGCTCATCAACCAACACCAAGTCCTTCTTGGGGCTGCTCTCAATCCATTCTCTGCCCAGCCTGTATTTGTGCTTGGGATTGCCCCGACCCATGTACAGGACCTTGCACTTGGCTTTGCTGAACTTCAGGACGTTCGCACAGGCCAACCTCACAAGCCTGTTCAGGTCCCTCTGGATGTCATCCCTTCCCTTCAGCGTGTCATCTGCACCAAACAGCTTAGTGTTGTCGGCAAACTTGCTGAGGGTGCACTCAATCTTAACATCCATGTTGCTGCCAAAGATGTTAAATAGTATTGGTCCCAGTACCGACCCCTGAAGAACGCCACTCATCACTGGTTTCCACTTGGACATCGAGCCATTGACTGCAACTCTTTGACTGTGACCATCCAGCCAATTCCTTATCCACCGAGTGGTCCATCTGTCAAATCCATGTCTCTACAATTTAGAGACAGGAATGTTGTGTGGCACAGTGTCATATGCTTTGCAGAAGTCCATGTGGATGATGTCAGTTGCTCTTCCCTTATCCACCACTTGCTCTTCCCTTATCCAACCTCGTCATAGAAGGCTACCAAATTTGTCAGCCACGATTTGCCTTTAGTGAAGCCATGCTGGCTGTCACTGATCATCTCCTTAATTTCCATGTGCCTTAGACTAGTTTCCAGGAGGATCTGCCCCATGATCTTATCGGACACAAAGGTGAGAGAGACTGGCCTGTAGTTTCCCAGGTCTTCCTTTTTTCCCTTTTTAAAAATGGGGGTTATGTTTCCCCTTTTTCAGGCAGCGGTAACTTCACTGGACTGCCACATCTTCTCAGATATGATGAATAGTGACTTAGCAACTTCATCCACCAGTTCCCTTAGGACCCACAGGTGTATCTTATCAGGTCACATGGATTTGTGCACTTTCAGGTTCCTCAGATGGTCTCGAACATGATCTTCTCCTACAGTGGGTGATACCTTATTCTTCCAGTCCCTGACTTTGCCTTCTGAGACTTGGGTGGTATGGCTAGAGCACTTGGTGGTGAAGACCGAGACAAAAAATTCGTTGAATACCTCAGCTTTTTCCATGTCCCAGGTGACCAGGTCCCCCGTGTCCTTCCTGAGAGGGCCCACATTTTCCCTAGTCTTCCTTTTATCACTGATGTACCTGTAGAAGCTTTTCTTATTGCACTTGATGTCCCTGGCCAGATTTAACTCTATCAGGGCTTTAGCTTTCCTAACCTGATCCTGACTGCTTGGAAAATTTCTCTGTGTTCCTCCCAGACTACCTGTCCTTGCTTCCACCCTCTGTAGGCGTACATTATATGTACCACTCCTCCCAGTTTTGTATCATCTGCAACTTTGCTGAGGGTGCAGTCTGTCCTAATCCAAGTCACTAGTGAAGATGTTGGTCTCACTATCAACCTCTTGAGTACTACTGACTGGCCTCCAACTGGACTTCATGAGGCTGATCACAACTCTTTGAATTTGGCAGTTCAGCCGGTTTTCAACACAATTCCCCGTCTGCTTATCTAGTCTGTATTTCATCAGGTTGGTAGTGAGGATATTATAGGAGATAGTATCAAAAGCCTTGCTAAAGTCAAGGTGAACAACATCCACTGCTGTCCCCTATTTGTTCCCTGTCTCAGTAGTCTTTTAGTAGTGGCAACTCATCCAAAATCCAAGCACAGGACTTGGCAAATAGTAAATGGCAAAGAGTTAGGCAAGCCTTTCATATCAAACAGCTACAGAGACACAACTTATTTATTCACATGAACTTACTGTGTTGGTTTGGGAGATTTTGGATGTGCCTGTGTCCAACTGTATGGAACTTACCTGGAATATTGTAATGATTTTTTTATTATTTTTTTCTGAGCATGAGAAGACCACTTTGGGTGGAGGGAATTACATGAGCTGGCTGGACTCTGCTGGATGATGATGGTTTGGGGATTTCCTTGTGAGTTAAATACTACAGTTGCTGTTAATCATTTCAGTCAAGTGGGGCATGGTTAGTTCACAGCCTGTTTTTGACAGTGCCAGTGAACATCCATCCATGTGAAACTTCCAGAATTCACAGATGTTTCCATTATTTCTTGGCAGTCATCCAAGTGCCCAAACACATCAGATGTAGTAGGCTAAAGTGTTACAGGAAACCAAATTCACCAAAATATTTGTGAAAATCCTTTTTTATTAATATTATCATTATTTTTTTACAAGAGCTACATGAAGCGTAGTATTCTCTGCCACACAAAGGAAAACAGTATGGGGTGCATGGGTTATAGGAATACCAAAGGATATGATTTCCAACTGATTGTGGTTGCTTACTGCTTACAGTAATGTTCTAGAAACATGGTCTGCTAAAGCACTTCTGATTGTTTGTTGGAAATAAAGGAATGTGCTTTGATCACTTGAGTATTCAGACAAGTCCATTAGTTATCTGTAAATCAATATACTGATTTTTGGATTGCTTGTTTATAGGAGTGTAAAGGAATTGTTTACAGGCTGCTCATTCAAGTTCATCCCCTTACATGAATTCTCCCTTGTGGTCAGCAGACACAAGGTATTGTGATTTTCAGTAACAAAAGACTTAGTCAGAAAGAGTACGCACTGTACATTGCCTTGAGGCACTAAAGGATCTGAAACACTTGCTTTTGGAAATTAGAAGAAACAAACTCTGCACTGTTGGCTTTCAGCAGCCAACCTGCTTGATTATGTCAAACTAATTATGACTCTGTGAACCACTTTCAGATATATTTATGAATAACATCCATGGGTTCTGATATGTGTTTTTATAGCATCTTGAAAACATTTGCCTTTGCTGGATATTGCATCTGTGTTAAAAAGAAATACTTTTCTTTCAGACAAATGGATCACTTGGGCCCAAATGTTCTAAACATCAATAAAGCTAATCAGGGTTAATACTGAAATGAGTATTAAACTGAAGATTAAGCTGAGAAAACAAACTGAGAAGCAGGTTTTTCTTTTTCCTCAATTGTGAACTGAAACTGAAGAAGCTTATCATAATCAAGTGATGAGTTGAACTTAGCACTTATAGTGTCTAGCCTTATGAGCAAATAGTGATATTTATTGATGGTATTAATGTTTTTAAATAGGCTTAGACCTTTTATAATACCACCGACATTTCATTTTATGGAACATGGAATGTAGAGGCTGTAAAGTCATGATTAATATTACTAACAGTAATAAGTGGAAGTGTAATAGTCATTTCTGCTCGTATTTGCTTATATTATGTGAATGCCTTCAGTGTCTGAAGAAACTCTATAGGGATACTATTTTCCCCAGGTCTGGAAATTGACTGACTCCTGAAAACATTGCATAGAAGGACACAAAAGAGTTCAGATTATTTACTTTAACTGTTAACTGACCAAAAGCTGTGATTGTCACTTAGAGGTATTTTTCCTAGCTGTGTAATTAGCTGTATTATTTAATCCTTCCCAGCATGTGCTGCAGAAAAAGGTGTTATTCATCCAAAGACTTATGAAAGAATATCACAAGGTCAGAATAAAATTGAAATAAAGTTTTGACCAAATGAAAGAAAGTAGAACAGAAAAGAATCTCTACCCTTGCTTAGCTTAGTGAAAGCCACTGCAAGTTTTTGATTGCTGCAACTGAACAATACAGTAAGAGTTCTTTAACTGACTTGCCTAGATCACCATTTAAGAAGTTCATCCTTCTCTATGAATAAACAAAATTTGTGAAATACTGAAGATTATCCTATAGTAGAATGGTACAAAAGGAAAAGGTAACAAGACTGTAAAAAGGACTTTTACCACCCAATGAACCTGAGGAAAGCCCATTATCAGCTCATCTATGCCTCAGTGATCTCCATTCTACTTTTTGTTGTCAAATTTCCATTTTTTCTCTTATTTATTTTTGTTTATTTACAATGGGTGCAAATAGCGGCTGAGAAGAAATCCAGAAAGGATAGGGCATTGGTTACATCTGAGCATTTTAAGAATTATAAAATAAGGAAGAAAAGGTAAGATTCTTTTCCTTTGCAATATAGTTGAGAAATTTTTTGTCTGTTGGAATGGTTAAAAATTGTCTCAAATACCAGATATATGTGCAGTATCTTGCTGTAAAACCATTCCTCTCATTCTTGTGTAAAATAATGAAAGCCTGTTTGACACACAGGAACTGCTGTGAAACAGTGGCAACTCACTTCAAAGAATATAAAGAAAATTCTAATTCTTGGATTACCTGCTTCTCTGGCTGTTTTTCAAAATGGAATAATAATCAGGGAACATCGCGAGGGATGCGGTACTTTTTGATTTCTTGGTTAGTGGTTCAGCTCTGTCAGTAATATCTGTACCCTGTTCTATGCTTTCAACAAGGATTGTAGTTGTTCTTTTTAAAGCAGAAGGAAACAGTTCTCAAATTTATTCTGATGTTTAAAAACTCCCTAGGGCACAGGCTACCCTCTCAATGCATGAACCTGCAACCTATTAGTACTAATGGGACTCGAAGAAAACGTGTGCAGAGAGTTCACAATCCTGAAAGACTAGAGTCAACCCTATATTTGTCATTGCTTCTGTGTACATAGGATAAAGCTCATGTATGTCATAAATAAAGTGGCATGTTTTAACCTGGTTTCTTACTGCCGCCTTCATATTCGTGGATAGCTATCAGCAAAAAGCTTTTCAGGTGGATAATGATCTCATCCTCTGCCTTTTAACCATAGACTTTTTAATTGTTTAGTTGAGAAAGCAAGCATCTGGTATGGTAAGAATCTCATAGCAGTTCTTCAAGGACAAAATATTTATTAAAAAGACAAATATTCCCTCCATGGAGCCACTATCTATCTTTTTGGTCTACTGAGGTGTTAGACATCTCACATACTGAGCTCCTGTGGTTTTGTTGTTTGTGTTTTTTTTTTCAGTGATCCACATAGTACTTCTTAACAGGGCTATGCATTTTTACATCTGCAAAAATAAAAATGGTGTTCAGATAAACCCACATATTATATTTACCTATTGATACTTGGATACTCACTTTGAAAACTTGACTTCTGGGCATGGATAAGGGTATCTTTGCAATATTCCTCTGAGGGAGAGAAATACAATTAGACCTGTTTTACAGAGATGAAGGAAAGGATTAAGGGCTAAACTTAGAAAGGTACCTAAGGACTATTCACAAAAGGCAACTGTAGTCAGATATTTCCAGAGCATGATTCACAGTGCTTGAAGATAGGCTTTGAATCAACCCCTGGAGCTTCTCTCTTTCTCCGTGGAGTGTATGGGGATCCTGGGATGATTAGTCCCCTTAGGCTAAAGTTTGCATTTGAGAATAGGCAGTGCAAACCTGAGTGTTTCAACCATGTCTTTTCAATTGCCTATTCCCTGTGCTGGCATCCAAAGCCTCAGCCCACATTTTGGCTCTCTGTGCAATGCAGAGGCGCCTGGGGGAAGGAATAACCAAATTCAGGACTCTACTCAGGATGTCACTTAGAGCTATCAGGAGGAAAAGGATGTGCCTTGAAATAACACTCATTCCAATATGATTGCTTTATTCACCTCTAGCAGGAGGTCTAAGGAGCCCTTTCTGGAACTCCAAAACAGAGATAGAAAACAAGTTCTTCTTTGCCAGGACCCACCAATGTACTTAGGTCTACTCCCTTTTTTCCCCCTATCATCTTGCACAACTTCAGAAAAACTACAGCAAATGGTCTCCATCTTCCTCTCCCCATATAACAGCTGCAGGCTAATCAATATCCCAGCAGTTAGGATAATTAACTTTGGTCAGAAACTCATCCAGGAAATTAGAAAAATGATCTGAAGACTATTGTTACCTCTCAGCTATTGTGGGAGGGAGAGGAAGGTCATGTCATAGATCACGTTGTAGCATTTAGCATACGGAAAGCACCTAAAAGTGTTTGTTGGTCTCTCTGCAAATGCCTTTTAAGATGGTGGAGAAAGTTTGTGGTAAAGGCCATAATTATCTTACTGTATCCTGTATCATAATCCACTATCTCAATCACCAGATGATGAAACCATGGGGAAATCTGTTAGAACTGAAATGAAACAGGACTGTTTTCCTTGTGGAGACTGGAAGAACTGTCATAATTTGAATGAACCACAGAAACTTGAAAACTTCTATACCAATTCTAAAGGTTGAATACCGTCTTGGATATATTTGTTTTTATAGCAATGTTTATTTCATTTCTAAGAATTTCCAGTTGGTTTGGTTGCTGTTCTTCAGCCTATTCAAGCCAGAACCTTGTTTGGTTCACTACCATTTTGCCTTTATTACAATAGAGTTTGATGCCAGATTTTCCCATGTGAAAGACAGGGAGAGACATCTAAAAATCTGTAATGTGCTCAGGCTGATGAGAATAGGGGTGATTTAATGCACATTACTTTACCACTATTTAGACATAGGACATCAATACTGTTTTTAAAGATGAGCAAAACGTGACATCAAAAAACATTCTTTTTTTCACTAATTCACTCAAATTTCATTCAAGCATATAATAGCACAGTTGAGTATCTGTAGGAAGTACAAACTCATGATACAAATTACCAGGAGTTGAGAAATCTCTTACCCCAGGGGTTCTGTGTATACTTGTATATATGCAAACATATGTGTAACCTAGCCAGATCACAGATGCTGAGCAGGAACAACTTTTGATGACAATAGACTAAAAAACACAAAGGAAGTCCAGAAAGATATGATGAAGGTAATGATCTAGGATCTCAGGTTGGATACATCCAGCTGAAGGACTCATTTGTCAGTTAAGACATGAAGCAAACTTCCTTAACCTTGTCTTCTATCACAAAGTACTCAAAATATCATTCTTCAGCCACACAGCACAAAGCAAGTCCTCCTGCTCTACCTGAAGTCCCACAGCACATATCAGTTCTTGAAAGTCCATGCCACTAAGAATGTAATGTAAAGTCTTGTTGAAAATGGTGACCTGATCCTAAATTCTAGATTTGTGATCTCCTCATCATGAAGACATACAATCTACCCTAAATTCAAACACTTGCTCTTATATAGCAGTTTCCTGTTTCATATGTTGTAGAAAATAAACAACAAAAATTCTGGAGTGCATGAAACATACTCCAAGATAGAACCGATCTTCGGTTTTCCAGCAAACATTATTGGTTAGGAAGGCCAGGTTATCACAGTCAGGAATCTCTCCTGCAACAATTTCAGTGAAACACTCTGTTGGAAAAGTTCCTCAGTATTTTAGTGATTAAATTCCCCCAAAATTCCACCTCTATTAGAACATGCTCCACATTTTCATTTCCTGAAATATAATCACTGTTTTGCCTGGGACTACTTCACACCTGAACAGATTAAAACAACTTAGTTTCCAGTGTTTCCACTGCCTCCTGCTAGGCCCAGACACATGGAGAAGGAAGCTGCCTGTTTCAAACACAGAAAGATAAAAACTTGTTTCTCTAGGACTTGAAACAAACCCAAGGTGCCCAATTTTCACCATGTAAGTGCCATTCCCAATGCCGGAGAAACTTAGTATCACATCAAGAATGAACACTGAGATAATATTTTGTTTCTTTAAAAATATCCAGGCTGCCAAACAAGACATATAATAAGAGACCTCTATTTTAATGAAGTTTTCTTTGGAAAGGGATATAGCTTTCTTCTATTTTTTTTTTTTTTCTAAGTTAAAAAGATCACAGTCTCCAGCCCATCATGAGAAAAACCTAGATTCAAGACCTCACTCTGTATGAATTCAGAGTGATATGATGAAAAACATCCCTATATCAGAAAAACAGGAAACCTGACCCAGTTTGGCCAGTTCACCTTCCCAATAAGATATGGAAAGAAATATGCATCTGACAATTCCGAAACTTCAGATCCTGACCAATAAATGCACATCTGATACAATTCCATTCTCATGAACATGATTGAAGGTTTGGTTTATTTTGATGGGTATCAGATATAAAATGTTGGAAAGCTACATACAAAGGGGATTTTGTCTTCTGCTGAGTTTGTTCTCTTTCATTTCTAATGCTGTTCTTCACAGCCTGTGTCTACATGGACCTGTGGATATGAGTCATGGTAGTGTGTCTTCAACCCCTGATCCCTCCTGCAGTGATCCTATTTGGGGACCTCTATGAAACACACTGCTGCACAGTTGAGTTTCACCTAGCTTGTGTACGCCACAGGTGCCAGGGCACAGATAAGTGGGGATTGGAGGAAGAGTGGCAGATATTGTGCCTGCGTCCCACTGTGACAGGGAGAAGGACACCTCTCAGGGAACCTGAGAACTCAGAATTACTCCCATGTCCCTTATTTTAGACAGAGTTGGGGTGTTTGATTTTAACACAAATGCCTCGCGTGTGAAGACAATACAGAAAATATCACTGTGGAGTTGTGATGTTTCTATGAGTTATTCATCATTTAAGAGTACAGGTTTGACCCAGATCATGTGTGGGCACATGGTCACGTTGCCACCACAGAAACCCTAGTGGTTCAAAGTTAGCCCATCAGTATATTTGAGGCAAATTTCTACAAGGAAATTGAGTGTATGTTCAATGCCTTCCATCATGTAGGTGCTTTTTTATTTATTTAAAGTTAGAAAATACAAACTGGGAATTGTCAAGCTGTGGTCTTAGTCTCATGCCTTTCACAGGCATCATCACCCTGTTATCAGTTAGATTGTCAGCTCAGGTAACAAGTTTTGGCTCCTTATGAACCAGGTGGATGTCAATATGAGGCCTAAAGAGAAGGCACTGGGATTTGAAAGTTCCTTGAAGATGTACTTTCACCTTTACATGAAAATAGTACTTGACATGACAGGCAGTGAGGATGTATATTAAATAATAATATGAATACTAATAAGAAATCTACATCCAGATTCCAGCCTTGCATTAAAGTATACTTTATAACACACAGGAATGAAGCATATTTAAGCAAGTACAAGGCTACTTTTTTATTAACACTAGTTTCTGAATGTGATATGAAAACTTCTACAGACTGAAAAGATTGTTTTTCATCTGTATCCATAGCTAGGTTTGAAATAACATCCCTTGGGGCTCCTTTCCCTGCCACCAAAAACCCAGGTGGTCCTTACTGCTCCTTGGGGAAATACTCATCACAGAGGGCAGTCCACAGAAATGAATAACGACACTGTCAAATTTATCATGTGTTTTTTCCACATTCAGTCTCAGATTCTCTGACTTCATTCCAGGCTTGTAAACTCACACCACATCAACAGGCCTGGGCTAGCCAACGTAAGCCTGTTAACGTTGTAAGTGGACCAGAACCAGAGTGGCTTGAGAATGATGAATTGGAATTACCACCCCACCGTTGTTGTCCTACTGCGTCAAAAACATTATGATGTATCAGACTTGCTGTTGTCAAGGGCAGGATCGCGTGCCCTTGGCACTACCTGCTTTGGTCCCTCCTGCCTTCTCTTCATGTACTCTTTTGTGCAACTGTAGACTTCTAGGGACAACGGGAAGAAGCTGGCAAGAATCGACCATTTAGGTCCTCTATGAGTGGTACGATGAGCGTGGGGGTCTTAGCCAGCAGCAGACTATAGAAGTAGAGAAAATTATTTGTTCAGTGGTTTCTAAAGTCAGATTTAATACAAACAAATTGGACAGGTAAGTCTGATCATTAGATCGAGTTTGGATCTCAGTATATGGCCCAGATAACCAGAATCACACCCTGCTTCTCAGATCAGAATTGCAGATGATGTTCCAGTCACAAGGGAAGGATGAGGACAAAACACTGGGAACTCAACTACCTGGATAAACAAGTATTAAATAACTGCACATACACATCAATACAGAGGTTGTCGATATTAGAAAATTTCCCAGTGCACTTTCAGTGTTTCACAGTACTTGAAAAAAAAAAAAAAAAAGGTTAAAAAATTTCACTTCACTGATCTGGGTGGAACAACCATTCCCTATTGAACTGTAGGTTTCTCTACTGTACTCTGATTTCTGTCCTGTCTAGAGCATATTATGAAGATAATTTTCTCTGGTCAAACTTTTAAGGCACAAATAAATAAATATTCCTTTCATGTCATAAACATTAGAGTTCTTCTGCTTGACAATATGGAACATTTAATGTAGGCCCTTTCTTGCTTTCCTGTATAGCATATTCCTTTTTAGTAAAATTAGGGGGTGGGGAGACAAATTGCAGTAATAAGGGTCTGAAAGGTGTGTGAAACATACGGCAAATAAAGTAATTTTCCAATGAGTCTGTGATATTGCCATTTCCCTTAGCAGTGTTGAGTCTCCTTCATAATGGAAGTTGCTGAGGGCTTAGAGTACTAGAAAATATAAAATACCTATGGGACATATTCCAGTACTGTACATTAAATTTGAGGATTTTACATGTGATAAAGTATGTCAGTGTTGCTTACAGGGAATTCCAGTGATACCTCAGCTTTCTTGGACTTATTATAAATCCTTTGTTGGAATTATTGCGGCTGGTTCAATAATTCAGATTAGCCCTCATGTTTATTAATGCACTACATCTGTGCAAACAACATGTCAAGCAGAGAGTTTATTGTAATTGCCTGAGCAAACAGAACCTGAAAGAAGCAATTTCCAGTTACAATGTGCTATGACAAGTAATGAGGTAATTGGCATTCTGTCCTGATTACTTCCACCTTCCTTTTCATCAGGTCTATATTGTGTGTGATAGATAGTTTTATAAGAAATGAAGGTGTTTGATAATATGGTCTGCTGCTGCTTAAGGTTAGTGATTAAAGACAATCATAATTTTCTCTCAGAGATCTTATTAGCTTTAACATTATTTATTCATATGTGTAAGATGTGGGCCCAGAATCTCTCTTTCAGTACTATACATGCACTTAAAATGTAAACTCAACTACAATCCTATTGAATGCAAAATATCTTTGAGATTTCCAAGCTCATACAACAAGTCAACTTTTTGTGATGAAATATGTGCTCAAGCAGAAGGATTAAGATGAACTACTTCATATCTATGGTTAAACAAACATAAGCATTTTTGCTATAATATATGGTAATATAGTACCTCAATTGCAGTGTATCAATATCAACAAAATAGTTAAGGGTATGACCTATGGTTTTAGAATCAACTTCTTTTGGGGAGGGGGGAACTTTAACTTTCCTGAAAAGAAATATATTCTTGTGCACTGGCTTTTGATTAATATTTAGTTTTTAAATATTCGTCCTCAACTAAAAGCAAATAGTTACAGGACGTTTTGTTAGGTCTTTTATTGTCCTACTGTGGGTAGGGTACATTTTTCTAGATATTTTTCAATCGTACTGAAAGTATTTTGAACTTTACAGGGAGGAAAAAGTTGAGAAAAGAGAGAAATATATGCAGAATATTCAAAAAAATAACCATGTGCTTTGTGACTTCAGCAAAAATAGTTTGGACATAAAATCACAATGGTTTTCATTTAAGATATTGCTAAAGGAATTGGACTGTATTAATTTTCTCATCAAACACATGCATGAAGTGTTGTTAATCACTATGACATAAAAACAAACACCAAAAAAAGATATATTTATGGTAACTATTGTAGCTTTTAATTCAAAACTAGTACATAAAATTTCATTTTATTAGGATCTTTGTGCAACAAAGTGAGAGAACATATGAAAACCAGCAGATACCATAGACTGGTAGGTGTTGTCTATTCATGCAAGTTTATGGTGTATGAACCTAGCTATCAGTGAAAAGAGGTGTTGAAGAGGGTATACCTTCCCAGCTCAGCTAAAGGCAATATTTACCCAAAAGCTGCAAAAACACTTCCACTTACAGCACAGAAAATGAAGCAACAGATTTTTACAACCCTAGCAAGTAGCTTGGTGGTGCAAGATCTCTCCCTGCATGGGCAACACTGATCGTTTCAGATGATGCAGATAGGCAGCTGCAGGTATGAAGAACCGAAAGACAGTAGGACTGAAGTCCAGGATTCCAAAAAAATGGTATTCCATTAAACCTAAAGTAGCAAAAGAAGCCAAGATTTGTATGTCAGCATGTCAGTACTCTATGCAATGCTATGTCAAGCAGTCCTGCTGTCAGCCCTTCTGCATAGTTATTAGTGAGAAGGTTTGTCCTTTCCATGGATACACCTTTTGTTAGAGATGTCATCTAAGCTCACACAATGCTAAACCCCCCAAAATTTAGAAAACTTAAATTGTATGAGACAATTTCCATGGTATCCCTAAATCATCTAGTTCTGCATGGATACAGCTGCTTGTACGCCCATGCTTTAGGGAGTCATCTGTATCTGGGATGCTGGCAAAGGTACTGTGAGGAAGTGTGCAAGGCAAGCCAATCTGAAAAAGTGTCTGATTTAGCAGCTTGACCAGCCAGGACTTTTCCCAGGACTACTCTTACCTACCAGGCTTAGCAGAGATAGAGACTGGTGGTCTAGCCAAGCACTGACAGTAAAATGATATAGTATTTTTCTTTTCTCTAGAGAATTAATTAATTTCAAACTGTTTCATGTCTCCAGGTATTTTGAGATCTGCTAATTTTGTACCACTTCTTTGTAAAGCAAACTAAAGTCATTAACTTCCTTATTTGTTCCCTTTGACAAAGAATTGGAGAATATTTGTGCAATACTTTTAGTGTTAATTATTTTGACTACTATTTTTTAGTACTATAATGCTAAATGTCCCATGTTTCTGCTAGATGTTTCTTGCCGTTTGTAAGCAAGTCAAGATTATGACTTCACTTCTGAGTATACTCGGTCCTGTTATGCTGGGTGCGTATGTGAGGTGAAGATCAGGTAAGAGAAGAACATTAAATATGATATTCTTAAATATACCAGCTAATGAAATACAGAAAGTATAGACAAGTTAACAATCCCAGATGTTTTCTGCAGACTTATTTAATTATAACGTGCAGTGATAAACATAGTAGTCCCGTAGCCCCAGAACGTGGTGTTTACAAGGGTAAGAGATTTATATCATCAGCTGCAGCTTTGGTGGTGTAAGCAAAACTAAGCTAAAAGTTTAGTAGTACGTGAAGTTATAATACCTAAATAATACCCATCTCAGCCTCTGACTCATGTTGTTTTTCTCTCAAAGCCCAACAAATACACAAGTTCCGGTGATCCAGGCTGTCCATGGGAAGTTGCCACTGCTGTGGATCAATGAAAATTTAGGGGAGAACAGTGGAGTTGTCAACTCTGAATTGTTCCATTAATAAAAAAGTGTAAGACTCTTCCATTAGCATAGCTGTTCTTGAGCCACTGCACAAATTTACGTACTTCCACTGGGATTTGGTCCTTTATGTTATCAAAAGCAGTAGGCATTTCCTCAATTGGTATGAAGGCTAAGGCTTGTAGGTAATGGAGCTTCAAATTGAATTCTGGATTAAATCCATGCTGAGTTGCCAATCCAGCACTTTGTGTTCTTTGCCAACAGCTTTGGCTCAAGTGAAAGAAGCAGGCTTTGTTCTAAACTGGTGCAAATTCCTTGGTTGCTGTGATTGTAGCTTGTTCAAAGTGAGTGATCACATATGTGAGTCTTAAGTAGAGCTGTGCAAAACTTGGCAGCTTGAGTGCACAAGGGGTTTGGTGAACCTTCATTTGGCTTCTGTGTTTATGGGTTTGAATTAGTGTTAGGGAAATTAAAGGATGAGGTAGGAGATGCACTAAGTAGAAGAATCTCAAGAAATAAAATGAGTCACAGACATGTATCAAAAGTAGATGCAATCGAAAGTGAGGGACTGTAACAATAATGTTTACAGTAATTTAGGTACAGTTTTATTACTTAAATACATTTATTGTAGTTTAGACATAGATGTACTATGCAATGATGCAGCCTTAACAAGGAGCTTGTTTTATATTGTTTGCTTTCATTTTTGTGGAAGTGAATTCTTCACCCACTGGAAATAAGAGAAAAAGCGTAACTTTCCTAAATGAACACCGACAATGATTTACTTAGTTCTGCACTGCTCATATTACGCTTTATAATTTGTATGTCTTCCTTGCCAGAATACTCTTACTCATTAACTGTTTTCAATTCTTTTTAATTTAAGATTTACACATTAATAAATTATGTGTAAGTAGTAGGGTATGGTATAGGGTTCTGCTAAATAGTTGCCTTAGCATCAAACTGGTTTGGAGGAGAACAGACCCTTTTAACCGTGTCTTCACATCATCTTTCTCCTCCACTGTTTTATTAGAACGATGAAATGGTAGAAGTTCCTTCTTATACACGATAGGAATTTAGGGTGTGGGCTATATCTTGCCTCTTCCACTCTAAATGCTGGCATTAATTTCGTAATAACAATGACATTGAGATACCTTGATACAAGTTAGGCTTTAATGAATCATGGTGTTTTCCTTTGAAGAAAATACACTGTTACTGCTACTACTATTACTATCATCACCACTGTTCTTGTTTTTAAAATGCGAAATGTAATTGATTGACTAACTATAGCTTTCCACTCAGTCTGCCCATCCAAAATTACCCTTGTGGCATTTTCAACCACTCTCAGTGGAGAAATCCTGGCCAAAAAAGAGAGATGAGCCAGAGTACTTCTGCCCATCACCTCAGACTGTCACTCCATGGGACCATCGCAGCTGGTGCAAATGGGATGCTCTTAATTTCTCCTGAGGACCAACCCCGCTCGCAGAATAATCAGGGAACCATTAAGTTGCTTTTAAGTTGAGGTGGATACCAACTAGTTTGTATCAAGAATGTGACTTTAATGGGGTACATATGGAAATGCCATCAACGTGATGATATAAAGTATATCTATATTTTCAAGACAAAGCTTCAAGTTTTCAAAACCAATAGTGAGCAGTGTAGGGCAAATAGTAAAACAGACATGGGAAATTTAGGCTATCTATTAGCATTTGATGTTGACTCAGCAGGGGAATCCTTCCTCTGAGTTGTTCTGTAATCAGTGCTCCTGTATTTATGCATCTCATTTTTCCAAGAGCAAATGGAGCAGAGCTGGTGTCTCTTACCAGTCCCTTGCACAGTAGCAGTCCTGAGGTTTTAGCCAGATTTGAAGCAAATCCCAACAAGAAATTATTTCAGCACAGATGTGTAGCACAAGAGTTGTGGTAGAAATAGCAATTTATTTCCAAGGACCCTTCATGTGAAAGGGGCAGCTATCTCTCAAGGATAGTAGGGAAATCCATGTCCACCAGCTGTACTGACGGTTGTTTTATTTGTCTGGAAACACAAACCATCAGTCTAGTAAGAAGAGAACACTTTCTTCTACTTTTGTCTTAAATGTTATAACACATTTCAAAAATTAGGGTATAGTCGTGGATATAGCTGCACAGTTCCTGCTAGTCACATTGGTTGTTTTTGACTTACTGCATACAGTTAAGGATTTTATAGCTAAATTCACCACAAAAAGATGAATACTCAGGTATCTCTAACATCACATCCAAGAGAAGAGTCTTAAATATTGCTGTTATTAAGTCCTAGGAGATTGAGAGCACTTTCTGGGAATGAAAAAAGGAGCTCTGAAACTAAGTTGAAAACATACAGCTAATGAACAGAGTAAAGAAGAATGTAGCAGAACTGATAAAAAGCATTGTTTTTCAAGATGGAAAATCTTTTAAAAAGGAATGGAAATTGATATCTGGGGTTTTTTTTAGGATTATCCTATTGCATTAACAAAAAATAAAAATAAAAAAAACCCTACTATAAAATGCAGCAGATCTATGAAAACAGTACAGCTTATTAAAATTCTGTAATTTTTACAGTAATTTACGAAGAAACACTATATTTTTACCAAACTGTTTATATTTCATCCCTATCAGAACTTCATTGTGAGAGGATATGCTTTGGTTAACAAAAGAGGAACTATATTTTTGTGTATAAATGCCTGCAAAATAAATAGTGATCTAAGAGAACGACAGGGTATAAGTCATAATCTGCGCAGGCAATTTGGTTAGCAAGAATATGTTTTTATGAGGAAAGAACTTACAAGATACTTTAGGAAGAGGGAAATGATCAATGTAACTTACAAGAAAATAATTTAAATGGCTGAAATAAGCAGTAAAACACATGCTGAACATTCACCTTAAAGGATATATTTATATAATTTACAAGATGACGTGAATGAAGTTGATTTTGGGACATAATGGGCCAAAGTGAGAAAGCAGTGACCATATGAAAAAAGAATTAGTCTACAGTTGTATGTCTTTCCTCTTATTTTCAGAGATGACATATATTAATTTTTTTAAAAAAACCCACAAAGATAAATGAGAAGTGAGCATAATTAACTTTCATATTATTACAGGAAATGTGAAGATAGCATTTCTGCAAGACCTTTTTTTATATTAAAAATAAAGCAGCCTCACATCCTCTTTTTATAGTAGTATCTATGTTTGAAGGCCTTAGTTCTTAAATATCAGTTCGGCACAACTTTCCAGTCAGAAGGTGTGGACTGAATTCTGTGCTACAGATAAGGCAGCTGAACAGCAGAGGAAGTAGGTGGTTCCTGCTTAGAAAACACAAGAAATAAATGACAGAGGTAGGTGCATCAAATGTATTAATGGAGCAGTGTCAAGTTGGAGGCCTGTAACCAGCAGTAGCCCCCAGGGGTCAATACTCAGTCCAATCTTGTTCAATATATTCATCAATGACCTGGATGAGGGGACAGAGTGTATCCTCAGCAAGTTTGCTGATGATACCAAACTGGGAGGGGTGGCTGACACTCCAGAGGGCCGCGCTGCCATCCAGTGTGACCTGGACAGGCTGGAGAGCTGGGCAGAGAAGAACCTAATGAGGTACAACAAGAGCAACTGCAGGGTCCTGCATCTGGGGAGGAAGAATGCTAAGCACCAGTATAGGTTAGGAGTGGACCTGCTGGGAATCAGTTCTGAGGAGAAGGATCTGGGGGTCCTGGTAGATAGTAAATTATCCATGAGCCAGTAATGTGCCCTTGTCACCAGGAAGGCCAATGGAATCCTGGGCTACATAGGGAAGAGTGTGGCCGGTAGGTCAAGGGAGGTCATTCTCCCCTTCTACTCTGCATTGGTGAGGCCACAACGAGAATACTGTGTCCAGTTCTGGGCTCCCCAGTTCAAGAGAGACAGGGAACTACTGGAGAGAGTCCAGCATAGGTCAACTAAGATGACTGAGGGATTGGAGCATCTCCCTTATGAGGAAAGGCTGAGAGAGCTGGGACTCTTTAGCCTGCAGAAGAAAAGGCTGAGGGGAGACCTTATAATTGCTTACAAGTATCTAAAGGGTGGGTTGAAGGAGGATGGAGCCAGACTCTTTTCAGTGGTACCCAGCAACAGGATGAGGGGCAACAGGCACAAGTTGGAACAAAGGAAGTTCCATTTAAATACAAACTTCTTTATGGTTAGGGTGACAGAGCTCTGGCACAGGCTGCCCAGGGAAGCTGTGAGTCCCCTTCTCTGGAGATTGTCAAGACCCACCTGGATGCAGTCCTGAGTAATGTGCTCTGGGCAATCCTGCTTTAGCAGGGGAGTTGGACTAGATGGTCTCTAGAGGTCCCTTCCAACTCTGAAAATTCTGTGATTCCATGATTCCATATCATCAGTTTTTTTGTGCTGTTTCCACCCATGGGTAAACTAGTTTCCTCATCTTTCACTTGTCTCCACTAGAAACAAATGAGAAATTCACATTAAACCATGGAAAGATAGTTTTTGGGTTTTTTTTTTCAAATTCCTTCAAGCAGGATTTATTTTGTTCCTACTTTTTGGGTGAACCTACTTCATTAGTATTAAATACTGCTTTGCTCAGAGGTTCTGACCAGCATTTGAGGTTTCACTGAGTTAACTTGTCACATTACCCTGCTAAAGATAAATAACAACAAAAGCAATATGCTGTTGTTAATCATTATTATTTTAATATGTGATTATCAATAACAATCAAAATGATCATATGAGGTCTCTTCTTAGTACAGCAGATGCATAATCTGCCATAGATGTAAAATAATGTGAGCTGGTAGAGTCACTAGGGGAAATTATGTAGGATGACTTTACAGGGAAAGATAGTTAGGCCTTGAAGATTTGAACATATTTTATGTTTTCCGTTTCACGTATTTCACAAGAAAGAGTATTAAATCTTAGTGTCACTATGGCTAGCACTTAGTCATTCTGTATTATTTTAATTACAGTATTTCTTCAACCTGATGTATTGCCAGTTAACAGTTCATTTTCCAGCCAGCTCTTATTCCAACAAGTCATAATTACCTGCTACCCAGAGCTCTTTACACAGGATCCACAATAAACTTTTTCCTTATAATTAACTACTCCAGGAGAAGGTCTCTGGTCGGAATGTTTGGAGAATTATTTCTTGTCTTCCTTCTTCATTTTACCACTACTATAAGGGCCCAAGAAAAAGCCTGTGATCTTTCCATACATGGTTAAGACTTTGAAGAAGATACCAGTTCCAGAGAAAATATTTTCCTCCTTTGTCATCAAGGTCTATAAACCAGTAGACCTACTAAATTAATCCAAAGTGAGTCTTTAATGATCTTTTCACTGAAAATCAAATGTTTTCAGGAAACAAGACTGAAAATTATAGTGAACAAATGATTTTGATCTAGTTTTTCTGAAAAAAACTCTATTTTGGAAAGCTTCATTTTGAAAAACATTTAGCACTTCCATCTTGGTTTGTTTTTTTTTTCCCCCAACAGCTGTGTATTAATTTTGTGGATTTTATTGATATGATCTATCTATATGTCTTGAAATCTCTTCATTACAACTCGTAACTAAACAATTTGTAGTTTTAAAGTATCCACATATGCAATTTTGAGTGGGACTGCTCTTCATCCACATTACTTCCTGACTTTCCATGCAGTCACTCTGTGTTTGTTTTATTTAGTTAGTTCGTTCTTTCGCCAAAACCTCTTTCCTTTCCTTTCCAGCTCCAATCCATATGAAACTTTCGAGATAGTCGTATGCTAATACTGGTAAGAATACAGTTTTGCAGTTGCATTCATGATGGTTTATCTTTCTACAAACATTCTTGATAGCAAGATTGATCACATAAAACCTCAAGAAAAATAATTATGACAAAGGGAATAATTATCACAAAGGGAATCAGAAATATCGGCAAATTTACAGTTCTTATATAATTAAATGATAGCCTTTTCCTGTAGCAACTACCGATTTTCTCTAGCTACTCAACACTTACTCAGACAAATACTACAGTTGCAATACACCTTCTATGCTTGTTTTGCTATGGTTCTCTTAGTTGCTTCAGTGTGTTCTTGCCATGTGCACTTGTGGTTGATTTCACGGGGGCATTTAAGAATCTATGTAACAATTTTAGTATGCAAATTCCCCGTTTAAGCATTACTAATATTTCTGAAACACCCAATTCATTGTTGTGTACCAATAGGCAATTAACATCTCAAGACATCTGAGCTCCTGAAGGTGGGAAAGGCAGACTCCCAGAATGTGATTCCAGGTCCTTGCACAGAGCCTCTCCTTTGAGGAGTCTCATGTTAGTAGTGGGATGGAGTGCAACGGCCAAGTTCAGCGAAGATGAGTGAAAGGGAGAATTGGTTTCAAAGTTCTTCTGTAAGCACACACTGACTCAAGGTACTTGTATGTGAGCTTCTACAACTCACCAGGAAAGGTGTTTGGACTGAATATGCAGTCAGTTTCCTAATAAGTCCTTTTTCTGAATTAGGCAGATTAAAGATTTTAGTGACTGGAGGGAAGGTACAAATCTGAGCTTCAGGAGATGGGGATAGCTCCAGGTATTCAGCTCCTGAAAGTATCTCTAAGATTTTGTGCTCCTTTTGATCCTAACTGGGTTATCTAACTGAACTAGATAAAGCTTATTTACCCAGCCTCTCCTTAATCTTTCCTACTGGTTAGGTTTAGTAGCAACTCACTCCTTATCTGCTCATTTCTAGCAATAGAGTTTTCGGTTAATGGTCTGGGAACCAACTCGGAATCACAGAATCACAGAATGGTTGAGATTGGTAGGCACCTCTGGAGGTTTTCTGGTCCTATCACCTGCTTCAGCAGGGCCACCTAACACCAGTTGCCCAGGACCTCATCCAGACAGCTTTTGACTATCTCCAAGGATGGAGACTCAACCACTTCTCTGGGCAACCTGTGCCAGTGTTGGGTCACCCTAACAGTAAAAAAGTGTTTCCTGATGTTTAGAGGAAACCTCCTGTGTTTCAGGTTGTGCCCATTGCCTCTGGTCCTGTCACTGGGCTCCATTGAAAAGAGCCTGGCTCCATCTTCTCTGTACCCTCCCTTCAGTATTTATAGACATGGATAAGATCCCCCTGAGCCTTCTCTTCTCCAGGGTGAACGGTTATAATTGTCTTAGCTTTTCCTCGTATGTGAGGTACTGCAGTCCCTTAATCATTTTAGTGGCCCTTCATTGGACTCTCTCCAATATGTCCATGTGTCTCATACTGGGGAGCCCAGAACTGGACCCAGCACCCTAAGGGTGGCCTCACCAGTGCTGAGTAGAAGGGAAGGATCACCTCCTTCAACCTGCTGGAAATATTTTGCCTGATGCAGCCAAAGATACCATTCACCTTCATTGCAGCAAGGGCACGTTGCTGGTTCATGGTCAACTTGGCATCCACCAGGATCCCCAGATCCTTCTCTGCAAAGCCCCTTTCCACTGGGGTGGCCCCCAGCATGTACTGGTGCCTGGGGTTGTTCCTTTCCAGGTGCAGGATTTTGGACTTCTCCTTATAGAACTTCATGAGGCTCTTGTCAGCCCATTTCTCGAGGTCCCACTAAAATGTAGCATGATCTTCTGGCTTATCAGTCACTCCTCCCAGTTTTGTGTC
Source organism: Charadrius vociferus (assembly GCF_000708025.1). Lineage (NCBI taxonomy): Eukaryota > Metazoa > Chordata > Aves > Charadriiformes > Charadriidae > Charadrius > Charadrius vociferus. The sequence goes on along the minus strand of NW_009647874.1, from coordinate 2,518,123 downwards.
ATCTGCAAACTTGCTCAGGGTACAATCTGCCCCAAAATCCAGATAATTAATTAAGACGTTAAATAGGACTGGACCTAGTATTGACCTGTGGAGTACATTGCTAGGTACTGGCCTCCAACTAGACTTTCTGCCCAGACTCTCTTGGCCTGGCCATTCAGCCAGTATTCAGTCCACCTCAGGATCAAGCTCAAGACCTGAGTACTTCAAAATAGGTAATTATGGTGGGTTCACCCTGGCTGGACACCATGTACCTACCCAAGCCGCTCTATCACTCCCCCTCCTCAACTAGACAGGGGAAGAAAATAATGAAATGCTCAAGGGTCAAGATAAGGACAGGGAGAGATCACTCACCAATTACCGTCATGGGCAAAACAGGCTTGACTTGGGGATATTAGTTTAATTTATTACCATCAAATCAGAGTATGATAATGAGAAATAAAACCAGATCTTAAAAACACCTTCCCCCCAACCCTCCCTTCTTCCCAGGATTAACTTTACTCCAGATTTTCTCTACTTCCTCCCCCCAGGCGGCTCAGGGGGACGGGGGATGGGGTTGTGGTCAGTTCATCACACCTTTTTTCCGCTACTCCTTCCTACTCAAGGGGAGGACTCCTCACACTCTTCCCCTGCTCCAGCATGGGGTCCCTCCCATGGGAGACAGTCCTCCACGAGCTTCTCCAATGTGAGTCCTTCCCACGGGCTACAGTTCTTCACGAACTGTGCCAGCATGGGTCCCTTCCACAGGGTGCTGTCCTTCAGGAACCGACTGCTCTAGCGTGGGTTCCCCACAGGGTGACAAGTCCTGCCAGCAAACCTGCTCCTCTCTCCACAGGTCCTGCCAGGAGACTGCTCCAGCACAAGCTTCCCACAGGGTCACAGCTTCTTTCGGACACATCCACCTGCTCTGGTGTGGGGTCCTCCACAGGCTGGAGGTAGATATCTGCTCCACCATGGACCTCCACAGGCTGCAGGGACACAGCCTGTCTCACCATGGTGTTCACCACAGGCTGCAGGGGAAGCTCTGTTCTGATGCCTGGAGCGCCTCCTCTCCCTCCTTCTTCACTGACCTTGGTGTCTGCAGGATTGTTTCTCACATATTCTCACTCCTCTCTCCAGCTGAAGTTGCTTGATTGTTTTTTTCCCCCCTTCTTAAATGTGTTATCCCATAGGTGCTGTTGCTGATTGGCTCAGCCTTGGCCAGCAGTGGGTCTGTCTTGGAGTCACCTGACATAGGCTCTCTCAAACACAGGGGAAGCTTCTAGCAGCTGTTTACAGCAGCCACCCCTGTAGCCCGCCCCCAGCTACCAAAACCTTGCCACGCAAACCCAATACGCTATTATAATGCCAAAGTTTTTATTTAGTTCTTCCTACTAGGAAAAAAGAAGATTAAAATGACTCTTAGATTAGCTTTATCCAATGCAATACACACGATATAGTTTGGCCCTAAATACTCTGAAAACTGACTTTGTTGGTTTTCTTTAGAATATCCTAAAACTTTAGTTTTCTAAAGTGAACTAAGGTCAGGAATATTAACTGAATATTAACTCGCAGGACACCAGGAGCTGAGATTCATATAATTGGAGAATATACTTAGAAGGCAGAGTCATATAACATCACTCTAGGGAGGAGAAATGGAAAGTATCCTTGAACAGATTGTAAATATCAGCACTTTAGGTATTCTTATCTAATGAAACATTAGTTAAATTCTTTACATGTAATTACTCCTTCCATAAACCCTGTTTACAGCAGAAGAGTCCTCTTCTGAAATTAAGGTATTATTAATCTAACTAGTAATATAGATATTTCTGTTTTGTTTTAGCTGCCAGCTTAATTTGCTTTAGTTAGGATGAAGCAAATGGCAAGGGACATTAACATCTATCAATAAATAAATTAACTATTAAGAAATGTAGATCTAAACAAACACTTAGGCATCGTAATCAACACTTGGGAAGAATTTTGACATCTCTGTCCATAATAGCAAATTTAAAGTCAAATGCTGCCTGATCCTAGAGGTACAATTCACCGGGGGTTGGGGGGGGGGGGGGCAGCAGGGAAAAACAGGAGGAGGACAGAAAGTTTAGTCATTTCTCTGCTCCCTATCAACGGATGTCATGGATTCTGACTTACATTTAAAGGTCTATCTCTGAATTTTACAACATCATATATGTATGTATATATTCCATATATATATGTAAAAACTGTGTGTGAGACCAGAACTGCACAAATGAGTCTCCTAGCTACAAGACTACAGTGTCGAGCTCCCAGTTCAGCTTTCATTTTCTGTGCTTGTAAATCCTGAAGGAATGACTGTCCCATGAAACTTCCAGCAGACTGGGTTGAAATCATCTGACTCTCCATTGCCAAGAGCCTCATAGACAGTACTCTCTTGCTGGAGAATACTTCTCAATTTGTAATGAAACAAAAACACTTAAGTCTTCTTGAAGTCAGCCCACAAACAGCATATCACTAGATAACAATTGGTCTTGATCAGGTTGATTTTTATATTTAATTGTAATTACTATTTTATATTAATTTTCAAATGTAGTTATGTAGAAGCACTCATAAATATATTTTCATATTTCTAACCAGATTATAAAGTGGTCAGTATTTTCTGTTTATTCAAAAATTGATGAAGTTGTAGTAAGTTTTCTAAATGTTTTTGTCCATCCTCAGAAGAAAGTTAAAGTACTGCTGAAGAAGTACTAGGTGGTGTTCAACAAGAATTTAATCAGGAGTAAACTGTTCCTTCTCCTTCCCTGCTATGCAATTATGAGGTCTGCTGCTGCTAGTCCAGGCAAAACATGTCTTGCTTTTTTTTTCTGAGTTTTTGAAAATGTTCAGTGAATTTTCAGATTGGTGTCATATGCAAACATTTAAAATTTCCTGGATAAAGATAAGCTTGCAAGCGTGGATTGCAGAGACTCCAGAAGCCAAAGGTAAATTTAAAAAGTGTACTTAGTGTAATAGTAAAAATTAACCTAGATGAATGAGTTCTCTCTTTTCTTCTGTAAATAATAATAAAAAGATAGGCAGAATGAACTGAAATTTCACTTCTTTTTTCTATATGTATTTTAGTTTCAATAAAAAAGACGTGGTGGGTTGTTGGGTTTTTTTTCATTTCAGCTCCTAATAGTCACATCATTTATGCTTTCTTTTTCTGCAAGAGGTGACCTTATATCTCACATATCTGAGGAATTCCCCTGATACAAATAGCTGGAAAGATTTTGGGGAGGGAATCAGTATTTTTGTTCCATGACTGCCAGCATTTAAGAAACGACATAACTGGTGTTTACTTTCACACATAGTAAGCTCTAACAATACAGTAAAACTCTGTACATAATAGAGACAGAAATATATACATGTTTTCTATTTTGCTGTATCTATAGGAGGTGAGAAGGCAGTTTGACTGCAGAAGTCAGCCAATGGATAAGGTGAGAGTAAAAGAGATTATATGTAAGAAAATAATGTCTTAACTGAATCATTTAGAGTTTTTTAAAGTTTCCAGTTTTTCTTCAGGTAATATGCCAAGATTTGTGACCATTAAATGAACAACCAGTTTAAAATATGGCTCACAATATAGCAACAGGACTGAGTCTGTATGTACTTGGGGACAGTAAGGGGAGTGAACTTTCTCCCAGAGTTTTCTAGGGTACTATGGAAAATTCTGGCTTCATTGTCTTTTTCTGTCACCAGACACCAGGTATTCCAGATACTGGAATATTTTTTAAAAGTATGATGTCATTCATGTTTTTACAGTAGAAAAACAAGAGGGGCTTGCTTGTTTGTTTGTTTGCTTTAAAGAATGGTATTCTGCTTAAATTCTGTTGGCTTTCATGTAAAATAGAAAGAAAGAAACCTGGTCAAGAAACAACAAACTTTATATAATAATGGAAATCCCAGACCAAATAAAAAAAAAAAAAAAAGCCTTCTAGTTCCAACTGGCTAGCTAGATTTTGCAACAGAGTAATAATTGCTATACTTCACAGATTTCAAGGTTTACGAGGCCTCTGGTTCAAATACGAGAGGTTAGCAGAGGCCAGATGAAGGGCCAGGCTGTGATGTGCAAGAATTTCTACCTAAGTGAGAGACAAACTACTGGATACTTTTGTGGCTGCTGTGGCAAAAGCAGCTGAACATGAACTTACGTTTCTCAACAGAAGGAGGACTGTGATATCAAAGGGGTCAGTATCCTTTGCCTCTGACCTCTCTTCATGCTTTATTGAACAAAAAAGCGTATGGATATTCACCAGAATTAATGTCTGTACCAAGGAAACAGGGAATAACAGTCCACTAATAGTGGGTTGCCATTGTGTTTGTTACTGCAAAGCAACTTCATACATTTAAGTAAAATAAGTAAGTGCTTTAACTCAAGAGATTTAATTGGGTTCTTATTTAATTCATCTAGGAAAAGAACAAATGGCAGCAATTGTTGATGGTAAATGTAAGATAGAAAAGACTAAAGAGAAAATAAAGACAAAGTCCTACAGAGTTTTACATTATATCTCATTTCAGGATTTGAAATTAGTTGGTCCTGACTTTACTCAGTAAGATAATATCTAACTTTGGTATGACTTTGAGTGAACCCTATTGATGAATGGAAAAAGCATTCTTTCACCGGGGAAGTGACTGAAAACTATCGGTTTGTGAGACCAACCAAGAAGTTAGGAGAAAGGAAAGAGAGACACAGTCATCTGAGATGTTTCCCCATGTATTTTATGGCTTGAATAACACAAAAAATTAGGATTCTAAATTTTAGAATGTAAGTGTTCTAATAAACTATTTTTAGACAAAGGAAGTTTTCTTTTCTGTGATATTTTTTCCATTATTCTTCATCTGTCTTTTCATATTGTAAGCTCTGGGGGTAAGATCTGTGCATTCAATATATATTTGTAAAGCACTTGGCATTCTCTCTGCACTTAATGCAAACACTAAAAGCCAACACAGTATAAAATATTAGCTCTTCAGTTATATTAAATCAGAATGGTTCACTTAACTCCTCTCTGCTTTCTGTGAAGGGTACCAATTAAAGTAGCACGTTAAAAAAAAAAAAAGGTAATTAATTAAATGATGGGGGGTTGATATCATCTAGGCTAGTTTTACCCCAGCTAAATTTTTGTTTCATGGTGTTGCATTCGGCACTTCTTCATGTAATTGAAATTAGAATCAAGGTTGCACCAAAAGATGAACTAACTGAGAGAAGCTAGTCATATTGTAGGCTATTTCCTTCTTTGCTACTTCCTCATAATTTGCTAGAAACAAAGAACATGTCACAGTAGTGTCCCTCCCTGGCTCCATCTAACCTGGGAATACATAGAGAGTACACAGAATATTTCCTTCTAAAATTTCTCTTTTTATGCCACTGTTTAAAGAATAAACCTCAAAAGAAATAGTCTGAATTAAATGAAAAACTAAAGGGGGAAAAAAAAGTAAAGAAAAAGAAAAGAGTGAGAGAGAAGGGGAGTAGAGCAGGTATACTTCCCCTTTCTTCCCAAGAGGGGAAAAATTCTGTTAAGTTCCCTTCCAGGCTTGCAGTGAGTCTCACGGGCAAATATTCAGGTATGGTCTTGACAGCTTCTCAGAGGTCTTATTTTTAGAAAGAGTGAGTCACACCCATCTTCTGAAAAAGCAAATAATTTTAAAACACTCCTGGTTGCTGAAAATCACTATTCTTGTTGAATATCTTAAGGGTATATTAATTGCCTACAGATAAAGATATATTAATTACCTACTGATAAACTCTTCTTTAAAAATGTTGAGTTCCGATAGCAAGCACTTGAAGATAATTAAGAACTTGGGATAATTGAGAAATGTAGGGCACATCCACATGCACTTCACATAAGGTTATTCAAACTAGTCCCAAAAGAGAGGATATGTGTATGCCACAGTGCTATGCCACACAGGTATACTAGCTCATGTATAGGAAGCAGTATAGCTATGTGAATATGGTATTTGCACTGGGACTAATTAGGTCACTTCACTTTTATATTGTGATTGTTTTATTTTCAGAGCCAGCTGGGTATCTTTTCACAGTGCAGTACCGTTCACCATAGACATACCCTTAAAATTATAGTGTATACTTACTGCTATTCCCTTACATATTCATCCTGTGTACTGAATGAATTAGAATCCCAGTTGGAAAACAGCACACAATTGTTCATAAGCTCTCATGTATCTCCAGAGTTTCCTAACTTTAAATATTTGATTTTTGCCATCTGATTTTTGAAGAGAGGAGGAAACAGAAACACATTTTTATATGTTTGTGACAACCCTCCATCCTGTGCTCTAACGAGTATTTGAACTACAGCCTTCACAGCTGAGACTGTTATTCCTTGTAGTAGGAGACAATTATTATCTCAGTGGGGACTAGACAAACTGATGATGTTTGATCGTGGGGTTTGGAGAGACCTCAACATAGGCTGGCTTTTTTTCTTCAACTTCTTATCACGGAAGCTTTTGGCCAGATGTGAGGAAAGTATTTGAGTTACTTTGGTGCTAGGAAAACATGAGGGACTTTTTATAGCTTTTGCTTTTACAATAACAAATTTCAGCATATTTTGCTCTGAATACAGGTTTTTTTTTCTAGAAGGGACAGAGTAGAAGACACATAATTGAGCTGTGACTGGTAGAAGACAGTGTATAACATTGCTTCTTAAACACAGGTATTGCTGATCTCAGAAAGCTGTTTAAACAACTATCCATGTTTAATTAGACTTGAATCACTTTGAGGCAAGTTGCATGTTTTCTAATATACTACTGCAGTCCTAAATGTTGTTGCTTACAGAACCTACTAGTCTTTGCAACAACATATGTGAAAAAAATAATGAATATATTAGTAAAAATACTACACAAGAGTAATGAAAATTGTGTCCAGATGAGGGATTCAGGGGTATTGTGCAAGCGTTTTCCTGCCCTGTAATTTAGGATTTTACCCCTCAAGAAGTTTCTTAGAGAAAAATAAAAGATAAAAATATTTTTTTCATAAATATGCATTTCCTTTTTACAGAGTTAGCATGAAACACTGAATTTTTGTATCTCCCATGATTGAAGTATGAGTAATTGCACATATAATTGAACTGCCAGATATAATTTCTCTGATTAGGAATGTACAGATTTCAGTTTGGTTTTCTAGCTTGAAACTGATCTAGCATCATAGATTTGTAGGTTAATATGATCTATTGAGATAGATTTCCATTGGTTTCTTTGTGCAAAATAAAGTCAGGCAATTCACAAACACTTAATTCTATTAAAGATTAATTCCATTAAAATGTTGTCATGGTTCTGAAGTGATAAATGTGACAGCAATGAGCTCGATTCATGCCTGGGATACACTAAATTTTACAAGCCACATCTCTGAGGGCAGATCTTTCAGATAGGGAAATTTTGTCTGGATGTGGGCTACAACCACATAAAGCACGTATGATTTCAGGAAACTGGAACCAATCTATTCAGTATTAAACTGCCAGGGTGTCTGACTATACATTAAAGCTCTCAGCAAGCTGTGGAAGGAAAATCACTGCTTACTTTCTCCTGAACCTGAACCCATCTTTACCAGCTGTTTGCATCACACTCTATACTTGCAACGCAAATTTCATGACTTAATGGCTTTTTGCTCAAAGTCATAATTTTCATCGTTCCTGGATGGCTTATTTAGCTTGTGTTTCGCAAGACACAGCAGAGGAAAACCCAGGATGTTTGGTACAGCACTCACATCACACAGACCTCTTCAGAAGCAGCAAGAGAGCATCGAAGGCACTTAGGAAAAAGAAAATATCTAGAAATGAGGTACCCAGTGCAACATCAGACTTAACCAGTTATCTGCAGTATCTCAAACTCTACAGGCTGAGATGGAAAACAATTATATTAGCAAAAATTCCCTTTGTAAGCCCTGATTTCTAATGGAGAAATCACAAGGAAAGACACTGGAGGAAGGGTCATTGGAGATTCTAAATGAAACTAGAAAATTAAAAATACACCCCTGTCACAATGAACAGTAAAACTTTCCAGTACAGTTCAGACCTACTTAAAAGGCTGTGAGAGATGTTACTGAAATTATAAATACTGTTTCTGCTGAATTGAGGTGCAATAACATACAAGTTTTTCTAGAACACATATATTCTTCTGAGTACAACCAAAGAAGCATATAAACTCTGAAAAGGATACTTGCAAGATAGTTTAGTTAAGATAATATGCTTCCAATCCATCAACTAAATGGTTCAAATATTTTCAGTATACTAAATGTAAATAAGTGAAGCAGGGTTCATAAATTCAACATATTGCTTTGTTGTCTGTGAAGTTACACTGATTTTCCAATTGGAGCAATTATAGCATTGTCATATCTTTAATAAATCTTTTTATTAATTTTTGATGTGTATAAATATACAAAAGTCATAAATATGAACAAATAGCACAAAAAGAGAATAATACTGAAGAAAAGGCAAATTATATTGTCTTATAAGGCCTACAATAATCTGTATTTCTAGAGCACTTTCCATTCATTTGTCTCCGAACATCCTACAAATATTAGCTATTTTCAAGGCTTCTGTGAGAAGAGGAAACATTAGCATCTCTGTTTAAACTGGCTTCAATTTTTTAAGTGCCTGTTAATCCGGGATGCCTGTTTGGAGAAGGGAGTGGCTATAAGAGGAATGGACTACCAATATGAAATCCTGAACAATCAATAATAAAAATGGCGCTTTTTTGTCATTGTCTTCCTTAAGGATTTCCTGGGTCTTTGGAAGACAAGGAAAATTTCTTCTTAAGGGTGTGTCAGGAAAATAATATAGTTATAGAATAAAATATAAAAGAAACTAATTTTCAGCGCTGTTTTCCATCCACCAAATCATCCTGTCCTTGTGTTCTTGTTAGGGTTTGAATATCACGGCTCAGTAACAGTAGATCAAATTCTGCTATTCCACCTCCCAGCATGACACCTTACCCCTTAAGGAGATCCAGTGTTTGCAGTCTCAATTGCTCTGTGCTATTTGCAGTTGAGCTTCTTGTCCAAGGAAGCTCTTTCTTCAATAACTATTGAGGCAGCCTTATCCTGCCACTAAGAATGAGGCATATTGTCCTCCCATTGTCTTTTCAGACTCTATAGAAATTTATTGTCTTCTTTATTTTAGGTTTAAACACCACATTAAAAAGAATATGAATAACAGGACTATAATGTTCCGTATATGTCTTGAAAGGGTGGTAGTCTGATACAACTTCCTCTGTGCGCAAAGTATTTGTCTGGAGAATAATGACATTTTAAAATATCAATACAATTATCTCAACAGACACATTAACAGAGAAGTCTTTTTTATTTCTTTAAAAAAAACAAAAATAAAACGGAAGCAAAGAAGGAAAAGAGAAGGTGTATCCTATTCAGAGAGCTGCATTTGTATCTGCTAGCTACGTACTACATCAACAGACTTGACAGAAAATTGATCCAACAGTTATTTCCAGACTACGTAACCCAAATCCATATTATCATGTTGGGGAAATGTCCTGGTTTCAAGAAATTAGACGAGCCTTAATCATTTCAATTCACCAGTCTCTTATGATTTGTTCATATGATTTCACTAAGTAGTTTGATACGTTGTTTAAGAATATTCTGTTAAATTAGTAATATTTACAAGAATTTCTCTCCATCCCTGCAGGGATAATAGAACATTATAACAGTTCTCTCACAGAGAAAGCTCTCTACTTTCAGCTCCTTTTCTGTTAAATCTGAAAATCAGCTTGCCTTTCTAGCAGCACTGACACATTTATTCAGTGTAGATCAAACAAAGGGGTGTAAAATGACAAGGAAAAATGCAGGGAGACTGGTAATGCTAAAGAGGATGCCAAAATCCCCAGAAAAAGGACCTGGAGTAAGAAACGTTTGTACAGGATGTCTCACAACAGTTTGCCAGGACCATGACATTTTTATAGATAATTTGGGGTTTTGTCCTCAGGTCTTATGCACCTTCTGTAATACCCGGGGACCCTGGGAGCTCTGCAGGAAGCCAGAATACAATGTACAGACAGAGGTTCTGGTGTCTTCTCCTTCACCTGCTTTCCTTTGCTTGGCTCAAACATATCACATAATGTTACTTAAAAGTCATAATCTTGCACAAAATTTATTTTGGGGGAATGGTAATGGATCACACAAGATGCAAATATCACAGAAGAGCCCCTTTCAATCCCCATACCTACATGCTCATGCATAAAAAAAATGTTGGCGTTGACTGATGATGGCTTCTAAATATGACAGATCACAAATTTCTAGCTCATTTGTTTCCTTCTCTTTCATAGAAGATCTGATTATCGGCTACAAAATTTACCTAAATAAAGATTGTGTGTGGAGCAGATTTTACGCCTTTAATTACAAAGAAGAGTTAGTTAACGTTGTTGTACCAGCCTTCCTTTCTGTTGCACGCTGATTTCACGCAGTCCTTACAGAAAAAGCAGTGCCTCCAAAATGGGACTGCAGAGAGCAAGGCAAGCCTGAGAGGGGACCTGTTGTAAACGTGTAGCCTAGGTGGGTCTGCGGAGGTTTCCTGGCAGGCTTTTGAGCCTGGGGAGTCCTGGGTTCAAGTGTGCTTGTTGGGAACCCCTGATTGTAAGCCTCTGTTTTTAGCAAGTGAGGGGGTAGTTCATAACTCTGGGAGACGAGGGCTCTGAACTGCTTTGCCTTCAGGCCTTCTGACTGCAGCGGTGGCAGGTCTGGCTTCAGTTCTGAAGAGAGAGAGGGGTTTTTTGCCAAATTTTCTAACCCAAGTACCTGCATTGTTACATGCTTAGCGCTGACATGCAAATACTGATGCTCATACATATGTATGAATATGTCAGTGTCGGTCTTCAGCCGTGGATAGCTGTATGCTTGACTGGCATGTGTGTTGCTGATTACTTGATTCTTGGATTCCAATGATTTTTTGAGACAGCTGAAACCCCAATTTTTTGCATTTTGTTTATTTAGTGAAATATCAAAAAAAGAAGGGAAGGCGAAGGTTGATTTAAGTTTGGAGTTTTGTTTTTCAAGGTTTTTTTTTTTTTTTTTTTTTTTTTTCTTTGGCTTTGGTGTTTTCTCTTAAGCTGTGTTTCAGCTTGCAGCAAGTGGTTGGCCACCCCTACCCTTCTGGTTCCTTGCTTTCTTTTACACTCTTCCAGAACATGTTTCATGCCTTCCCTCTTTCTTGTTTAGACTAAATTAGCCAATGAACAACCTGACCCAGCTGCTTAGCTGTTCCCTGATCTGCATTTTACTTCTTAATGAGCTCAGAGTGACAAGCTATTTAGGCTGCTCGTTCCAGCATCAGCTCTGACTCCATCTGTAACTTTAGTGCCACTTCTTTGTCAGCAATGCCAATTACAAATGTGTGCCTTTCTAATTTACAGCACTCTAGTTATAACGCCCACGCTGTGCTCCGTGTGTTCTCTCTTTGCTTCTACTGTTTGTAGTCACCTGAGCGGACCTTCAGATTGTCAGAGCAGGGGTCTGCTACATGGCTGGCATTGATCAGCTATCTATAGCACCATATACAATTTGGCACTGCGTACATCATTTGCTGCCTTTCATTTGCCCAGAATTTGGAAAGCTCTGTCGGTTCACACGGGGTTCTACGAACCTGCCTGTGCATTGATCCTTCTGTGAACTGGCAATCCTGGAGCAAATGTGTTCCCTCACATATGATACCGCAATATGGGAAAAAGAATTACTTACTATGCATCTGCAGGGCTATATTATATTTTTCTTGGCCTCCCCCACGTTCATCTGCAGAAAAATCTTAAATATGTTCCTCTTTTGCCCATACGCAATAACTAGGACTTGATCCATTTCTTTGTGTGTATTGTTAAAAACACAGAACATCCTGAAGTCTCTGCTCAGGAAAGTACAATTGCAGTAAGCAGTCTCCATTTCCAGTGGCTGATAATTTGGTCTACTGAGCAGCTGAAAACGAATCTGCTCTTTTCTGTTGCTGTTGCTGCTGCGTGTGCATCCTCTTTTGAACAGTTGGTCTTCTCAGGACTAAGACTTGTATCTACAAAGATGTTTAAGGGGATACTAAAGGAAGCAATCTGTTTGGCTCATTAGATTCTCAAAGAGACAGTTCCTCAGACTTAATGGCCAGTATATTTAAAATTAATTAAAAGAGATAACTACTTCCCATTGTTCATAATCTACTTTTGGTTTTTCATTTCATCATGATTCTGTTGCTGTTCCAATTGGTTGGATGTGGAAAGACCATTATTATCTCTAGCCATGCTGGACAATACAAGAACAGTCTTAGACTTTGTGGTTTCATCTGTGAGTGTTTTTCCTTCTGCTGATTTTTTTCCTTTGTGTTTGGGCTATAACTTCGAAAACGTGGAATACCCTCAATTTTTGTAAGCAGTGTGAGGAATGCAGGAAATCCCAGGAAATGCATCAAATAGGATTTGATGCACATCTGTTAAGGCAGGACACCAGGTTTCTGACAGTTGCCAGGCTAGATTTCTTTTTGTGGTGCTTTCAGCTGAAATGAGTGCCCATCCGCCAAGGTATTCCTGAAAGGATTAAACGCATGGACAGCGGAATTAGAATTTGGCTTGATGTGTAGTACAAAGAAGCAGGAGAGTGTAACATTTAGCATCTATTTCTACAGTATTATTATTTTCTCTTCAGGAAAAAAAAAAAAAAAGAATGAGTCTTGGGGTAAAATTGTTACAGGGTAAAATTGTTAGAGAGATGTGTGTTGCAATCACATACATAACAGACAGAAACTGTAAAACAGAAATACTTGTATTAGAAAGTTTAGATCTTGAGCCTGTAAAACTATCCATGTAGACTGCCAAGATCAAATAGCCCCATTTGACAAGGCTGTGCATGGATTGATTTTGAACCATTTATGATCTGTTTCTAATAACTGTTCTGGCCATAATTCAGTTTTGCAGAAGAACAAAACAGCTATGGACAAACTGCTCAGCATTTAGAGTTTCACGAACAGCTGATAACTAAACTATGAAATTTGCTTAGATTATTAAAAATACTATCAAATTTTCAAATTTAATTAGAAATTCTACTCCAAATGCTTCTGCAAAGGGAAGGTATATTTGGGAAAATTCACAAAGGCTGACATATACAGCTAACACGGTGGAGAACTGAACAACATATCTGATTTCTTATATTAAACAAGTATAGAAAGCGTAAGTGATGTCGATAGCCAAACCTGTGACCTTTAATTTTTAATACTGCAGGATTCAGTTTGTTTATCTCTTTGTTGAAGAGTCTTCACTGAAGGACAGAAAAGCTGTGAAAATTATGGTCACAATTCTAAAATAAAACCATTAGAATTGATGCTTGTGCCTCAAGAAATTAGAATTACTTTTGTTCTCCTGTTTTGAGTACCTCAAGCTCATTTGAAAGGGAAGAATTACGAATGTTTTAGTCTACTTTCCACATGAGAGATTGTGTTGATGTCTGTAAGTGTCGCAGTTAAATAACTTCTTTTAAATTAGTGTGGAATTCTACGTGTATGTAAGAAGGAGCAGATATTCTCTTTACCTCTATCTATTTTTAAGTCTATTGCTATCAAGAGTAGAAGTATTTTCGACAAATTATTTTAGGTGCCATAAGGAGATGTGACTCTGATCACAGAGTCTGTTTTCTACTGTTGTTCTCCTTCTCTGTCTCTCCACTCTTTTTTTTTTTTTTTTTTTTTTTAGGAAACGTGCTTGGGAAAGTGCCAGAGGGACAACTGTAGAGGTGTATGGATGCTGTTGTGGCTTGGCTATTCCTTAGCTGGTATAACAGCTACAGGGCATGATTACAAGCTCGCACAACTTAGGACAGCCCTGAGGCTGCTCAGAATTGCACTGGGGCTGAAGAGTGCCCGGATGGCCCTGGGAGCTGGGACTGCCTTTGTCACCATCTTCCATTCCTGCACTGAGAATACTTAAGGCAAGGAAGGAAAATCTGGCAAGAGAACAAATCTGGAGAGTTATGAATGTGTCATTTTTAAGTAGTAACTTTTAAGATGTATAGGATCAAGATTTCCTCATTAATTTCCATTGATACTACATCAGCTGAAGAACTACTCCATCAAGATGGGTTATTCTTTCCCAGCCTTTTTTCTTTCTAGATAAGTCCTTTTTCTTGTGGGCAAAAATTAATAAAATTATACATTTTATGTCTGGAAATCTGCATGACAATTATTTTAGTTTAACTTCCTGTATTACATAGGTCATTGAATCTCATCCTGTAATTTCTGCATTGAACCCTATGAGTTGTAGCTGAGGTAGAACACACCTTTCAAAAAGCTATTCAATATTGATTTAAGGACTCCCACTGAAAGAGAATCTACCATGGCCCTCGGTAATTTGTTCCAGTGATTAATTACCCTCAGTGTTAATATTGTGCATCTTATTTTCTCTACGTCTCTCTTTTAAACCAGCACAGTTTCAATGGGCAAGATAGGAGATTTTTTACACTGTTCTATGGAGAACTGCTCAGCACCAATCTACCTGAAGCAAATATATTGTTACTTCCTTATTGCTCCCTTCCACAGGTAATGATACATCAATAATCTTATGAAGGTCCCTGAGTACTGTAGGTATACCTGTAAATAAAAGGGGCTAGAGCGCGACATAAAAACAGATCCTCACCTCCTGATGATTGCCAGAGGAACACATACTTTTGCACAGGATGCTGAGGGTGAGCTGTTGTGTGTGTCAGGGGCTAAGACTGCAGGTGCACTTACTCCCTGGCCTGTACTTAGCAGCTTCACGGAGGCGGGGGGAACTCCTTCAGCTGAGTGTGTGGCTGAAAATACTGTGATTGCGTTGGTCAGTTCGCAGAGTAGAGCATTTTTCAGATTGGGATTTTTCATACATTTCCATAGAAGTTAACATGGTGATGTAGGTGGCTGGAGGATATCAGCCTCTCGCCTTAATTATAAAACATAAACTATTGCTGAAAGGAAATCAAAACCTTTGCTTATTTTCAGGCTAACTGATGCTGCAAGAATAGCCAGTGGCTAAGAGTTGGTTGCACCGCCTTCAATGCAGGCTAAAATCTGTTCACAAATTAAACAGTGCTGTTGGTGTACGTTTTTCTCTTTGCTTCTTCATCTCCAAATGTGCTTCAGTCCTAACCTAGAGGGACCACCTGTGAGCGAGAGGGTAGTTTAGTCTCCATGCTTATTCACTCCTTGGTCTCTCTGCTGAGACTGTCAAGCCAAGAATGCCAATTAGTTCAGCATTAACAAGCCTCTTTATGTGTTCTATTGGGCCTAAGAATTGACAGCTTCAATTCTGAATTTCCTTGGTTATGTGGATTTATGTTAAATTCTTGTTTCTCATGAAAATGCTCTCAAGCCACCGGTTGGGCTGTAACTAATTGTTTCAGAATTAGAAGTGGGCGCAAATCAAAATCTGGTCAGGTTACCCTTGGACTTGGATACACTACCAAATCTAATCTGTACAGCTCATGCTTAGCTGTGTATACAACGCTCCTCTGAAATAAACTGTTTTGTCTAAAGCTGTGAAAGGTTTCCATTTTATATTGGTGGCCGTGCATGGGCCCAACCCAGAAGCAAAGACTGGGGTTTGAAGCGAACCCTGTTCTGGGACAAATTTTGGAAAGTGAAAGAATTTTAAACCCACACTCTATATAGACTTCTTTGTACATTTGGGTCGATCTTAGCCCATGCCCGTAAAAGTACTGGAAAGGTTGACTGCTTATAGGCTACATTAGGGACATTGTGTTTTCTCCTGTATTACCCTCCATACTTAGGAAAAGATTTTGGTAAACTCCAGAAAACCATGCTGCCCCACTTCACCGTTCTCCTTCTTGTGTCTTATTAAACCCCTCTGAGGACCACAAAGAGAAAAGCTGGCAATGATTAGGATACTGTAGTGCTGGGATCACAACCTATCTCGATACCCTGTGTTTTCTCATTGCGTCCTTGTGCCTACCCCTCCCATTGAGCTCTTTCACAAGATGCAGCAGGACCGATATTTGTGCGCCTGTTTGTACAGGGTCAGACCCTCCCGGGGTACAGGTTTATGGTGTAGATCCCTATGCTTCACAGTAAGACCGATATGCAATAATCTATAAGAGCCTGCAAAAAAAAAAGGTAAAATCAGAGAGATTGTTTCTAACTCTGCTTTTTCACGGGCTGTACAGCAGTAGTCAGCATGCCTGAAAAATGTCTCCATGCATGTTGTTTATAGCCTCGTTGCATTAGTCAGCTTCCTTTAATAAATCAGATACAAGTTGTGACATGTTGTTAATTCGATCACTAATAACCTGCTCAAATTGCAAATCTATGTCAGCAGGTTGGTGTTGATTAAGTTGTAGTCACTACTAACATATTGTTTTAAATGACTGATAAATTTTATTTGCTGCGGTGATAGACTGCCTGCTCTGTTGTGGTTTGGGTTGGTGGTTGTGGGTTGTTTTTTTTTTTTTCCTCCCCTTGTAAGCTTAGAAAATGACACAAATAGCCCTGAGGTGGTCCTCTATAGGCCTTTCTCTTCCTCTGTTTGCTGCAAAGAGAGCTGGTAGCCACTAGAGGGGAGGAGACTGCCGGCTTTACTGAGCGCTTCACGCTAGAGCTTGAAGGTGCAGAGGCTGTCACAAGACTGGTTGCCCAACGAAATGGTTTAAAATATGTTATGAAGGTTAGTAAAAAAATAAAAATAAAAAAAAAATGCTTTTCCCCCCTGACCCCACTCCCCTTAATGCATTTGAAATATTAATTTCTCAGCACATTGGCTCTCTTTGGAGTGTTGCTATCTCAGGTGATAACTGCGGGAGGGAAAAAACCTACGGTAACAAACATTTGAAATGTTATGTCTGAAGGTAATGTGTTAAATCTTTCAAAGCAAATGTTTTATTCTCTGTGCAAGGATACTGGCAAATTAAGGCGTGGGCCAGGAATAGTGAACATTTATTACCTATGTGAAATGAGAAGTTTTGATTTTATGTGTTCGAAGTTTCCAGCCATTCTGTCCATTTCCCTCTCCCCCCCCACCTCCCCCTCCCCCGAACTGTTGGTGCTGAAGAAATGACTAAACTAGTAGAAAACTTAAGCATTGCTTTTACAAACTTTTTGAAACATATAGGCTGGGTTATACGTAACCAAATCTAAGTCAGAATAGCAGAAATACTCATTTTATCATCCGTAGATGGATAATTATATATTTCTGTCTTTATCCATACAGTCTGACCTTTTTATTTTATTTTTTAAAACAGAGTAAAATTCTTGGTATTGTTAAAGAGCTATAATGTAGAACTGTAGCTTGTTACACTTACTCTCCTGAGTGTAATTGCACTAAGATCATTCAGTTTCCATTTGGAAAGCCAGTGGCAATTACTGGAATACAATGTATCATGCATTTGCTCACTGGATATAAAACGTATATACTAATTCGCAATAAAATGTAACAGCTGTCAGTGCATTTTCTGCTCTGTTACTTCAATAAATTGGAACTCTGACTAGAAAATGGGAATATTGCATTTTTACACACTCCGTAATGTGTTTGCTTTTTGCAAATACAATTTATTTTTTTCATGACAAAAATTGTGGTTTGTTATTACTGCTAGTGGATAAATATTCTTATATCAGAATGAATTACACATGGTATCTGTAAAGAAGTAGTAATATTTTCTGCTTTTTATTGTAGCCTGTCTCCAGTAAACAAAATGCACTTAACCTACTTCTGTCACATACTGGGTATATATTTTTTTTTTTCTCATTGCAATGGTTGGGGGATGGGGGGAGTTTATTTTACCCTGCCTTTGCAGGTATTTGAATAACTGGTTAACATTTTGTAGGAGACTATTATTTCCCTCTTGGATTTCTTTTTATTTTTATAAACCTATATATAGATAAATAGTTCTGGAAGACAGTTATTAACCATGATTCCTCACATCATGAACTAGTGCATCTGAGTTTTATTTAAGATAAAATGCCTGCACATTTGTGTAATTTTGTTACTTGGGGTCAGACTTTTCACAGATAATTAGCCTTTTACACACTGTGAAATCAACCTGCATTGGTTATTTGGCTAGACTCTTTGCTTCTGTTCTTTATTTCCCAGAAGGTTAACGTGCTGAAAATCTAGCTGCAAGCACATAGTACTGTCTCTTTGTGTTGCTAATTATCCCGTTGCATAATTATTAATATCAGGAGCAGGAAGAGGAAACAAGCACACCAAATAGTCGTGAATACTAGTGTTCTGGCAGGAAGCTAGTCCTGCATTAATAAAATGTGCCTGTGCCAATATCACAGAAGATAGGAGCGTTCCTTGTTAAGGATCATTTATTAACTGAGATCATCTTTTAGTTCGCCTTGGGGTAATGACTAATGTCAATGGCAAATTTCACAGTTGTCTAGAGAAATGAATTAAATTTGTAATAAAAAGCCCTTCGGCTTGTTGTACATGTTCATTTATTGGAGTAGTTGAACTAGGAGAACTGTAAGGCAACCAAGAACATCGGCTTAATTTTCCTTACATATAATAGTGACCTTTAGCTTCATATTGAAAAAGTTACCTATTATAGACTGGTAAATTAAATGAGAAGTTCCTCTAATGCAAAATAAACTAAGTGACTGAGCTAAGTTAAACGGCCCTTGAGCTTATGAGTTTTTTGGCAGAAACAAATTCTCTTTTTTTCTACATCTCTTCTGCACCAGCCTTCTGAAGGTGGTTTGGTGTCTAATCAGTCAGATAAAACAAAATAAAGCGGGATGCTGAGAGGCAGTTAGAAACACGTCCTGAAGGATACCAGGGTGATTGCAAACTTGGGATAGTACAGTGGTGTTTCGCATATTGTGTGGTTTTGTTTGAAAACTTTCAAATGTTCTCTGTATGTCTTCTTTCCTATAAACTCAAAGCAACCTGCATCAATTTATGAAAAGGGTGGGTCGTTGTGTTTTTGGGTTTGGGGGATGGTGGTGGTGTTTTTTATTGTTGGTTTTGGGTTGTTGGTTTTTTTTTAATTTTTGTGTGCATTCAAAACCAGAAGCAAGTCTTAGAATATTGTCACTGTAGAGGATAAATATGAAATTGACAGGAAAATATCAAAATGTAAGGAGAAGTGACATGCACCAGAGCACAGACAGAATGAGAATTAAAATCATCCCTTGCTCCTAGGTCAAAGGACAAGAGAGTTTCTGATTTCAGGGTATATAGTTTAGCCTTGGGAAAGACAATAAGCCCTGCCCCACCAGCAATTTAATACAGACTTTATTTAATTGTTAGTGGGGTAGGTTTCTTTCTCTCAAAGGCTTGGCACACCTTACTGAACTCAAGAAAAATATGGGGGAAATCTCAGCAGACAGCAACAGAATAATCCTGCAGCTGCTGAAAGAAAATGGAGGTGGGAATATATTTACTTTGCCATCAATACCTGGTTGGGCTCAGGATGTGCTTATATTTGGGTGAGCCCCCAAATCATACTGAGGTGCTTGGAAAATGGTCTAAATAAAAAAAAGGGTGCTGTCTTACTCTGCATGATTGTCAAAGTTCATGACAGAATTGCATGTTTTCAAAATCACTTCTGTGTTGTATATAAATTCTTTATTTAATTCTGTGTGGTAGGTGCTTTTGTGTGATCTGGTGATAAATCCTGTGCTTATTTCCATCAAAATTAATATGACAGTCATCTAACAGATCCTTTACTCCGAAGGATCCTGATGTTCTGAAAGTTTTGTAGATGTGAAATTCTCTGTCTGCACTATGCAATAGCAAAAAAAAAAAAAAACAAACAAAAAAAAAAACCAAAAAACAAACAACTTTTGGAAGTTTGGTAAGAAGCTGCATATTTTAATGGACACTTTCCCCATAAAATACTTTTTTTTTTTTTTAAATAGTTTGTCAGGTGAATAAAAGGATGTTCTTACTATAATTGACGGGGCTTAGCAAGGAATTTGGAGTGACGAGTAAAATCACGAAAATGCAAATGTCAATAGAAAATCTTAACAGCTCCCAGGGCAAACCATAGGTTGTTAACAGAGATACGGACATAGGAAGTTTTTAAGGAATTTTGGCAACTCTTGTCTACATTATTGTTGTGTGACCCAACTCAGGAATGAATTATTTCAAATGTAAAATTAGTCTGTGGAGAAAAGGATATAGTCAAGTGTAATATCCAGAGATTGTAATATATCCACAGGGAGTCAGTGTTGCCGGGGGTCTTTTTTGCACCACTCAGCTAATGGACCCAAACTAGGGAGGCAGAAAATAGGGAGTTAAATGCAGAGGTACAAAGCTGCTAATGGTTACTGTTTATTTTTTCTGACAGAGAAGGTCAGCTTTAATTTTGTATCTGTCACATGCCTGAATTCTAATGTATCATCTTAGCAGCTTTTAAGAATATTCCAGAGATGGGTACCGGAAGATAATGCAGAAATGAAGCATGGTGGTGTTCATAAGTGGGGGAGGGAAACGGTAGGCTTACATTGTACTTTGGTGTAAATCATTGCTAAGTTCAGCGGAACAACTGTCTTTCTTTAAAGTCCAGATTCATGTTCACGATAAGTAAATAAAGAGAAATTGTCATCTACATGGCTCTGAGTAAAATCTAAAAGTTTATCTTTTACTTTATTTTTAAATCCAGAAAATTATTTTAGAATATCTGTTTCTTAAGCAGTAAAAAGGGGTTTTTTTAGCCGTATGTAGTGAAATTGCATTTTCTCACTAGCAAGAACGTAGAGTAGCAAGAGACTTTCATTTCAAAAAGGCTCTTCTAAAATCCAGCCATTGAAAGTTGTGAATATGGTAAGCAAGCCCTGTGTTTTTAAAATAAATATTCTAATGCCTGCTCAGAATGTGGGCATGGGTATGTACAAAAAGTGTGTTATACATTCAGTTTTCAGTATGTTGACTTAAGTGTGGGGTTTTTTTTAAGGGAAAGAAAAAAAAGTATAATCAAAGCTAGAACTTGATCTAAGCATGACAAAAAAATCACTAATGTTGGAGTTGATAAAGACAGTGACTGTACACAGGTACTTGCAAATTTAAATACGCAATTCTCTGAAAAGAATTAAGATTTGTCTTTATGTTTAAGGAGAAGGAGAGTAAATGGCATGCAATTTTCTTCTTCAACTTTTTCTGGGACATTTATGACTGATAATATAAAACACCTTTTCAAAAACTCAACCAAACAAGTGTCCTTGCAGGCAGGAGTATGAAAGTGTGTTATTATTATGCAATTAAATGAAACGATTGAATATATATTTTCTTAAAGTTCAAGCTCCATCATCGGCGTTTACAAAATGAATATCTTGAATACCTGCAGCACTTGTCAAACTGCTTCAGAAATTTTGGTGTGAGGAATATCTGGATTTTAGGCTGTCCTTAAGCAAGTTAGTCACATACGGATTTAAGCACCTAAGTTTGAAAGTGCTGGCTTGCTTTTGAGCTTTTGGTGTTGTTTTATTTTTTGCAATTCTTTAATCACCTTTAGGAAAAGATCTTTAGTCTCTGCTCTATAAGCTTTCTGTCTACTTAAACTAAATTTGGTATTTTCTACCAAAAGGTATTTTCTTTTCTGGGTTAGCTTGTTTTTTAATAACTCCACCCCACCCCCGCCTTTGTAAACTGGAGTATTTACTTTTCACAGCCTTAGCTGACCAAGAAGTAAAGCAGCATGGGAGGAATAAAGCAGATATGGGTGGGGTTCTCTGAAACAGATTCATTTTGTCTCTGTGCATTTCTCTGCTGTGGAATAGACTTTATGCTTATTCACAGAGAGGGAGTTTAGAAATGTTTTTAGAAAATGCAGATGTGCAAAGCATTCTTAATAAGGATGGGAAAAGAGTTTGCGCTCCCCTTTTAACCACTCTCTCACCTCAGCCCTTTTCAGCATGTAACCTTATTCTCTGTGGGATTACTTGGATGAAAACCAATTAGAGAACTGCTCACACAATATAAATGCATACAGATTAGTACAGATTGAACAGTACCAATGCCAACTAATCATACAGTATATAAAGTCCTAAACAATATAGATATTAAGGAATGATGGGGAAATGGACTCATATTGTTATAAAACTGAGCACAAAATGGAAGCAGCATAAAACTGTTTATTTAAATAATAAATAAAGTATAGGTTTTCTCTTCCCCCCTCCTTCTTTTCTTTTCCCTTTGTGGCAATCTGCCCATAGACAAACTAAGTATACCAAAGAAAAGTCAGCCTACATGTTTTCCTGGGTATTCCCCATGCCTTCGTGGTAACATTACTTCATTGTTGTTTTTCGTCCTTTAACTGCCCGTCCCCTCGATAACCTCGAATGCAGCGCTTGTTCTCCAGCTGGGATGAGAATGAGAAAATGGGCTCCTCTGAGAAGGATGCTGATGCCACTACAAAGGTGTCTGGGAGAGACAAACAGAGGCTGAGAATATAACTGAGTTATTTTAATGAATGGCCCCCAAGGACTGTGAGACCTGAAGGGTTTGTTTTGCTGAGTGAATCCTGCAAGAGAACAACTGCAGAACCATGAGATCAGCCATTGTTTTCCTTTGCATTGGTGTTGTCAATTCCTGACATTCCAGGGAGAATATTTTGAGGAAAATATAGTACTTTTTTCCCTTCATGCCTGTTGTCCAGCAGTGGAGATGGAATGATGAGAAAATGCAAGTCTCCTTCAGGTTTCATGCTCTCTTCATACTACAATGTCTGTTCTGATGTGCCTCCAGCTTTGGTCATTTTTTCTTCTTTAGGTTTTTCCTGATTTTTCTGTTATTATTAATAGGAAAATGTTTTAATTATTTAATTTAGAACTAGGCTTTCTGACGAGCAGTAAAGTTTTCCTACCTCCTTCCTCTGATGTTTCTTTGTTATATGTAATCATGGTGAAACTTTCTGACTTTTTAAAGTAATATCACAGACCTTTCTTGGTCTGTTCCTAATTGGAGCCATGTGAGGTACTCGCTATTTAGTTTAATATTGAAAAGGCTTTTTAATCCTTGAAAAACATTTTGGCAATAGTCTTGAAATAATGTGCTAGCAATTTTGAGTGGCCTGCTTCATATCTTCTCCTGGGCGTTTGTCTGACTGATCTCTTCACTGCTGAACTAAATTGTCCACTTACTATTATAGCAAAAATATGAGATTAAAAAGTCTATCTAGCTATAGCTACAAGCCAAAAGTGAAAGACAAAACCACACATAAAAGAACTGAGTCATACTCAGATTGGAAAAAAAAAAAACTACTTTAGACAACTAAAGAAAACAGAATAGTTTACGGCAGAGATTGGTGTATACATTGGTCTTCTTCAGAACAGCTGTCATTTTTAGACCAGCAGTGATTATGCATTGAATTTTACTCTGAAAGTGTTTACTACAGCATTCAGAAAAAAAGGCTAATTACCGTAGTAACTCCCGGTACTATATGGTGTCTGTTTGTCTCTAGCTTCAAAGAAGAGAGAAAAGAAATCTCTGCTACCATGCTTATTACATAATTTTAGCAGGATTTCTGTGCTCCAGTTTTAATAGAGATGTGCAGGATCTCAAATGCCTGCATTCATTAAGCTCTCACTGCTCAGTCCTGTAGCTGAAACCCAGAGCCAAATCTTGACATGTGTGCTTAGGTATTAATTGTGTCCAAACAGGAGTATTGGATAGGCCCTTGTGCACAAGACCTTCATCGGATGATGTCTAGATGCCATCATTTCCTCAGCTGGAGTAGTCTAGTAACGATTCCCCAATCATGAGAGAAAGTTATTTTAGAAGTGCTGGAGAGAGAAAACAACAGCTAGTGGAGAGCTTGGTACCTAAGCGGTATGACTTGTTAGTGCCACAGAGCAGGAGAGGGCAGCAGGGTCCCACTGTCTAGTCTGAGTTCATGCAAGACACTCCTCCCTCCATGTGTTGGTCTTGACCTACAGTCTTTGGAGGCATAACTGATCGCTTCTTTGGTGGAGCTCTTCATTTCTGACCTCAAATGAAAATACATACTAGCAAATATGAGGGACTACATTGGGGCTCCTGGATTTTGCCTGGAGATGGTATCACTGGGGTTATTCATGCCAAAGTCTCAGTGAATCTGAGGAGTACTGACCTTTTCCATAAGAAATTCAGATCTGATCATCTGAATTTAAAAAGGAGTAACTTCTTATCATTAATATGAATGATTTCTCAGATTTTCCAGAATGAGATTTATTTTTCCTCAAATGCCTGTCATTCCCATTGTCTCATTACTGCCCAGGCCACCTTGGTCCAGCTTTAGGAAGGAACCGTCTGCCACCACTACACTGCTCTGGAGTGCCAAACCCCGATCCTTCCCAAAAAGCAAAAGCGTTCCTGCTCAGTTCATCTGAATGTTTAAGGCACATGAGGAGATGTTATTACTAACTATAATAACCAACACTGCAGATGGGAAGTTTTCATTTAGAGTACTTTGCCACATCACCTATCATACCAAGTTAAATTAAGCATAATTTGAAAATAATTATTCCCATCTAACAAGTAGGACTACGTTCTGCAGATGGTCACTGAAGATTTAAATTATTTTCCTATCTGGCACAGATTTATTGAGGACCAGTCAAGGAACTGAGGCATCACAAGCTCAAAGGGTATAAAATAGAGAAAAATCTATTAGGTCATCAACTCCTCCCTTCTGCTAGGGGAGACTTGTTACTGACAGCATAGTCTGAAGTGCTTTGTCCAGTCCAATTTTTAATGACACTCCCTGTTGTCTAGAAATTCTGACAGAAGAAACAATGTTTTACAGAAAAAAAAAACGAAAAAAAAACAAAAACAAAAACAGTGGACAAAGACTACTATCGTAGGAAATTATATGGGCATTAGGGGCTTTATGTAAGTTTTTTGCAGTCTCAGAAAGCACTTGTGTAGAACCACTGGAGAAAGTCTGGGTCAGCTGAGGGAAGATGCCCACAGTTTTTGAACATAAACCACAAATGATAGCAGAGCATTGATTTTTTAATAACAATTTTTATGTTGTTCTATAAAAATGTATTGGTAGAAAAAAAGTAAAGGATGGAGGGTTGCATTTGAGTGGACAAAGGAGAAAATTGGCTGCCAAGGGTAATAGAAGTGCAGTGCAACACTATTTCTGTTTCAGGTATAGGAGGGTGTAAGAAAGCAGCACACTGTTTACTGATTCATCTCAAAAAACATGCTGCATCGTGAAAACCTGCCAGAACTAACAAGACATCATGGGTGAATTCCTTTACCTAAAGAAGTAAGCAAGCATCTTGCCATTGACTTCCTTGTGGTTAGAATTTCACACAATTGTTGAAATTTCTGTTGTGCAGTGTGGAGCAGAGGGGTCACTAGAACTTCGACTCATGAATATGCGTGCATGGTGCTGTACTAGGAAGTGAAAGAAACAGGGAGAAGTCAAAGTCTGGCATGCTTTCTGTACCATCTCCTGACTGGGTCTCGTTTCTACTAGGCTGATACTAATCCCAGACATTTCTTAGGAGTTTGCATTCCAGAGAACAATAACCTACCTGAAAGACTGTATTTTCTCTAATTCCATTTTAATATCCTGTTCGTGTTCCTGAGTGTGTAAGTACGTGATTGATATGTTATTGTTATGCTTAGACTTCAGGGGTATTTTTGAATGCTATCTTCAAGGAAGTGGTGTCAGGGCATCATGTGAATTGTGAAGGAAAGGAATGCCATAGCTGACTACCTCCTGTGACCAATAAAGCTCTGTGCCATGCTCTTTCAGACTTCACTCTGTCATTGATACTGTCAGTTCCAGGCTTCCTGCTGGCCATATTTGCTATCCTAGGCTGTGGAAGAGGGGAGGCGAAACTGCCCTCCAAATAGTAGAAATCTTACTCGGTGGGGATCCTGAAGATCAGGCTGAAGACCTTAAATGGATTAGTGGTCTAGCCTTAGTAGAAGTGATGCTTCATTTTGTACCATTTGGAGCATCTGTATATGCCCTGGATACTTTAGTAACACTTACCTCAGCAATCATTTTCATTGAGATCACTCTTATCCCTAGTTTTAATAAATCAGATTTAATATGGAAGGAATTATAAACACGGCCTCCTAGTCAAATCATGAAAGTGGTTCTGCATATATGTTCCCAAAAAACTCACATTTTCCACAGATTGTCCACCCTCCAGTACTAGAAAATCTGAATAAAAGAAAAAAAATACTGTTAGAAACCATAGAAATAATGTTTTTCTGAGTATAAAGTGTTTGGGAGGGCAACAACTCAATATGATTTTGCTTCATCATTTTAAAAAATCTACAGATCTTTGGTTTTCACTTATTATATTGCCCACATCAAAAGGTAAAAAGTTATTGTCCATTTGTATGTTACTGGTACCCTGGGAAAGGTTAAGTAGAACATTTTCACATTAGAAAATCCAGAAGTGGAAAATATATTTTAAAAAAGATAGTATCCTTAACAATTGAGCATAATGAATTTAAAAAAAAAAATAATTCTCAGCCAAGATTTGTCATTCTTGCTAACTTTCTGCTTCCTTTATCCATTTTTCTCTCATATACCAGAAAAATATTTTAACAGTTTTAGTCATCTATGAACATTCCCCACCCAACTGTTCATGTGAACATATCACTGCTATAGGGAAATCTATATATAAAAAATCAGTTTTGTTACATAACTTTCTTAGTAAATTGTTCAATGATATGAAGAAAGGGAGACCACGTTTGCCACTTGTCCTACTCAAGGCAACATGTCTCCTAGACTCGTGGGGTGGACAGGAGGACACAGAGGAGCACGATGTCCCTCTAATGTAGTTCACCACTTGCTCTCCATTGGGAATTTGGTATGGTTTCCTTAAGAGCAGTTTACAATATAGATATGAGTTAGGTCCCTGACGTAGCTTGTGCAGGTTTCTGCCTTGAAGTCATTAGTAGAATTATGGAAAGAATAAGAGTTGACTAGATCTCGTTCTCACTGAAGTCTGCTGCTAGAGCTTGTAGTCTTGTAAATATCTGTACAGCAGAAGAAATACTATGGGTGAGCCTCTGTCTGGGGGCAGAATGCAGATACTGCTAGTAGGATTCAGCTGGCCTTAATTCAAGTCATTGCTCCCAAATGTCCAGTAATGGCCACCTACTGATCCTAGTCCAGCTGGCAGCATGCGCATATAAAATTCTCCGTGGAGATAAACAGCAATTAAATCACAGAGAGAGAGAGAAAGAGATTGCTGTTGAAGAAGCTAATGCTGGGAAATACCATGAAACCAAGTTTCTACTGCATGTGTAACATTATTTCTGAGAGGATTCAGGCTGCCTGCACCGAAGGAGAGAACACTGATCGCCTAAGCATATGGGGGGGAGGGGGAGGGAGGGGGAGAATAGAGCTGGATATGATTTACACTGTTCAAGGCCACAGTGCCTGTGCTACTGTGATGGAAAGACATATGGTGCTTGCTTGAAGCAAGCCGAATACAAGCAGAGGTCAGTCTTGCACTGGTGAACAGTATCTTGCATGTGGATATACGGTGCTACTGGAATTCAGCAGTGGCTAGCACAGCTTGTTTTTCTGTTGTGGACATTGTAGAATTGGGGTTACCAGATGGAACCGGGCTCATCACTGGAGAGGTTACCCTGAAAAATGCGTTTGTCTGCAGCAATGATAGTACAATTTCTGTCATAGGAGCCTTATGCCTTTGTTAAGAATTTGCGTTTCACCAAAATATGATTCTACTAGACACTGCATTCTTGTGGTATTTAAAGGAAATAGAGTGGGTTAATACCCAGGAAATTCCTGCTTAGAGAATGGAATTTACTATTTTGGATATTTACATTGAAGTATTTTTTCGTCTATAAAAATGTCTGTGAAGAAAAAAACATCCTGGAGTGAAATGTTATTTACCTATATAGAGGATTTTTACAGGAATTTTGTTTTCAGCTAGTTTGACTCAGCCAGCCTTTCTGCAGGTTAGCATTTGGATTTTGTTAAAAATCAGAATTTTTGTTTCTCTTTCTCATGCACTCTCTAAGTTTAACTCACATAGAGCCAGTAGATGGTAATTTTGTTTCCATCCTGATACAGTAAAAAATAACCTCTTCGTATTAAGATGACTTGGCTTTTTTGTAAAGATGTGGCTTGCAGGTCAAAATCAATATGTATCCAAATCCTTTGTGGCAAGAAAAGATGGATAAAATGCTTTGAGACAAAATTTTAAAAACAAACACTGTAATTAGCTTTTATTTAGTCTTTTTTTTTAAGACAATGATTTTCATTTCATATGGAAATGTAGATTTCTTCAGAGTAATTTCATGTTCTTTTTGGTTTAAAGCAACTTTTTTCCTTTGATTACTGAAATATGCAGTTCTCTCTATTTAACACGTAATACCAAATCAACATACTTCCCCCTTCCTTTTTTGCTGATGACAGTCAGCAGAAATCGTGTTCCAAAGTGCCCTGAGAACAAGGGCATTGATCTCAAGTGAGACTTGTGCCACCTTCCCCTTGTCACTTTCAGCTGTAATTTGTTAAGATATCAGCTCTAAATTATTAAACACTTTATAAGTATAAATAATTCAGCAGTCAACAAATAAAGTGACAGCCCATTAATCAGTTTCCGTACATGTACATAGGTGCCACGCTGTGGTCTGTGTTGGGGTACGAATTCTGCTGAGGTCCCTGTGCTTTGCAGCAGTGCTGCTTCTTCTCATCTCAGGAAAAGGGTTGTGTCCATCTTGTAGGCTTGTCATTTGTTTGCACAGCATCAAACAAGTTCTTCCTAAACCGCAGGGAAGGTTCTGTGGCAAATTTTGAGGCTTTTGTTGTGTGGGACCACATCAATGCAGGGTTCTTTCCTTCTGGCCTGGGTTTAAATCTTCCCAAAGGCCAGCCCAGCTTGGGAACACCAGCACATCAGGCAATATGCCTGTAAATGGGCATACTGCAAACTGAAATAATCCTCCTGACAGCAGGACCACCCCTTTGCTATTTCAGGCATCACCTGAGTAAGAGAAGCAGTGTGTGAATCAGGCTGAGATTCCTGTACACTGCCCATAAGGTCAGAAACCATCCCCTCCTCAGCATTTCAGTAAAGTTCTTGTCACGCACAAGCAGCATGTATCAATGAAAAGCTCTTGTTAGAACACTATATTTTCCAAATGCAAAGCATTATTAGGGTTTGTCAGTACAAAGAAGGCCTATCTCATGCTCCTGAAATTCTACCAAGAAGCCATCAGTGGGCACAAATGTACTTTCTTCCTTGGAAAGTTAAAAAAAAAATAAAAATGCTTTCAGACATTGTTATCCCAATATGCCACAAATATTCTAGGTAAACCTGTGTATGGGGATTATGCACTGTGCTTAACCATGTTGATATTTTGAAAAAAAATCTTCCCTGGAAAATGTTTAAAGAAATGCTGTGTGGATTTTGTGTTTTTAAATCACCATATGACAAACATAAATGTACAATGATCGCCTTTAAGCCTTCGTTTTCAACACTGCAGGTGTTGCAAATTTGGATTGGCAGTAAAAAGTTTCCTCAAGAAGAACAGGAGAAATGGTTGTTTAACAGCTTTCCATTCTCATCTTGCATAGAAAGCCTGGGAAATTCTTCTTGTAATGGAGAGACTACAAAGAGGCAACTGAAATGATCCTAAGTCAAGGATCAATCCATCACATATAGGAAAAGATTATGTATGTGTCAATCTCTCTTGCTTTTTGATGCAGAACAAATGGATGTTACCCTTGGTAAATGGTTTATATGAATGCCAGTGCAGCGTTTTAATAGAACAGGCCAAGGACAGGGAGACCTCAGACTTCAGCACAGTCAGGGTTTCTCGCTGGATAAAGCACTAGACTGGAACTTGCAAGACCAAAGTTCTGCTTTCACCAGACTGTTAGATGACCTTAAGCAAGTCACTTCACCCCTACACTGCACCCTTATAAAACTGTGATAATGATATTGACCTCTTTTGTTATAGAACTGGGAGTTCTAGTGGTTAAAAGTCCTGCTTAAGAGCAAGGTGGTGGTGTCACCCTGTGAGTATTTGGAACTTGGATGAGACAATTTTTGGACACATACATGCAAGTGAAGAGATTCTAAATTACATTGGTGATTTAATTTGCATAAGTGCTTGAAAAGAGAAAAGTGAGCACCTGTGACGAAGCTGGTCTGAATAATATATAGCATGTAAGTGCAATGGCAGTAACAAGAAAATATTGTGGTTCAGAAACTGAATATGAGAAATGACAAGGAATTGGCAAAGGAAACCCTTCACTAAATGGAATGTGATTCCATGGTGAAACTGGGTAAACTATGCAGATTTTGTAAAAAATAAAACAATATGGTAATCTGTCTTACAGTGGGATCAAATGAAATGTGTTCTTTTATTAAATGTCTAGGCTGAAGTGCTTACATATAAATAAGGATTAGGTTCTGATCTTTCTTATGGTAGAATGGATGCAGAAACCCATTGTCTGGTGCAAAACTTACTCGCTGGGATGTGGGAGTGTTCATTGCAAAGTCAAAGCATCACAGAGCAAACTGAAGGTGAGGGAAACATATCTGAGATATTACTTTTCTGACTATTAAAAGATAGTCCCTGGTCAAGGGATCAGGTTTGTGGATAATGAGTGCTTTTAAGGTCTACAAGGTTAAGACGAAGTGGCATCAGCTATATATAAAAAGCTAGTACCGACACTCTTGAAGCAGAGCTCAAGGTGAAAGTTAAAACTGTCATGGAACAAGGTGGCTGAAAAAAGTTGCAAGGCCAATTGACTGGATCAGCAGTATGGTGGCAGTTAGAAAGACAGGCG
The DNA here is from genome assembly GCF_000708025.1 of Charadrius vociferus. Classification (NCBI taxonomy): domain Eukaryota; kingdom Metazoa; phylum Chordata; class Aves; order Charadriiformes; family Charadriidae; genus Charadrius; species Charadrius vociferus. The sequence continues at coordinate 2,487,432 of NW_009647874.1, read as the reverse complement.
AACTGATGATCTGCATCAATCCAAAAGACCTCAATAGCATAGTAAAGTGCTTATACTGTTCCCTGCCAACAGTCACTGAAATATTGCCAAATCAAGCGAACACAATAGTCTTTTCAGTCATGGATGCCAGAGATGGCTTCTGGCAAGTGAAACTGGATGCAGCAAACAGTTACTTGACAACTTTCTGGACCCTGTTTGGGTGCTATCAGTGGCTGACAATGCCGTACAGAACGGGAATCGCTTCAGGGGGTACCAGCAGAGATTGCACACAGCCCCTGAGGGTTGTCTGTTGCAGATATCAGTGCAGATGACATTGTTTATACTCATGTGGGAGGGCAAGGATTGAGCTACGGCCAACCATGATCACAAATTTGCTCTGGTAGAGACAGCAAGAAAGATCAGTCACAAGCAAATATCGAATAGCTGTACTGGCTCAAAACAAAGCTCTCTAACCTCATATCCTGTTTCTAGTGGTGGCTGGTGGAGGAAGTCAAAAGGTACAAAACCGTATCAAGTACCCAGTGATAATCCCAAAAATCTCTTCTACACTGAAATTTGGTGAGGCAGAGGTGGCTGTAGAGCAATACACATACACAACCCCTGCACATTCTCACTGGCACCCTCAGGACCGCCAGTAGCTTCTGAGAGGCACTATTTCCCCATGCAAAAGCCCCTTTATCTTTCTTTTCTTTTCTCTTCTTTTCTTTTCCTTTCCTTTCCTTTCCTTTCCTTTCCTTTCCTTTCCTTTCCTTTCCTTTCCTTTCCTTTCCTTTCCTTTCCTTTCCTTTCCTTTCCTTTCCTTTCCTTTCCTTTCCTTTCCTTTCCTTTCCTTTCCTTTCCTTTCCTTTCCTTTCCTTTCCTTTCCTTTCCTTTCCTTTCCTTTCCTTTCCTTTCCTTTCCTTTCCTTTCCTTTCCTTTCCTTTCCTTTCCTTTCCTTTCCTTTCCTTTCCTTTCCTTTCCTTTCCTTTCCTTTCCTTTCCTTTCCTTTCCTTTCCTTTCCTTTCCTTTCCTTTCCTTTCCTTTCCTTTCCTTTCCTTTCCTTTCCTTCCCGTCCCGTCCCGTCCCGTCCCGTCCCGTCCCGTCGCGTCCCGTCCCGTCCCGTCCCGTCCCGTCGCGTCCCTGTCCCTGTCCCTGTCCCTGTCCCTGTCCCTCTCCTCTCCCTCTTTGGGAAGAAGGAAATGCTTTTGGGTTTTGTTTTTGTTGGTTTTTTTTTTTTTTTGATCCATGCTTTTGTTAATTCTGCTTTGTCTTATCTTGTTGTGGTTTAAATTCTGGATTCTACCAGTTTTTCCTTCACAGGAGTTCTTCAATTGCCACTTTTAATTTCTCTTGTACCAAGGTCATTTTGATGACCGATTTCTTTGTGCAACTGTTTGAAAAGGTCTTATTACTAGTTTTAGGGGGTTGGAAAGTTATTTATCAAAACCTTTTTGGCCTCTCTTAACTTTTAACTCAACTTCAAGAAATTTTTCATTTGGACAATGCTTCCAATTTTGAATAATTTAAAAATTGCATTTTTTTTTAATAACTAAATAAAAGATTGTAAGAAAGTTTCTTCTTACCATCTGATAATTCTATAATTAGACTATTGTCTAAAAATAGCTATTTGCTTATGATAGATTTTAGGGGTTTTTTTTCTTTTTTCTCTTTGTTTTTTTTTGTGTGCAATCATGTAAAGAACTTTTCACTTAATTTAGTAGATCATATTCATTTTTATTTATATTTATTGTAATATTATGTCTTTAAACCATCCACCATCTGTATTTTACTTCTCTAATTTTTATGTTGTCTTCCTGCTG
>NW_009647874.1:2448384-2485607 GCF_000708025.1 Charadrius vociferus | reverse complement strand
TTACTGTCTTTTCTAAATTTACATTTATTGAGTTTGAGTACGTTGTGCTCACTCTTTTACCATAAATATTTGATGTTAAATTTTTGAGCCAGGGTTTGTTTCAGGACTAAATAAAATACAGCTTCTACTGTGGATTCTCTGTCTAGCGATTCCAAGCGTGTTGTCTAAATTGTGTTGTGCCTTGATGTTTCATTTACAAATCCCCTGTTATTGTTGTGCTTTCTGCTTTGACATCAGCCCCTCTGACCTTCCTTACCAACTCATTGGCATTGCCACAGCCCTGCATGGAAGCCAGTAGAACAATCTTCACTAGTTAGTTACTTTTTCGTTTAGGAATGGAGTTGAAATTCTTCAGGATTCTACTTTATTTGTGTAGAAGAAGCTTTGTATAAGAAGCTTTTTAGTCTCGTTTCACTTTAGGATTCTTTAATGTGTTGAATTCTTTTTCTACACATGTGCCTGTATTCCTGAATATATATCAGAAAGGAGATAAAACAGGGTCTTCTTCGTAGAATAATAACTCTAAACATTAAAGAAAGCTTAAAATTAAATGAGATATATCAGCTATAAACAACAACTACAAAAACAACAAAACTGCAAAAACCCCAAATGTTACAATTGTTTCTGATTATACTTTAAATTAATTTTCTGATTTTTGTCCCATATGCCAATTTCTGATTTTTTTTTTTTTTACCTAGACACCTCCCAACTTATTTAATCTATTCACTGCTGAATTCACATTGTCAGCTTCTTTGTCTTCCATTGCGCATCAATCCAATGCTTTCAGAGAACTGTTTATGGAGACTCCAATATGGCTCTCCTGAGTTGTAACCAATTCTGAATGCAAAATCATGTAGTCTACATTGCTTTTCCCCAGATGCATTACCTTACGTTTTTCCACTAGAGCACAGCTGCCACCCTTCTGGCCACTCATTTTTGTGGGAACCCTTTGTAGGTCCTCAACATTTGCACAGCAATTGATTACCCCCAAAAAATAAATAAATTAGTATCACCTGCAGTTTTGGAGATTTTAGTGTTCACTCCCTTCCTCAGATCACTGATGACTACACTGGAAAGAAACAGTGCAAGCACCAGTCCATGGGAGATCCCCCTACAGTCTTCCATCTAGAAAACTGAAGCACATTTGGTCTATGAAGGTCTATGACAGCGCAATTTCTTCCTATCCTTTAATGAGCTTTTAATCCATAAAAGATTCTCTCTACCAGTCCTGCCACAGTTTATTTTCTTTAAAAATCTTCCACGTCAAAGACTTTTTAAAAATGCAAGAGTATCCACATTCTGCTGACATTGTCATAGAAGTGCAGTGGGGTAGTGAGATAGTATTTTCTTTACAGAAATTGGGGTGTTTCCCCTGGAACACGTTTGTCTATAGTCTCAGCAATCTTACACTCTGGAGATGGAAGCCTGGTTTGTTTGGGGTTGGTTTTTTTTTTGTTTTTTTTTTTTGGGGTTTTTTTTTGGTTTTTTTTTTTTTTTTTTTTTACTGGAGATGGAAGCCTGCCTTTTCTAGGATCACTTCTTGAGACGTTCTTTTTTTTTTTTGAGAGGGGAGTTGTACTGGCAGTCTGCCAGTCTTCTGCCACAGTAGCTTTTTGTAATGTAGTTTACAGATCTTGGCCAAGAGTCCTGTAAGTTCACATCTGAGTTACTTCAGAGCTCTTGGGTGAAGGCCATCCAGTTTAACGTCTTACTTCTTACATCTAATTGATCTATCTTGTCTAATAATGGCTTCAAGTTAATGCCTGTTCAAGCTCTTGCATAAAAGTCCAAAATAGGAGCAAAAGAATCTGTTCTGATGTGAAAGTAGACCCTGATACTTAAAATGCTTCAATTCAAAATTATTAAAAAAAATAAAGTTACAATATGAACTGGATTGGAGGGAAAGTTTTAGAACATTACAGAAACAGAAGTGTGAGTGGTCATTCACCTGTAATATAAATTAATTCTTGCCTGGTACAGCCTTCAGGTTTCCTATAAGATTTCTAGTTGTAGCTTCTTTGTGTATCTTGCCAAACACATCAAGCAATCTGCAATGAATTTTCAGAACTGGGCCATGATTGAAACCTTTATCTTATATACCTGTTTTTTATTTGAAAACAGTTCCCTTGGAAGACAGATAGATATTTATATTTGCCTTTTGGAAGATGAAGACTAACACCTGACATGTATTTCTCTACAGAAAATGTTTAGCTTCACATCACACATCTTTCTTGTTAGGAAAGGAAGAGTTAATTAATCTCTTCTTAGCTGCTCTCCACTTATAGTTCAATCAGGGAGTACCTTTCAGAAGATTCAAATCCAGTACAGTTCATAGACATTGCAGTAATTTTGTACCACTATATCATGCTACCAGAGGGGATATCAAGATTAGAGTTTTAATGCTGAATATTGAACACATCAGACTGAAGATATGGAGTTCTTACTTCCCAGAGTGGGAGTGTCTATGCCCAAAATAATCTTGCAATGGAGAAAGTTCACTCGGCAAGTTGCAAAGCATAAGATTGGTTTCTTTTATCCTTTTTTTACTTAGTGAATTCTCTTAAAAAAAAAAAAACAACATAGTTTCATGCATGCTGAAGAGTCTTGGTCACTGCATTTGGAGAAGGGAGGGTTATATTTTCACAAGCCAACAAGCGAGGAGTCTCTTTTTATCCAGGCCTCTTTGCTGAGATAGGCACTGAAAACAGAGGGACATCCTGACTGTTTTCTCCTTCTCCTGGCGCAGTGTCTTAATCATCAATGTTGTTATCAGCACCTTATCCTAGAAAAATCTACTGCCTCATTTGTAGATCTTCTCCTGGGAGATGAATATTTCCAAAGCTTCAAGTAGAAGAGGGAATTTGAATTGGTTTGTTACAGTATGTAGGTGCATAAAATCCAGAATTGTTAGCTAGTGGGGAAAATGTATCTTCTAGCAATTTTGGAAAAAAAAAAAAAAAAAAGGATGTTCTTCACTCCTTCAGCTTTTATGTACAAGTGCCCAAATGAGTACAGCTGAGTTTGGATAGGAAGAAATATCAACAAAATATTTCTGAGTTGTTTGCTGTGGTTTTGGTGCAAGGAAAAATCAAAATTGTCTATTCAATTTAAATTAAACAGTTTTTTCCCCTACTTTACTTGATGAACTGCTCGTTTCCTCCAATTCCTTCCCCCAAAATAACCAAGATTCCCAATGTAGTCACATCAATCTTAATAAAGAATGAATGTTTTGTTATTTTTGCATGAGGCTAGTATTACTTTTGAGGGAAACCTATCCAGCTCATTGTGTTTTACATAAAATATGACAGTATAGTAAAAGGGAAAAAGATGAGATTTTAGATTAGAGGCTGGAAACCTGTCTTGGAAAGTCCATTATGAAAAAGAAGAAAAAAAATCCTTTATATCCTGCAGAGGAATAAGGAATTAGCAAAACCAGATTTTTTGCTCACAAAATGATGAAATTTTCCCCATAATGCTTTGGGCCAAATTATTCTATTCAATGCAATTTAAATATTTCATTTTGATTTCCTTATTAATGATTTTCTCTAAAAGCAATTTCACTTTGGAAAGAAATTTTGAAATAAACGTTCCATTCCAAAAATGTTAAATAGGGCACTTGGGTGTTATTGAAATACCTAGCTTTATTTTCAAGCTGACACGCTTTACAAATGCTGTGGTTTTTATTAAAATTTTATGTTAAGTAGTTCAAAACTGTGTGATTATAAATTTGTGAGTCAAGTCCATTTCAGGGGAGATATAATTTTCCTTAAAAGAAACAGGTGGCTGGGCAGATATAGCTCGCACTGTGCAGATCAGGAATTATTAAAGTGATGCACGGAACAGAGTTCAGTGTGCTGATCTATTTCTGATTTGTGGGGAAGGTCGGGGTGGGGAGTGCAGTTTGGGGGGTTACATTCTTCATTTCAATTGTAGCAAGAGTTAATCTTCAATAAGCCCAAGATGTCTGTGTTCTACAGACTGGATCCAAACTGTGAGATCCAGGAACACTAAAGTTTCCAGGTCTGTAATCCTGACATTTGTAGTACTACAAATACAGGGTGCACTATGCCACAAAGCTGCTGATGGTTTAGACCTGACCTCTGGAAATCTTACACAGTTGTTGTTTATTGTTTGCATTCATATAGTTCCAAAAGAACTAGAAATATATAGTGGCAAGTAGCCCACAGAGATCACAAAGACCATCTTCACCATGGAGACATGGAGGACAACAGAAATTGATTCAAATAAATAACCAAGTGCAAGGAAGCAGTCGGGCAATGTTATTGTGATAGGTAGTAGACCCAGTGAACAAATCAAGATTTCTAAGTTGCACTGCAGAAGATCACTTTATGAGAAGTTGGAATTTGAATAATGAATCAGTTTTAATATTTTCACAGATAAATCTTCTTTAGTCTAAATGAACAACTTGGACAAAAACATTGGTGCCTGCACTGAAATTTAACAAATGAGAGAATGGATGTTTGCATCAGTGATTTACCAACTCTTTTCTCTTATCAGTAATGAATAAAAATCCAAAAGTAGCCCAAGATAGGAAGTAAGGCAATCTGAGAGTGTAAATTTATGTTTAATACAACAATCAATGATAAGCCCAAGGAAGGATGCAAAGGTGAAGGAGGACTGGCACTAATGAATCTGGCAGAGTGAATCTTACAGTAACAGTCTGGACTGATACAAGTAGGGCAGCGTCTCAAGGCCAGAGAGCATAATGTGACTGTAATCAAAGTTAATGGTAATGAGATGCTACTCAAAAAAGATGATGTCCTGGCCACGCTGTACAGAAGGTGGCTATAGTGACAACCTGTGGCAAATGGTCGAACTGAAAGATCAAGAAGGCCGGTATGCAGATGGCAGGTGGGAGAGGAACTTGCATCTACAATGGTGCTGAGACCCCACTGGCCAGGAAAGCCGCTTGCTCCTTTCTGAAGGAAAGGTTACAATAGTTGTTTCTAGTGATAGCAAAGAAGAAATCTGTGGTTATATTATTTTGTTCCAAGTCGGCTGAATTCCAGTTTGTCTAGAAAAACAGGGTAGATCTTTGTTATAAATAATCACCACTTGTTATAATGTTTGCGGTCAGTCATGACAAGTTCACTCTGGACTCTTCAGCATGAGCTTTCATTTTCCACATTTCAGGGAAATATGTAGACACTTAAACATAGTGCAGACATTACCCAAATAGATATGCATAATAAGAACTAACCAACATCAGTACTAGAAACATAAAATATAATTTTGTATTAGGAAAAATATTAATCTTAGCTACTTTAAAAAAAAAAATAGTTTAAAATGGCTGCATTTGTGAAAGATTGTAAATTATAATCAGCTACTGTTTATAGCTAATTTAAATATGACTGGTTTTCAGCCATTGTAAAATTCTGAAGCAGGTTTGGATGATAGTTAAAAAAATACAACCTTTAGGAAGCTTTTCACTTTGTATGTATTTAGAGATTTAAAATGAAACAGCATGCTATTTCAGATAGGAATAAAATTAGAAACGTCATCTAATGAGATGTTATGTGTTATGATTTTTTAATGCATTATTTATGGAAAACTTTTACCAGGTTATCTATCACTCAAAATAAATGAAAGATAACCATTTTATTAAGCATATTATTGTTGTGCTTGAGAAATACGTTTTGCATGTCAAGAACAAGAAAGCAGACATACTATTTTCACTTTATTCTGCATCAGTAAAACTGTGCTTCATAAAAAAAAATATATATACAGAAAATAATTTGAACGCAAGTATAATATTCTTTCATGCTAGGAATTCGGAGCAATTCAGACATGTTAAAGATATGAGACAGAAGGTGTAAAAAAAAGGACAAAATTATCCAAAGAATAAGCAGCAGAATATGGAAAGAACCCAAAGATCTCATCTGATCTTGGCTAGAGAGTATCTTTAACTGAAAGATAGAGACACTTTCTGGACAAAACCCGGGGCATATAAGAAACTGAGAGATGAAAAGTTGCAGGATCACTTTTCAACCTAAGCTGTAGCTGAAGCAAAGCATAACTTCTCACATACATGCCTTTAGGTGGTTGCCTTCAACCTTCAGAAAGCCTGGTCTCATCACTGTGAGACTGTGAGTAGCATGTATCAACCTTTCTAGGCCCACACCTGCCTGCTCCTATACGAACACAACCCTTATTGCAAGTACCACAGTGGAGAGTACAGGCCTGTGCTGTTATATTTTAAAATATATGGAAAAAAAAAAAAAGGTGACAGAAATAAAGAAAATTATTTTGATCCACTGTTAGCAGTCTATTGTTGCTTCAGGACAAAATTTGTTTGAACATATGACCAGACACATGGGATAGAATTAGTCATCCACAGGAAACCACAACTGAGTGACTTTTTATTCCTTATAGGAAAAGATTAAAATAAGACATATGAAGCCAAATTCTGTAATAAGTCCAGTAGACATCTGCAGATTTTTTCCTGCTATTTCTCCTTATTTTGTAAAAAGGATGCCTTCATGACTCAAAAACATTTGAAAGAATAACTTTCAGTTATTGCTTAAAGTACACTGAAATAACAAAAGCACAATTGCCACAAAATATAACCAGTTACATAAAACTATTTCCCAGTCGTTAAGATTTAGGGTATTCATGACACCTCTGGTAGTCATGTGACAACTTAACCTGCAGGAAGGAGAGATAAAGGAACCCAAGTATCAAAAATCTTTGTGAGCACAAGCTGTTTACTTTGCAACAAAAAGTATCACACTACTGTGTCACAGATCTTTGAACAAGATGCATAACAGCCCACTGCTATGTAAAATAGAGGAATGCAAGCCCTGTCCTTGATGTTTACACTGACAAGGGCAGAGTGGTTAGCAGAAACAAATGGCTATATCCTGTAATCAATAATTACCAACTGGGGAAACTGAATGTAATCACCGAACAAAATGGTTATTTAATCAGAAGAATTAGTATGTATTATTCAATATTTAAATCTCACTGTGTATTTACTTTGCTATTTTGGATTTATATAGTTGTAAAATAGTTTTTACCCAATACAAGTCTGACAATCGGTAAGTTTTGGGGGTCTCTGAAACCAATTTGAACTTGAAGACTCCTCTAAACTGGTTTCTGCATACCACCTACATTCCAGCAGCTTCATTTTTTGAATTGTCCTTCGGATCAAAAGAAATAGATCTGTGATTCATTATGTTTCAGGCTTGCTCTTTGTATATCAAATTTACAGTTTGCTTTAACAACAGACATTTTGTCATATTACTTTTTAGTTTTTATTTATTAGAAATCCATCTCAGCTCTAGTAATCACTGTTGTTGGGTTTTTTTTGTATAATGATATGCTGCCTGTGGGCCTCTCTCCTGATACCTGTCATGCCTTAGTTTTGACTCTTAGGCAATGCTTAAATATTTAACTGCAAAAATTACACTTGAAATGTGCAGTGGTAACAACTGCAATTTTGCCCTGGGTTTATCAGGAGTAAACAAATCATCACACTGAGCATCTAAGGTGGTGAGCAGTGTGTGAAGGCAAATATTGGATGAAAGACTGTAGGCTTCAAAGTGATTCTTTGAAAAAGTAGTATTGATTCATTGTTTCATGAGAAACTTAGGACACTGAGGTAGAGATTCGCTTAACCAAATCTTGACATCTACATTTAAGCTAGCTCTCTAGACTCTATAGCCATGGGAGAATAGTTGGTGTTCTAATGCAGTATTTCATTTAAGCCCCTTGTAAATACTTAACATATACTTAACATACTTAACCCTACCTTTTCTGTAGGCCCCCTCTAAGTACTGTAAGGCTGCTGTAGGGTCTCCCCAGAGCCTCCTCTTCTCCAGGCTGAACAACCCCAACTCTCTCAGCCTCTCTTCACAGGAGAGCTGCTCCAACACTCTGACCATCTTCATTGCCCTTCTCTAGACTCACTCCAATAGGTCCATGTCCTTCTTATGCTGAGGGGTCCAGAGCTGGACACAGTACTCCACGTAGGCTCTCACCAGAGCGGAGTAGAGGAGTAGAATCACCTCCCTCAATGTGCTGACTGTGTGAAGTGCCTTTAGTGCCTTTAGTGAAGCCATGCTGGCTGTCACCAATCACCTCCTTGTTTTCCATGTGCCTTAGACTAGTTTCCAGGACGATCTGCCCCATGATCTTGCTGGACACAGAGGTGAGACTGACTGGCCTGTAGTTCCCCAGGTCTCCCTTTTTTCCCCTATAAATGGAGGTTATGTTTCCCTTGTTTCAGTCAGTGGGAACTTCACCGGACTGCCACAACTTCTCAAATATGAGTCATAGTGGCTTAGCGGCTTCATCCGCCAGTTCCCTTAGGACCCACAGGCATATCTCATCAGGTCACATGGATTTGTGCACTTTCAGATTCCTCAGACGGTCTTGAACCTGATCTTCTTCTATAGTGGGCGATACCTTATTCTTCCAGTCCCTGACTTTGCCTTCTGCAACTTGGGTGGTGTGTCTAGAGTACTTGCCAGTGAATACTGAAGCAAAGAAGTCATTATCATATTAATGAACCTTCTCAATATAAGTTTTAGTTAAAATTAACCTTTCTTGAACATCTCTGTAGTCTGTGTTCTAAAGAAGGTCTTATGCAAGGGTACTAATACTTGTTGATTGCTCGTTGAACTCCCTCCTCCCTTCATATACTCCAGAATCACAAACACATGTCCAGCAGCTGCACAAGATCAGCAACTTGTCATCATTTTGTGACCTAATAATATGCTTGAGTTTAGATCTATTAATCTACAGCACCCCCCTCCTAAAAGTCAGTGCATCTCATCAATGAAAGATATCTTTCTATTCTATCACAATGAATGTTTGGTAAATAAATGTGTTGTATTCATGTTTTGCAGTTACATCCATGTTTCTAATTTTTATTTCCTATTTGTGTTTGCTCTAAATCAGGCATGTTTTGATATGGTTATTCAGCTATTAATTGGCCATATTCATAGACTCTACCTCTTGAAGGTAAATGTTTTGTTTGTTCTTCTGAAGCTGTACAATACCCAACAAAAATCTTTACTACTGTTCACAAGAGTACTGTGGACAAGAGTCATAGGCAAACTTAAGTTGGAAGGGACTTCTGGAGGTCTCTAGCCCAACCTCCTGCCGAAAGCAAGGGCAATGAGGTTCTTCAGGGTCTTGCCTTGTGAAATGCTGGAAATCTCCAAGGTAGGGAACAGTGTTGTATGATGGAGCCCACCCTGTGCTTCAGACTGAGCACAATTTCATTGGGTTTTTCTTCCATTTCAGTTATGACTGTGGATGATGTAAAATAAGGCATACCGACGGACAGATGTTTTTATCCCCATATTCAGGCAGAGGCAGATGCAGCTTTACTCTAAAGATAAGAGATGAGAGGGAAGCTGTTCTTTGCCCAAAGAATGCAATGAGCGGATGTGCTCTCTGGTGTCCGGGCCTCATGGGAAGGCACACTGACTAAAGACCTTTTCATAGCAGAGGCTTCCCAAACATGAGACTCGGAATGTTTCCCCTCCTAGATCTCTCTCTCCAATGAAGAAAATACTGCAATTTTAGAGGCAGAATCACTTCTCCATCTTTGAAGATTCACAGAAGAGTCTAAGAGAAACTTGTATCATGTTAGCATTTGGCAAGAGGATGAGGAACAAGGAAAGACTTTAGATCCTAGTAGTGGCTAATAAATGAATGATTGTTCATCATATCTTCTTTATCGTCACTTGCCAGATTTTCCTTTTTCTGTCCCTGGAAACGGAGTACTACTCTATTATTTCTCAGTTAAAAGCTCTTATTGATCAAGACTGTCTCAATCCCAGAAGGCAGGAAGATGTGAATATGTAATGTTGGAGCTCACATCGGAGCTGAGATTGCTACTTAGGGAATCTGGATACGTAATGTGTGACCTCTATATCCCGTCAAAGCAGCTCAATATATGAGTGTCATTATTTTGTCTACAATAGACTGCTCTCATACTGGTGATCAAGCCAAGAATCACTCACAGAAATTTATACATTAATTTTGAATAACAAATATATGTGAAAAAATTAGTCTGTTCCCAGATAACTCACAGTTACCACTCTGTGATAACTCACAGATACCTCTTTTTCATTTAAGGTGAGCTAAAAGGTTGAAAGCAATGATTTTGTGACTTTTTTCTCTAAGTTTAAGGTCATTCGGAGAGCATACATTTATAAGACAGAATTTTTGTGTACTGTGGGTTTGGGTTTTTGATTATTGAAAAGAAATATGCAGTCTTAAAGTGCAAAAATTATTATATCCTAACTTTCAGGTAACAAAGTTTTAGATTTCTGCACTCTGGGGGCTGTGAATATCTCCCACGTGTGAGAAAGTACAGCAAAAGGAGACAGCAGATATCCAATACAGTGGAAATTGTACAATGTACTGGCATATGCAGTTTGATGCAATATATTCTTAAAATGTGTCCTTGTTCTGGAGTCCACTATATCCTTTCAGTTTTACACATGTCAAACCCACTGAAGACCGTTGGAAATACCTGTAAGGGGAATTATATCCTAATGGGGTTTCAGTCTCTCTCAGTGGAATACCACTACTTATTCCAGGAAATCGCTTATGAACAGAGGAAAGGAAACTTGAAAGAAACTATGAAAGGGTCATAATTTTTTACTTAGAGCTCTGTGTATCATCTCTGAAGAAAGAGAAGGAGGAGAGAGATTCTATCTTACTCTGGCAATGCATTTTAATGTAAATAAAATTTTATTAGGTCTAGAAGCCATCTAAACAGTTAAATGAATAATAAGGATCAAATTCAGGTGAGGATGCATTCTGTATGCTTCATTATTATTCTCTACAGGAGAAAGATGTTGATAACAGACTACTTAAACTGCTTCGAGTCATATCTTCTCACTCCTGCCAGCTATCATTAGAACTACTTGAAAATTAAGGTAACATCTGTACAAATAAGGATGACAAAATCTGATACTCAGGCTGATGTCTGGTCAGCAATGCAGGATTTTTAATTTTATTTTATTCAGCTATTTTTTTTAAAGCATTGAACTTACCTGATTCACAAGTTGAAAGCCAGTTAAAGATACTTATGGAACCTTGGAAGGTTCAGAAATTATTATCTTTGCACCTTTGGTTTTAGTCCGATCTTGATCTGATATTATACAGAGACAGAGCTAATTCAGTTTACTTTTTTCTCTCATTTTTCCTTTCATTTTCTTTTTGAGGTGTTGTAGTTCTTCTGGATCTAGTTATGCTCAAATTTTGATTTCCAGATTTATAGATGCTTCCTTGAAACTCTTGGTTGGTCAGAGCTACTTCTTTTGTCCCCGTCCTGAGTTTACTGCCACACTAAATAATGCAGAAAGCTTATGCTGACATCTGCAAAAAGAATTTCTTAGAGAATTTCGTGGGTTTTTTTTTTACAAGCTGATTCTGCCTTTTTCCTTCAGACCTACAATATGTGCTTTCATTGTTCCCACACCAACTTATGAATATGTTGATGCCGTTTTCTCTTTTTTTAAGCTCCCATCTGAGTTCTGTTCATCACAGATGTTTAGACACACAGCTGTCCATCTACAGTGGTTCTGCATGAAAGACCATGGCTGTTGTGTACAAAAGAAGGGATTCAGGCAAAATGTACTATAAATAGATAGCATTGTCTGCCTCTTCATTCTCCACTGGAGTCCTAAGTTCTGGAATTGGAATATTTGCTACTTTATCAAAATAGTTTTTGCCTTCTGCCTCTGCTGAACTAAAAGATGGAGCACAACCTGAGCATTTATTATGGCTGTTATTTGTGAAAAGTTCCCATTCTCTCCGAAGCAAGGAGGCTGGCTATTGTGGCGTGGCCCCAGGGTACATGCAGTGCATGGCGGACACAGGCACTATTACACAAGGTGGCATCTTCACCTGTGCGAGTTGGCAACCTTCACATAACATAAACTGTTCAAAAATGCTTTAAGGTCGCGCTCTTAATGTCTCAAGCATTTGATTCAGGGAACAGATCAGCATGCAGCATGATAAGCCCCTTTGAAAACTGTGGAGCAGCAGCATAATATCTGAGAGCATTGTGGCAAATCGGGAAGTTGAGATGGAGCTGCTAATTATTCCAAGGCATATTTCTGAAAGGACAGGAGGTGTGGGATGTTCTCTGCCAAAAGCCCCTTTTTCTTGAATGCTCTCACCATCTCCATATGCACATATGAAACTTTTAAGCTATGCTGTGTGTGTATAAGCTGTAGCTAATGTGGTCTTATCTACTGCTTGAAACCTTGAAAATCAGTGAGATACAATTCAATAATGATGAGGGCAGCAGTGGAATAATTTGGGTAAGACTAGATTATCAAGAAACAAAGAAGAAACTGCAATTAGCATCTGTTACAGACCCCCAGGACTATAACAGAGTGAGGAAAAATATTCATAGAACAACTCTGGAGTAGTTCAAAACCACACAGTACTGTCCCAGAGGGGACTGTAACTGTCCAAACATCTGTTAAATGATAAAGCTACTGTAAATATAGATCAGAGATTCCTATACACAAATGAAAGTGTGTGGATCCTAAAAAAAGATTCCCAGCTTTAGTAGTGGAGTACCTTATTATCAAGAAATATGGTGATAAGTCAATGTGGAGGAGGAAAAGCTACCCTGAAACAACGGGAATTATACTAAGAATATGTGAATACAAGTGGAAAATTCTAGTGAAAATGTGCTAGTTCAAGTCAGGAATCTATCAATAAGAAAAATTACAACGTCCCAAGAAAAGAAATCTTTCCGGTATGAGACTAACCTTTGCCTGATGCAGTGCTGTTGCAAGAACAATACAAAAAAGAAAGTAGTAAAAATTGGACCAGGAATTAATCAATTAATTAACTAACTTAAACATCCATTAATGAAGGGTTAAAATTAAGGGTCATTCAATAACATACTAAGATGTTGTTAAATATTTCATGATAGCTGTACACACCTATCATGAAATCCCTAGAAAAATTTTCGGAACAAGAATTTTCCTTCTTTTTTCATAGTGCTTGTCCCTCTATTTTGTCCTCTTCCTCTTTTTTATTTGAAAAATAGGCAGCTGTTTCTCTCCCATATCGGACAAGCATGAGAATTGGAATACCAGAGGAAAAAGTTGTTTGAGATGCTGACTTGTAATGATATCTACCTGCTGACTCCTGCCTTCATCTGTCAGTCAGGCCAAGCAAATGTTTGGCTGTACAGATGTTTGAGACATTTGAAGAAGATTTCTCATCTGCCTTTTTACCATTTGGTTTCCACAGGAGTTTGAGGCCAAGTGGAAACAATCTTTACCGATGCCCAAGGCTTTCAGTTCCATTTTGAAGACCTGAGGCACTTTCAGAATGCACCAGACCTTCAGGTTTTTTATCTTTTGGTGCTTTACCCAGATACACAAGGTGTATCTGACTGAGGTGTAGCTGCTTGACCTTCATTTGATTGCTCACCAAAGGTAAAGCAAAGAAAAAGATTTAAGTGATCAGAGAAAATTTCACTGGTCACTGAGTTACATTTAGTGTTTTATTGACCATTTTGAGCTTCTTCCAGCAGTATGAAAAGGTACATGCTGCATTTTGTTATGTTAATGAGACATGAGAAGCACACATAAAAAGCACTTGGTTCACACTGGGTATCTGTGAGAGGTAGCTATTTTTAAATATCTGTAGGTGGTTCACTAGCACAGGTAATTGAGTTCCAACATATTTCTCCTTTGAGTCCTTCCAGAAGGATGGTCTGTAAAGTAAGAAACAAAGAAAATTACTTTTAAGGTACTGCTGTATTTTTTTTTTTTTTAATTTGAGCTGCAATGGAAACATTTTGTCACTCTGCTATTGTATCTCCTTTTAAGGGAATATTTACATATCCAAAAAGAAGCCCTCTCCATATTCAGAGATAAGTACTTTAATACAGCCACTTATGTTGTGTATTTATGCAGGTGTTTTGCAGAAGAGCAAAATACTTGCTTGTAACAGGCTGTGATGACATGGGCATCCTGACTATATAAATTTTTATGAGGAATAGCCCCCTTGGAAATTACAGATGTGGTAGCAACTTTCTGCTAACCTAAAATATCTCAAAACCAATTTCATTCTGTGCATTTCTAGGTTGCAGGGATTTTTACTGAGTAGAGAAGACATTTTACTTCACTTCTACAAACTACAGTTTATTCTGGGAAGCCATTTCATGTTCTGCTTTTATTTATTTCTAATAATGCATTTTTTTGGTCAGGGTCCAGAGTGGGAAGGTATGAATTAAAATGCAGAGCTTCAGAACTCCTTCTTTTCTAAGTTTTTTTTTTTTTTTTCCTATGCTTGGTTACTTAGTCTTATAATTATCATGATATGTCAAGTAGTTGGGACTTCAGTTCTCTGAAGTCCCAGTAATCTGCCTTCTCACAGTAAAAGTGCCTTAGTTAATTCCCTCTCAAAATTAAATTGTCAGGTTGTAGTCCTCAATCATGATTTTGGACTTTGATAAAAACCTCTTCCACCCTGCAGCCTGCCCATGTCCTGGTCATGGTCATCTTTTCCCTTGGGATTCATTTGCACCTGTGGTTGCTGAAGCCACTCCCAACACTCTTTGATTATTTTATATGAGAGGTGGCCTCAGTTCTCTGGATGTACTGATGGCTTGAATATCTTGTTGCCTCTTTTAGACACTGAATTCCCTCTCCAAGTCCATGGGCAACCTGTAACCCTGAACACCTTGACAGTGACTGCCTCTTTCTTGGGTCATCTCTGCCTTTTTAGGTAATTCCTGTTTATTTGGTCCACAATGTTGTATTTCTGTCTCCTGGACAGATCTTGCTCTTTTCAACGTGTTTTGTTGATGAATCCAGTCGTTCTCTTCATAAAGCTATGAAAATCATGGAACAGAGTAGTGCAGTGATTTTTTATTTTTTTTTTTTTTTTGTGGGAGGGGAAAGAATTTATTTTCTGAAGAAATGAAATTTCTGGCACCTCAGAGCTGTTTGTGACTTTAGTTTTAAATGTGTGAAGTAACTGTGCCTGAAGAAATGTTTAGAAATATTCAAAAAGCGCTGCCATTGGCTTTCTCCTAACTGATAAGGCATGTAGCTCAGACAGCTCAGCTGCCTGAGGCGACTTGGAAGGAGGAGAGGAGAATTCTGCCCCGCTTGGGGGGCTGCTGTTTCAGACCACGGGGTCAAGGAAGGAAAGCAGCAGTGAAAGCAATACAGTGGCCTTGTGGTTAATTTGGATTGGAGCTCCAGTTATCATTGAGAACAACATTAGTAGCAGAGGATGTTAAGAAACCCATCCCCAAATGTCATATGGTGTCATAGTTTTACAGATGTGACAGGAGGAAAGTCAGGCTGCTCAGGCAGACGTGTGCTGATCTGAACTTGGGTCTTCCATGACCTGCGGGAATAATCTAACCAGCCTGACACTGGATAAAAGGGGAGGCAAAGGGAACTGGGGTCTCCTTAAACACACAGCCCTGGAGAATAAAACAAGCAGTCAAAGAGTTTATTAGGAGTAAAGTAACATCTGATAAAATATACCCCAGTCACAGTCACACTCCTGTTTTGTAGGTGTGATTGTAAACCCATAACTTTTGTCCATGGAGTATGTACAGCGTAATTGACAGGACAGGCAAAGGGTGAAAATGAAAACAGAGATGCAAAGACTGCAAAAAGTCTTCATGAAAGTATTGTCACATGGCAATTACAGAAGTGGAAACAGGACAGACTCTTCTGTTGTTTGTCCCTGCTACCCATAGTCTCCCCCATCCTTTCAGGTACCAATTGGCCACTCCACTTGGATTGTCTTCTCATGTTCATGGCACACCATACATAACCTTTTCTCGTTCTCTTTCCTCCCACGCTCCTACCTCCTTGGATTGCAAAACACCCTCTGGATATTATACAAAGGTATAATTTGTGATATAATAGTGATTGAATTGTGATATATAAATGATGTTAGGAATGTTGTTGGGCCACTCACGAACACCAAAAATTTTCAAAGGCCAGTGGATCATTAAATGAGATTAATTCAGTTGTGCACTTTTACATATCATTTAATAAGGTTTGCAACCCCCATGCAGTTCAGATGGAAGACTTGCCTCTCACATAAGCTGAATGTGTTTGTCTTCCAGATGCCAGTCCTGATGTTCAAACCTGAGTCTTGTAAAAGCTACCGCCTTTCCATCCTGGATGCCCCAGTGCCTTTACTCAATGCTGGGCACAGAAACAATGAGTTCACTTTCGGTGTTCGCAGGCGTGGATGAGGGAACATCAGTCTTAGTCACTCAAAAACAGAAGGTTGCATTCAAGATGTTGGGTCAAGAAAAACACAGAACAAAACGACATCTATCTGTGAAGATGAAGGAAAGCCTGTTTCTGCCTAGCACAATGATGAAATTGTTTGTGAACAGTTCATACTTTTCTGTAAGAGACACCCACAGGACCCTTTCTTCCTGCTCCCTGAAAATACTGCTAGGGTCAGTGAAATGCAGTGTTATCATTCATATTGCCATAAAACTTGCACAAGTCAATTGACCAAAAAAAATAGTTTTGATCCTTGCATTTCCACAATTGCTTTACCTTGTTCACTGGGCCAAACAATGCAATCTCTGCCCTTCTCCTCCTACTGTTTCCCTTTGTCCCTCTCCCCCTCACTGTCCCTCAAACAAACATCTCTTCAGCCTCCTTTTGGACTTGGCAATCCTCTCACTGGGGCTAGCTAATGGAGTATGGCCTATTGAGAAAATTGGGTTGAGGCAGTGCCAGTTTGAGGGTAATTTTAGACATGATTCTGCTTTAAAATATGCTAAATCCACACTTATGTGGCATGAAAACTCTACTGTAGCAGAGTGGAGACCATAGAATAAAGTCTGGGCACTACATATGGAGGTGGCTGTAAGTATTTCAGCTTACATCCTTATTAAACTTTGCAGTGGCGCGCAGCCTATTCTCCTGATTTGTTTAGGTTATTGAATCTACAGTATTTTCTCTGATCATGCGGTAGGTTTAAGCATTATGAAAAAAGCTTTCTTGCAACTTTCATCTTCTGTGCCTCTTCCCTATCCACCTATTCGACATTGTTCTGTGCTTGTTTCCAGTATAAAGGAAAGAGTTCCTTTGAAATTGCAACAGCATTTGAATTTATGGACCTACTCTTTTGTATTACTTGATGGCAGTGATGTCTCGTGCTTGATCAAGGGTGACAGCTGCATTCTTCAATGGGACAATTTTGCTCAAGACGTTCAATAGGTCTTAAGCAAGCAGTTGTTATCTGTGCTACTGGTGGTTGCCAAGACCTACCAAAACAGTAGAGGTGCTGTTACTGCTGCTCATCGTGTTCACTGCAGCAGTTGGCAAGCACTGCCAGTCAGCAGGGAATGGTTAGGGTGAAGGAGACCCAATCAGGCATGCTGTAATTTACATCTGATTGATGAATGCATGGAGAGTGTGGAAACACCAATTAGAAATAAAACTGTGGCAGTGAAGGATTTGGGATGTGCCGTTCCTCTTACCCTCTGCGTCCTGAATATAAGCAAGAAAACTTGGATATATTGCAAGGGCTGACAGTTAAAAGAAATTCAAAAGACAAACTCTGTGTGCATCCACAGCTTAATGTGGATTGCATTACGGTGTTTGCAATGTTTTGCAATGTGGATTGTAAAATATTCTTTCTGCAAAATTTTTACTTACATAAATTTCAAATGAAAATACACTGTTCAAGTAAAGATAGAAATACAAACCATTTATATTATAATTTTGAGCATGGTTTCTGATTATAATAATTATCAAAAATTAAGGTTTGATATAGATTTGAAAATTTTTATTCAATTCTGACAGAAACCTGAAATAATTTTGCTGTGTTTCTTTTTTAAAATACTCTGCTTTTAAATACATCAAAATAATTTTTCAGGTTGTCCTTACTGAGAGAATCAGCCTCACTTTAACATTCTGTCCTTAAGCCAGGATTGCCAGTGCTACGATTTTGATTCATATGATCTGCTTTATGCAGTTTAAATCCTTCCTCTTTCTGTTTTTGTGTGTGTGTGTTCCCAGTACAGTGTTCGATATCATTTATCTCAGTATAGAAGAACTGGAGTTGATATTGATTATGCTGTGTTAGATTTTGAAATTCTTTTGTGAATGTGTAAAGTCTGTAAACACCTACCATTCCCAGCAGCTTAACAGAATCATCCTTTCTCTGACCACATAATTGTTAAATTGTGCATGCAAAATGGCTTGAGGATATTCTGTCCCTTTTCCAGCAGGTTATCAGGGAAAATTT
Organism: Charadrius vociferus; assembly: GCF_000708025.1. Lineage (NCBI taxonomy): Eukaryota > Metazoa > Chordata > Aves > Charadriiformes > Charadriidae > Charadrius > Charadrius vociferus. The sequence goes on along the minus strand of NW_009647874.1, from coordinate 2,467,346 downwards.
GCCAGAGAACATTGTGTTGTTTATATATCCTCCAGGTTAAGAACTCAAAGGTCAATAGTTGCCAAAAGCAGTTTCACTTAGTAACTACCACTTTTCCCAAGCTCTGCAACCTGCCTCACCAGTGATCGTTATCATTTATTAGTGAATGTGTACATATGCAGCTCCTAGATCTCTACCCATAGGCAAGTAATCTTGGTTTACTGAACTAATCTGTTCACTTTCTAGTATAATTAATCATGATGATTAATTACCTGCATAAGCAAATATTACCCATAAATACACTGAGCTTATGTTGTAGCATTATTGTTTCCTTCCTAACGCTTCCCAGTGAATGAATCTGCAGCGCAACTCAATTGACTGAGAAAAAGTTTTCCGTGGGTTGGATTTAGCCACTTTGTTTCATTAAACATCTAAGAACAGGATCGATTTTGTGTTTTATTTGTTTGGGTTTTAGTTAAAAAAATATTCATTATACTATTTTTTCTAGATCTCAAGATAGGGTGTTATCAAATGTTTTAATTACATCTGTCTTAAAGAGCTTGATTTTGCTCTGTAAATGCCTGATGATACCCAATGGATTTAAAGGAGTTGCTCCTTTTTTATGCTAGCAGAATTGAAATGAAAGTCAAGGTTACGTTTTGGGGTGGTTTGGGTTGGGGTTTTTTTTTTGGGGGGGAAGCTTTTTGTTTGATTTACAGGCTTTGTAAACTGTTGATTTAAAAAGAATTAAAAAAAAAAAAAAATCTCATTTTAACAGTCGTTTTAGAGGACAATTCCAGACAGGAATAGATAGTTGATAGATCTTTGTTTAGTTAAAAGGTATTCCAAAGTGCTGATAATAGTTTTGTCTTTGGCAAGTACTGTTAAAAGTTCTGTTCATTTCACAGTTCTGCCTTTTCCTGAGCACTTACCTTTGGTAATTCTGGTGTTTAGCTGAAGTTATCTTTTAGTCAAAACTGTCTAATAATTATTGCTCAAACCAACTCAGTGCTGACAGTACCCAGATGAAAAGATGAAGAACAGAAGAACTTTATTTTAAAGTTTTGTAGCTAAAAAAGTAAAGACATTCATGTTAAATCACTTCATAAACCATCCAAGTAAAATTACCTTGGTGCTAAAACTTGCAGATCAAATGTGTGCATAAGTTAGGGATTTTGGAATGCTGTTATGTTTTTAGATGTGTGTGCGCATTTAAAAAAATATTTTTTTTCTACTTTTTATCTAAAGTAGAGTGCTTGCAAAGCAAATGTAAGATTCTGTTCAAATACACTTGGACTGGTTTTCTTTTAATTGTGATGGCATCATCAAATCAAATAATATAGTTAAAGAACATTAAAGCCAAAAAGAACAAAAGAAAACAAATGGGCAATGATGGGAAAGCAATAGAGGCAGTACAAGAAATGAATCTAAGCAGATAAAGCAGATGAAATATCATGGAGCATCTGAAAGAAATGAAATGAAAACAGATTGTCATCAGATCCTTTCTCTCCCCCAAAAGTTTGATACCATTTCTTTGGGGAATAGTTTGCAAATGATATATAGAATATGTGTAACACAATCATAAACAGACATGCAATTTGCCTCAGTTGCAATCTGTTCCATGATCTTTGTTCATCCTAAAGAAAAAAGACAAGGTGCAGATCTTGGAACAGGAGGATGGGGAAATAAATCAGAGCTGCAGTTATTAGAATTGTGTTGGGATGTTACAATTGTAAATGTTTGCTGGTTTTCCTTTGTGCGTATTACACGATTTCTGCTAACTCTTGATTTTCAATGCCTTCGTGGAATTTTTCTTAGTCCATTTTAACATAGGTAATTAGCTAACTATAAAGATAATATATAGGAAATTTTTATGTATATTAAAATCTTAATCTTTATTCAAACACAGAAATATTTAAAGTAATCTCCCTGTGGCATGGGCAGAAAAGTATTCATCCGCTGCTTTTTGCCTGGCCTTTGTTAGATCTGCTTGAGTACCAATAAACAAGCAAGATTAAAGGGAAACCTGTAGTGGGGAAAATTACATGTCTGAAGTATTAACTGGTATATTCAGTGCTTCTCACACTCTCTGTCACCTAACACGTTACCCTCCGGTCTGTAACTGAGCTGTACTCAGCCTTTTATGGCTATAACTGCCTTCTTTTTAGCTAAAAGACAGTTTACTCTGCAGCGTCTGTCTCTTCTGGGAGAGAATGTCTTCCATAAGTTGCTGTCAGAGCATGGGAAAACAAAATCCCATCATTTTTGTTGCCCTTGTTCCACTCCATTTCATCCGTACCCCAGCCGTGCATGGCTACGTGTCACTGACCCCTACCTTGTCCCATTTTCTTTCCTTCTTTGAGATTGCACAAGTGTGACTGCACTGGGTGGCACTGCGGTTCGAAACTGATTGTACAAGGTTGTCCAGCATAAGCTGGGCAGGAACGTAGGAGGCTCTGCACGGACCCGGAGCCTTCAGAGGTGGTCAGCCCAAACACGCGGTTCCTGACAAACCTTATTGTGTCTGTAACAGGCTGCGGAATCGCTGGAGTAGAAATGCAGGATGTGAAGCTTGGCTGGGAATGGCTAAGAAGATGTTTTCGTCATATCATAGAATTTGTGCTCTTTACGCCATTTAAATTCTGCTTCTTAGTGGGACACGACTATGCCTCTTCTCTACCGCTGCTTTGCCCACACCCCGTTGTCGAACAAGACGGTCACTGCAATCGGACAGTATTTTGAGTTATAAAGGCTGATCCAGTGATACTGTTGATTCTTCAGATCTTTTTAGCGGTAAAGTCAAATCTTTATTGCAAATAATGACTATTCTGAGGAGAAACACGAAAATGACAGCAGATAGCAGGAAATGGTCTGAGTTACTTAAATTAATTCCATTTTAATACATATCTGAAATCATCCAACCAAAAATAGTCCACTGACTGACCCCCCACTTGCGGACAAAGTAAACAACAGTACGATGAAAGGATGGCATAAATGAGAAGAAAAACACATGCCTTGTTTAGGAATTACTTGGTCTTGTAGATTTGATTATACTGCCTATGTGTATGCATAGTGATGACTGAGGAACAGTCTGAAATGGTTGATGCATATTCCAGTTGTTAATTTTTACCCTTAAATCAGGATTAGGGTCCAGTGAAATAGGAACAGAAAGAAAGAGTGCAGTATAGAGATGATCACATAAATAGTTCACTTACTAAGTGTTTTCCATATGTATTTAAGCAGGATTTCCAGGTGCGTGCTTGCAAACAAACTTACTTCTGTCAGAAATAATGGTAAAATTCACACAACTTTTTAAGAATCAATATTTAAATTTAAAATTATGAGGTTGGTACTATTTGAAAAAAAATGTTGACCATTCATCTGAATAAGATTCAGAAATAGATTTCTGCTTGGCCTCGTATTATAGATAGAAAAATGTGAAGCAGGCTTATGATGTGCCAGCTGATTGAGTGTATGCATGGATGCTGTGATTTTTGTGTTTTGCTTCCCCCCACCAAACAAAAAAAAAATCAAATAAAACATGAGATTCTTTAACAGGCTAAAATGTAGTAAAAAAAATGGTAGAGGCTTAAAGTATTTTTAATTTTTTTTTAAAGTAACAGAAAATGCTTTATTCCATTGTAATGTTGAACATAGCATTATCGCTCTGTGGTGAAACATGCAAAATTCATGAAAAGAAAAAATAATGTCGTTGTCTTAACATAGTTGTTTTGTGCATATGCCTTACAATAAAGTATTTAAATACAACCAGCTTCACATATATATGTCACATATATCAGCTTCTCAGCTAATATATTTGAAGGAAAAATATTACCAACTTTTGCATATTAATCCTAGGGAAAAAATGCCATTGTTGTATGCTTGCATTAATGTTGTTGTAATCATTTGGTCTATCTTAATTGTCTCAGGGTCTGGCTGAGAGTTGTTAAGTAGTACACTGACCCAAAGAAGAAATGTCTTTTTGTAGCATTTAAAAATTAATGTAAAAAGTCTTATCTTCTTCAGCCTGATATACAATTAAAAACACTATGGGAATAAAGGACTTCATCTATGACAGCTACCTTGCCTCTGCTTGGATTCTGATTTTTTTTTTCATCTTTTGACCTATCATCTATATTACATTTCCAACTCTGCTCCTATGCTCTGGCATCTCAAAATATTAATAAAACTTGCTTTCATAGTATCTTTTTTCTGGTGGAAATATTCCTGAAAAAGGTGCAGTTGGGGAACTGAGAGATACTAAGTACTGGTAAACCCTCACTGGTTTTCCTCGCTGTTAGTCTTTCTTTTCTGTCCCTACCTGAGTGACCTCTCAGCGTCTACTGTTTAAGTATTATTGCCGCTTATCATAGATTCATAGCAAATAGGGCTGGAAGGGAGCTAGAAAGGTTGTTCAATCCCTCCTCTTGCCCCAAGGCAGGACCAGCTGTACCTCAATCATCACTGACAGATGTTTGTCTATCCTGTTTTTAAAAAACCTCTAGTATAGGGATTCCAAAAATTCCCTAGGCAGTCTATTCATTTACTTCACTGTCCATAAAGTAAGAGAGATCATTTCTTCTTTTGTCTTTTCTGATGTCTAAATTTGATGTTCCATATTGCAATTTTCAGCATTATCCTCTGTTTCATCTTCAGCAAGCACAGACAACAATCTGCAGTCTTTCTCTTTGAAGCCACCTTTCATATATTTGAAGATTAGTACCAGGTTTTCTCTGTCTCCTTTTCTTATGATTGAACAAAAGTCCTATAATTTGACTTTCTACCCTTGTACATTGCCATTTCCTTCCTCACTCCTTCCTTTCTCCCACTTTTTGCAACTAAGCAGTTATTTGATAAATCTTACTATATGGATCCAATATATCCTCATGAGGCAATAATTGCACAACACAATAATGTGTCGAAATTTTATGTGGTCAGTGCAGTACCTATACAACAGCGAATGCCTACATCCTCTACACAGCCAATGGAGAGGCCAAGCAGCTGGTTTCCCGAAGGACATCATGAGCTAAAATCCTGGATTTGACCTGAATTAGGTACCTGAACAGTATAGTAGGTCTTTTGGTGGAGCAACAGACAGTGGTGACTGAAGGAGGAAGAGGAAATGAAAACATATCGAGTTATCCATAAAATCAGAGGAAAATACTTACTGGTAACCACTCGTGTAAGCAAAATACTCCATGCCTCCATGTCTGTGGTCCTGAGAAATCATTGTGTTCCTTGACATTGTTGTCCCAGCAATCAGACTCATGTATTGAAGAACTGAGGGGGGAAGTTTTATGTGTGAAATCATGGCCCCACTAGAAAAATTCTGCTAGCTGCAAGGAAAGGTCTGAACCTTCAGTTCAACCTCTGAACTTGTGCTTAGACAACTGCACTGAGGGCAGAGGCTGCTAAATAAAGGGACACTGTTTGCTCAAGGATGAACACGGGAGTTCCTACCTTATTTGCAGCCCATGGGCTTTTTGGGTGGATTTTTATGGTGATGTAGTTATAAAAAGAAATTAAATGCCCTTTTTTTTTCTTTTTCCTTTTTAATGTAGTTCACATTAAAAAAACAATAGAATTCAATCATTTCTGAATAACCATTAATATGTTGCTCACATTTCAGACGATTCTACTTTGTTTTGGGCATATTAGACTGTGTGCTTTTGATATGTTTAATTTTTGCAATTGAAGCTTTCTGAACTCACAGTGAGGTATTTGTAGAAAGTTAATTAGCCCGTGCAAATTCACTAACATCTGTTTTCTACTTTAAAATAATTGAAATTGTCTTTCATAGTACAGTTAAAAAAATTAAATCATTAGTAAAATTTTCTGGAATAAAAATGACCCAGGCTTTTTTGGATAAAAAGAAAAAAAAAGAAGTCAATTTTACTAAATTGAGTAGCATCTTAAAGACCTGTTAGCTACCTTGAAATATAAAATAAAGACAGACAATGTGCTCCCATCCCTTTCTGTAAAACACAGTACCAGTCTTGGAGAAAATAAGCCTGAGGAAGCCAACGTTATTGCAGGTTAAATGTTGACCTTGCACAAATTATCCCATAATCTTGTTATCAGACTGATATAGAAGCAGGTGGACATCTGAAAGACCAGGAGACAGTAGCATTTTCAATGACCAAACCCAACACTATTGATTATCATAATCAGAACATGTTTGGTCTGAATTCATCCTGTTTAACCGCAGACACCAAAGTGAAAAATATACCATACCTGGAGTCCCTCTACAAACTGAGGAAAGAAAATCAGGAAACTTCAGAAGACCATTCAAATTCCAGGTGTGCTAAAAATCTTTTTTTTTTTTTCTTTTTTTCTCTGTTTCGGGCACTCTATTGAAGTGATTAAGGAAAGGTGAGATAAGACTGGAGCTCTGTCCCCAGGCCTGAGATGATATGAGCGCCCCGCCAACCACCTGGTCGTGTAGCAATGAAGTCTGTGAAAAGCTATCATAATCCAACAGGTTAGGGACTGCAAACCAGTGAGTACTGTAGCCTTCTCCCATTACGTGCAATTGTGTCCATGTCTTTTTCCCATGTTAGAAAGTTTTCCTAGGAAAGAACAGACATCAGCCACCCCAGGCATCTAGAGATCTGCAGTAAAGGTAACAAACTTTAGTATGCTTGTGTTTTCTTTAGTAGGTCATTTTCTGTTATTTCTTAGCATGACATCTCTTAGCAGACAGAATTTTTAGCAAAAATATACTTTTATGGGAAATTCCTCTTAATCTTTTCAATGTCCAAATGATCTTTCTCAAAGGCATTGCTGTAATATAGGTTTATCTATGCATTTTTATCTACCTTTTATAAGACATCTTATAATTCCCTATGAATCTTCTCTCACAGTCTTTACAATGTGGATATTCAGTGTAGAGACTCCTACCAACAACAGCTAAAAAAAACAACAGGTGAGATATATCAAGAAATATTTAGAGGTGGAAATCCATAACGCTCTGGCAATAAATACTGCTGACCCCTGAAGAGTATTTCTGAGGACCGCACCACAAAATAAACAACTCTGTTCTCATATAATTGCAGCATCAAAGTTTATAGCCACACACAGAAGGAAAATGTTCCCGAGAATATAGATATTATTGTTCTGGTCAATATTAGAAAAATGCCTATCAGTTTTTTATGATAATCACCACAGAACAGTAACGGTAGGAGGGGTGTGCATGTTGCTACTAGAGGCTGCCTATCTCACTGCCATAGTCCCCCTTTGCTGAGCAGAAGCAGTTGCAAGGCCACATCTAAGCACTCCCAAAAACTTATACTATTTGGCAATCTGTTGCACCAGGGATCCACCCAGATAGCCAAGTTATGAAATGTGACATAACCCCTCTGCCAAGGTTGTAGCACTTAAGTGCAAAGTTTGCATAGTTCCTAAGAGTCCTTTAAAAAATCTGTCACCTCTTTGGCTCACTCCCTGATTGATAGTTGTATGCACTCCATGGCTTAGAAACTCTAAAAAGTAAACATCTGGAATTTCTTGACAGGTGATTTTTTTCCTTACTTGCAAAGCACTTGGGAATCCTTCAGTACATGAATAACTTTAAGTGGGAAACCAGATAAATAACAAGCTGTATATTAAAATACTTCCTCAAGAAGTGCATGAGGGTAATGACAGTCTTCCTAACTTCAGTTCCTATTACTGTCCAGCTTATAGGTTAAACTGTAGAGACAATCAGAGGATGCAATAAGGGGCACACTTCCCCAGTCTTTCTGCTGGCATTCAGTGAACTTGGTGCTGGGCACCAAATGCCTCATGGTCAGCTTCCAGACAGCCAAGAATACCAGCAACTGTTAGCTATGGGTGGCAAAGCCCCGACATCAGGCCACCTCTGGCCAGTTGTCTGAAACTGGGTTATTGGGGCCATCGACCTTGTGGTGATGTTTCAGGGACACCACCAGCTCAGTTAGCATTACCATGGTTTTGGCAAGAAACCATAAAGTCCATATTGAAACAAACTGGTGGAATTTGAGCTAAAATTTGATAAAAGTAGGTGAAAATGCAGCATACAGAACTACTTTATTTGGATTCCTTGTATGCCTGTTGATGAACATCTACCTTTATGGGTCTCCCATGTAGAGAAATACACACATGTATGACCTAAGTTATGTTGCCATTTCTGCCTTTTGCTCTGGTGGCTATTCACTTTTACTAGCATACTGAATCTCAATTTTCAGCTCTTTGCTCTGGAAATAGCTGTGAACAAAAATACCATGGCCAAAGAACAATACATTTTCCTTTTAATTTTTATTTGATATCTCTAAATTAAAAAAAATATTCTTTTGCTGACATTCTTGTAGGATAAATAAGTACTAACATGAACATATATGGAGCTCTGAAATATATAGAGGAGGACCTAAATTTTTCAAGAATGCAACTTCTCTGGTTCTTGATGGAATCTGAAAAATATGTTACTGTCAGTCTTTGTCAATGGAAAACAAACTTAAATTTCTGATTGTCATGTATCACTTGGCAGAGATCACTGATGCATGATTCTGGTGATCCTGATCTATGTTCATTCTTAAAATCTGATTATTTACTCCTGAGAAGCTTAAATAACATTAGATTTCGGTATCATAAGATTTTGCAATGGAAGTTCCAGAAACACAAACTGCAAAGATTTTGGCAGTGACTGCCAACATAAAGAGTTTTGTTAGGCAAGGATCTAAGAACCCGTTTGCTTCAAAGAAGAAATCTGGTGCTTTTTTTTTTTCACCTTTTATAGAAGAATTTACGGTACCTTCCAAATGGCATACTGAAATTCATTACTTCTAAGAGTCATAAAGTTAAACTAATTGTAACTTATTCATCCCAATCCTTTACCAGTGCCACCACCTAAAATTTAAATAGAGAAGACACTAAGATATCAACAGATTATGTAAGCGATTTAGGAATGTGGCTGTTCTTGACTTTTGCATAGACTTGTGTTCCTGAATTATTGTTCTACTGTTAAACATCTTCAGCTCCTCCCTTCTTTTTGGTATCCTGTGCCCTTAACCCTGAAAAAATGTCATTTAAACCCCAATAGTGCTAGTCAAGCAGTTTGCAGAAGCAACAGCAATATGTCTGTTTCACCATTTAAATTAATAGCACTCTTTACTTAAAGCAAATGATTGTGCACTAATTTCTTAGCACAAGAAAAAGCAATGAAAGCAAAATTGTCCCAAAACAGCATGGTATCTTAAAACAGTATATAAAATCCTTAAAAGTTTGTAAATTATGACTTTATTCACTTTGGAAGCCAATATATCTTCATCAGTAAAGATGTAAAATGTAAACCCAAGAATGTAATAGCTACTTACCCTCCCTTTCACTCCTACACACAGTATTTAGAAACACTAGAAACTAAAATTTCTCCCTCTTCTGTGGAATAGAGAAGTACTTTTTCTTAATTGAGATACCTGCAAAGGTGATTTATCAAACTAATTCTTCTTCATGTGATATTATAAAATCAGATAGAATGTTGAACTGACTGCCGTAATTCTTCAAAGTTTGTTTTCCTGGGTGTAGCAGATGCATATCACGAGCTGTTTAAATATCAAAAAGCATTGCTTGTGGATATGTTATTACATTCCTATACCTGTGTTTCCTTCTTAATGACAAAATATGCGTTTTCATAGGAAGTTGTGCTGATAAAACTACTTTAAAGTAAGGACCTAATTGTTTTAAAAGCATTTATAAACAGACATCATTAGCAAAATATTTTAATCACTATAGTTTATGTAGACTAAATGTAAGCATTTATTAATACAAGCTAAGCGCTCATTATAAATTTGCACAGAAAATGATAAAATATTATGTATGAAATGAATCATTAGCATGGACCATTAAGTCCTCTATTTTCCTTTAATTGAATTTGTCAGTAGTACCCTCTTTAACTGAAAACCAGTCATAACCACAAAATTAAATAATAATTAAAGAAACAACTATTCAAAGAGTTGCTTGGTAGCTAAGGTGCCATTTAACCAAAACAGCAATTTAATGTAAATTGCAGCCCATGTAGACGTAGTTCTGAAATTATACATCCTGTGGTTCATATATGTTTGAATTAGCAAAACATTTTCAGCATCACAGTCTAGATGTTCTTATACTGGTTCTGTAAACATAAAGAAAGACTGAATAAATGGGCAAAAATAGGTATAAATAGACCTATGGTAATTAAAGCTAATTAAGACTTTACAGAAATAAACCGCTGGCGGTTCAGTAAATTTTTAGCAGCTTAGAAAATGCACTAACTTACAGTATATGCATTCTGTCACTGTACAGTCATTCAGGAAAGATGTATTGGATGTGAAACCAAAAATAATGCTTTGCCCATCTATTTTTTTTCTAACTTTACCCAATCATTAAAAGATAGGTGGAACCTCCTATTTACAGAGACTTGGTTACACTACTAGTTTCACAAAAAAAGAAAACAGACCCAAACACAAAACCACAATCAACTCCTCCCCCCTGCCAAAAAAAAAACCCAACCCAAACCCCTGGCAATTGTATCATTTTTGAGAGGAAAGTGGATCTTGCAACGATGCAGCTCAGGGGAGGTCCAAGTCCCTCCAGTGCATATATGGAGATTTAGCCATGGTACTCCAGGGTCAGGACTGGGACCATCCTTTCTTATTGCTGGTAATTCTTTCACATCAGTTACCTTTGGGACAGTGTTTTTTTATTCACAAATTCCATTTTGCACAACCAGCAGGGGGAGGCAAGATTTAAGGAAATAAACTGGGAAAACTTCATGGAAGCAAGAACTTTTAAAAAGGAGAGGATGGTGGAAAGCTTTGAACAAAAGAGAGGTGAGTAATACAAGACGTTAGGGTTAAGCTGGTGTTTTGATTGCTACTTTCACGTCAGTCAAACTATAACATGCAGTTGCCACAGGTGTGCAGTTTGAAAGAGCTTGCATCAGTTTTTCCATTTTCCCAATGCAAGTCCCTTTTACTAACTGAATATACAGCTGTAGTAAAAATTATTTTATTTCCCTTTTCTAGTAACGTAAGCTAATATGAAAGAAAAGAGCTGTAAGTAAATGATGTTACAAGTTTTAAAGACAATGTCTCTTGTTTAAATATTTCACATAATTGACTACTTGTGTATGGGAACCAATGAAAGAGATGCACAGCTGGACTGAATGCCCTAAAATTATTTTCAGAAATACATATCTCATTGTACTTTTCAATTCTTACTTATACAGCTTTCATTCTTCTGCAGAACAATTTACAAAATAACTTGCACAACTATTATGCTTAAATGTTGAATCTGCTAAGAGCGTTTGAGGAAGATATTTTCAGAGGACCAAGCATCTTGATGTATATTCATGTCTTCGCCGTGATTGTTGTAATTTAGGGGTACAAGCTACACGATGAAGACTGGTAGTCAATATGTGTGCTTTTCTTCACACAGCACCTATTGTGCAGAGCAAGAAGGGGTGCAGGCCTGCTGTGAACGCCAGGGCTGTTCAGCTGCCTAACCATGTTCTGCACCAGCCAGGGCAAAAGGCACAACCAAGACCTTCCCTGGCAAACCTGCACATGCAAAGCTGCCTGCTGAATAACTGGTGAAGGGTAAAGTACACCATGCGGACCACAGATTAATAACCTGTTGGTTAGCTGTGTGAATCACCAATGAGCCTCTTCAGCTGATTGCTACTTTTGTACCCTCCCATAGGTCCCATCCCTCATAGATGATCTAGGTCTACTTGCCTCCATCCAGTCTAGACTTCTCTTTTCAAATATGAATATGCACATGTTGGTTTAAAACCCTATAAAGGAGATGCATATTTATTTTATACATCTATGTTGTTAAGAGCATGCAGGCTTGGGATGGAGGTATAGGTTACTGTTTTCAACTGCAGACCAGCACTAAATTCCTGAGGTACACGGTGCTCTTATCAGAACAGGCCCTATAGTACAGTACAGTGTAGTATGACATGTTTTGCCATGGTTGAATTACCTTTGTTATAACTGTCTACTCTCTAGTGATACCCAGTCCCAAGGAAGCATGCAGATATAACAGTTATTCGTAATTACAGCTTTGACGAGTTATTTGAATCAATGTATTCCAGAGCACAGGAAAAGTTTCAGCCTCATGGCTTTGATACTGACAGATCTGGTGTAAAGTGGGTGTTTGGATGCAATGCCAAGCATAATTGGTGCCAGCAGTGGAGATTACATGTGTTCACTCTATGGAAGCTTATAGACTTATACAATTGTTGGGAACAAGGCCACGTATGGTGGTACACATGAAGTCAGAGAACAGCCTTCATGTGAAGGCTATATTATTAATTTGGTGTCAGCCTTCACTCTGATTTTTGGAAATAAGTAGGAATACAGCCCCTGGTTCTGCAGTTCTGTCAAGTTCTTCACTCAAATCAGAGGGTAGATGCTGGCACCATCCTCCAGATTCAGCTGCTCATCTTCACCAAGTTTCAAATATAGCATCTAGAAATTTTTATTTTACCTCCTCCAGTAAAGCCATCTGTTCCCATAGCTTTCCCTCAAAACACCTGGCATTATCTTTTTTAGAATTTCTGGACTTCTATGATTTTTTTTATCCTGTTTAGGGGAAAATAAAGATTTGAAAATACACTTTTAAGTAAAGCAGTATACATATCTCTTTTGTTGTATTTCCCATTTGTCATGCAGGAAAGTGGCAGGCCATTCTGGGTGAATCCAAAAGTCCATTCCACCTACAGTCCTGACAGGATCAAATGCCTATTGATGATGCTTTACAAAGTGAAAAGGAAATGTGTGTTAAAACTGAGTGGCAACAATTCCTCAAAGCTCAAACACAGGATTATTTTCTCGAAATGGAGTTCTTGGAGGAAATAATTGGTTTCATTCCCTTTCTCCATAGCAAGCAATCTTGGCACATTGCAACAAAGTTTTCCAGAAAAGTCATCGTATTAACACAAATATCTTATATTATTACTTAAATAACTAAAGGTCTGGATTTAAAACCACAAATTCACAACCTGGATATCCCCCACAAACTCTTTGTGATTTTGCAGTTGCATGACAAAGATATGAAGGCTTGATGGATCTAAGAAGGGATTTGTGGTCTGGAGAACTCAGTGAAATTCCTTGGCCTGTCTTATGCAGAATGTCAGACTAGACTCTGGTGATCACTTAAAATAGAATAATTTAAAACAGATTCAGTTCCAGCAGTTTCTAAAAGGTCTGGTAAGACTTAGTGAATTAGCATTTGGAAAGTTAGATCATACTCATGCTTCAAGTAGTCACAATTTCTCTTCGGCAGCCTTTTTTTATGTGTGAATAACCAGGTATGAGTAATGTTTCTTGACCAGCAAATGGATATGGATCCAAGACACCTGAACTGCACCTGCTCCTCTTCAGGCTGTAAATTTTGAAGAGGGAAGACTTCTTGGCTGGCAAGCTGAAAAGTTTTGGATCCAGTGGCTGTCCCATCATAGGTACCCTTTTCATGTTACACTGCAAGTGAATCTTTCTAAAGTACAGACTTATTTCAGAGATAACATTTGGGACCAGTGACAAATGCCTGGCTGATCCAGTTGTATAACTTATGCTCAGCTACATAGACAACCCCTAAGAAATTGTTGCAAGCTTGTGTTACAGCACTTCTAAAAAGAGGGAAGGATGCTCCGGAGCCAAACCCCATCAAGCCGATGTCTTTAATATATCATTTTAAAGATAAAGCACTGAAGTAATTTATAAACTGTCTGTCACCAGTGGCTGAACACCACCTTCTCTCCAAGCAAGCTGAATTACACTTGAGAAAGTATGTCCTGGCTGAGTACTGAACATCATTCAACTTGCTGAAGTTGAGTTTGAAAGTGATATGGGCACAGATGTAGTGTTCAAAGGCCAATCAGCTGTGTCTGACACCATATACCACCAGATGCTTCTAGACAAAATACAGTACATGAGAGAAAATCAATGCATGGTATGACTGATACAATTTCTATCTAAAAAAGAACAAAATTCCCCATAATCAACAATGATTTCTATGTTGAACTCTGCAAGAAGCAAAGCCAATAGTGGAGACTACATTATGACCTACCACGGAGGAATGTGCTTGAGTCTGTATTAGTCAACATCTACATGAACAACTAAAAATCCATTCTCACAGCAGAAGTTTTATTCCTGCAAGCATTGTTTGTATTCTTGCCCAGATTAAGGGCTTCACTTGAGTCCAAGCCAGATTTATGTCCATGCTTCCTCAGGTTCTCAGATTACACTACCAAAACCCAATTACACACCAATCAGTCTAAACAGCAAATTTCCCTTTTTTTTTTTTCTCAAATCACAAGTCCAGTAAACTTAGTATAAGTTGGAACAGGGTATAATTTGCCCGCTGTTGCAATCCTGTTTATTTTGGGCACACGTAGAAGAGAAAAAATATAAAGTCCCTGCTCAGAATAGTATCCTGAAGAAGCTCATACATTCTAAATGGAAGCTAACCCAAGAACATCATGAACGACTACACTTGCCCTCTCCAGGGGTTTAATACAAAAGCAAGAAGGGGTCATTCATGCAGAGAAGCTAGACAGTGTTAAGAGAAAGTTGCCGGTGGATTACTTAACGCCTTAGACTAACTGAATGGAATAAACTGCCTGGGTTTTTTGGGATCCCCCCACTGAAAACCACAAGCACAGTTGTGAATAAAGTGGAATCCATCCGACAGATTGAACGCTGAGGTACTGACTGCTGGGGCATGCTGCAGCTGTTGGCCAGCTGCTGTAAGATTTCCAACTACAATGGAACCGTTTAATAAATCATCAAGAGTTCTGCATCCCATTCAGTTTGTTTAGCAAAAAAAAGGCAAAATGAGCACTGACTTTTTCAAATACCTACTTGAGATTTCAAGAGTAGACTGACCAGTCTGGAGATGTTTGAGTTATGTTCAAAAACTGTTGGTGGCACAAAAGATTTATGTGAATATAATACATAGACATGCCAATGTGGGAAACCACAGACCGAAAAATATCTTAACGTACCGTGGATGGTAACTCTTCTGTGGAGCAAGTCATAACATGCAAGTGATTTTGGAAAAACACACAGTCACCCTAGAAGGACATGGGAAAAAAAATAAGATCCTTGGTGCTCAGAAGGGTTAGCTTGAAGTGTGTTATTTCCCTGTGCTATAGCATTTCAGTCAGCTTGCATGCTCCATATTCCAAGAAGAATGGAAAGATTTTCCAGAGAAGTTCGTGTAGTTGAACAACAGCAAAAATGATGTTGTCGTGTATTAGATCGGCTCTTTCAATAACAAATTCAGCTTTTTAAAAATAAATAAAATCTGGGACATACCCATACCTTAACCAGGTTTATCATAATGCAATTGATAAAATGTTCTAAGACTTTTGACTTAGAGATCACACTGTTTCCCTGTCTCAGGTAGATAATGTTGATTTTTAATTCAATTTGTCTTTTAAAATGATCTTGTTTTTTCAGAGTGAGTTCAGATTATTTAGCCCCATTTATGTTTTTATGTATGTCTCTGCATCTCATGATTTTTACAAATATATATCACTCCCCTTTCCAAATTCAAGTTGGCTTTTCTTCTGGCTTTGAGGCAAATTAATAATTTATTCTATGACGTTATGTAATTATGTCAATTATCCAAAGATGCTTAGGAGGGAGGATGACAGGCAGTCATTGGAGCAAATTTTATGTGGGATTACCTAGGTGAAAAAAAAAAACAAGACAAATTCCCCAAGTTTTTCAGTCTTTTGAATTATTTTCTTGCATTTTTGTCAATACAATATTATATCAGTATAGATCCCTACTGGTTTTATATATTTGATCTTAAAATTTGATAATACAAATTCAACTCAGATGTTACATTTCTTTCATTTGTTTTTGCCTTTCCTGTCCTGAAGATTGCCAGCAGGATTAGATTTACAGAGGATACTTTCAATGCATAGTGTTATGCAACATGTTTATTGCAGTAGTTTGCAAAAGGTCTTATCAAGAGCAACCCACAATATTAGAAGTTGTATGAAGCCAGATTAGATGCTGTGTGTCCCTCAGAGCTTCACAAATAATGGGACAAATAGCTGATGTACAAATAGCTGATGCTGAGATCAAAAAGGGAAGAAACTCTGCAGTGAAGTGTATGATGTGGGAGTATCACTTGGTAAAGAACATATCAAATAACAAGTTCCTTAAATAATGGGGAAGAGATCATCCAGAACTGGAAAGGAAATGAGAAGCCAGGTGAAGTTAAAGAGTCAGAGAGGCTATCAGCATGGAAACTGAAGTAATCAAAAATGGCAATTTGGCAGCATGTTACAGAAAAAGGGGAAGTTGAAACCACTTGCAAATTTACCAGCTGTGATTTCACTTTGTCAGGACAAAGTCTTTTTCTCCATCATTGTATGGAAGACACAGGACATTTAACAGCTGAGCCTGTGCACCACACCACATATTCCATCTGATTTTACAGGCCTTGAAAAAGCAGATCTTGTACCTGAAAAACCTTTTGGCTTCAGTAGTGGGTTAACAATTGGTAACAGCCAAACTCCGACCCAGTCACTCACTCATTCCCCCCACCTCAGTAGGATGAGGGGAGATAAAAATAAAACCAGGAATAAGAATGCTGAGGTAAAGACAGAGAGATTGCTTATCAATTTCCATCGCAGGCAAAACAGACTTGTCTTGAGAAAAATTAATTTATTGCCAGTTAAAATGTGCTTGGGTAGTGAGAAACAAACAAAAGAAAACAACAAACATTAAAGCAATGACTTTATTCCTCCACTTCCCAGGCTCAACCTCACTTCTTTACTCCCCTCTCCTTTACCTGTGTCATGTGGTGTAGGGGGGATGGAGAACAAGGGCTACGGTCAGTATACAACAGTTTTTCTCTGCCACTCCTTCCTCCTCACGCTTTTCCCCTGCTCCAGCATGGACTCTCCATGGGGCCCTGTCCTTCATAAAATATCCATTGGCTCCACCATGGAGAACATCCTCTTCCTCCTCTGACCTTGATGTTCCCTTTGCTGTTTCTGCCTCTTGTGTTTTGGCTTTTTTTCTCTCCTCCGACTGTCCATTGTTTTAGTCATTTCTTAAATACGTTTTCCCCCTGGTGACACCAGCTTGGCTGCTGGGCTTAAATGTGTCCTAATGTGGGTCCAGCTGTGTATGGCACAGGGCAGCCCCTCATCTGTTCCCACAGAGGCCACCCCTGTAGCCCGCCTCCATGGCCAACACCCGGCCACCTAGACCCAACATGGCTTTACATTGTGGCGTAATACTGCTGCTTCCACTGGAGGCACAGAAATCTGAAGGACTGAAATAGTATTTTTGAATTTCTATTATGTGAAGTGCGTGTAATACTGTCAGTTTGTGTGAAGGGATGACTTACAATCAGTTGAAAAATAATATAATTTCAATGTTAATGAACATGCTGGCTGATGAAGGATCAGTTAAACCTTGCTCACAGTTAAACTACTGTAAAGAGTTGCAACTATTCAGAATTGTAGTAACAGTGAGAAATCGTGAACCCTCACATTGATAATCTGCGAGGATCAGCAAAATTTCAATACATTGGAAATAAAGATGTCAAAACTCTCATACTATATGTTGACAAAAGCATTACAAAAGATAGGGCTAGACAAAGCCTGACTTGACTTTTCCATGCTTTTCCAAGTTACTGCATCAGAGGTGGAAAGTCCACACCTGGAAAAGAGAGTAGAAGGGAAGGGAAAGGACCTAAATGTCAAAATTGTCCACCTTTGCTCTCACAAATCTTTTCGGGTATCAGTGTGGAGAACGTAAATGATGACTGACATGGCCCAGTAACAAATTTCTCCTTCCCTGAGACAGGTGGAGTCGGTTGAGGGGAATCCTGAAACTGTCCTCTTCCTCTAAGTCATACTACCTTCAAGTTTTCATCCCAGGGAGTTGGAGGTCACACAGTTTCCCCTTCAATCTCTTCTTCCCTTTACCCAGGACTCTAACTACAGGTCTGAAATTGCCATAAGGCTTTGTTCTAAAAGTAAGAACTTGCCTAACTAGCATTTAAAAGGAGAATTGCTAGCAAAATCATTAATGAAACTCCAAACATATTTTGCAAAAGACAATAGATCCTGTATTCTCTAAAATATAAAAAAATTCTGGGCAAATTCAGGGCAATGAGTCAGTAGCAGAATTCAGTGGAATGATATAATTGCAATTACTATTAGCCTGTGATTGGAACACAGGTGGACTGTAGAAGCAAGGAATATTTTTGCACTTTACTTGAAACTAGTCATGTGTTGGTTTCAACTCCCACAACACCGAAGTAGGAGAGATCTTGGTGGTCACTTGAGGAACACCAAGGCTGAGATCTTCCTTAGGTGGTGGAAGATGTTGCTGTGGAAGTACTTAATCCCAGTCCAGTATAATAGCAGAATAACAGCACGCTATTTGTTATTTTGGGTATAAACATATTCCTCATGATGGTGCATTAAAAAAAAAAAAAAATCAAGTAAGACTCAAGCTCCAATTTTACAGGTAATTAATGTATTAACATGAGTAAACCCAAATGTCTTTTAATATAATTCCTGAATGTGTGCTCATCTTGGGCCTTTACTTAAAAAGTTCATAATACATGACATGATATGTCATGCAGTCACTTTGTAAATGTCAAGCTCTTGATGGAAAATAAGTCTTTCATTATTACTTCAACTTACCTTGTACATCCAGCAGCACTCAGGACTAGATTTGTCCTGCCTACTTGTAGGTTTATCACAGACATGTCTAAATTAAGAGCACTGTTACTTTAAGCTGTTTTTCAAAAAGCAGTGGAGAGGCTAGAATACTGTAAACAACAATCACGCAGCCTGACTAAGAGCTGAGTCATCTTCAGAAGATGTCTTTTTTCTTTCTTTTTCCCTATTTTCTGTCTGTAACAAGAGCTAAGGGCTATGTTTCTAACTCAGTCACATGGATAGATGGATGAATACGGGATAGTCTGCATAGTTGCGCTTATTATTT
>NW_009647874.1:2440613-2448353 GCF_000708025.1 Charadrius vociferus | reverse complement strand
CTTTTCAGAATGCTTCTTCCCAGAACTTTCTAGGACTTTGGAATGAGGATAAGTATCTCCTTTTCTCAGAAGTCTTTGAGGAAAAGATGTCACATAGGGGTCTTTCATTGATTTCACCTGACACCTGAAAACAGACTAAAAGTAATAGCTTTCTGGGCATTAGCAACAGCGAATGTAAACTCTTGGTTGGCTGAGTTCTCTAAGTTTCTTACAAGTCAGGATGGCTGAGCACAGGCAGAGAGAAACAGCTACTGAACAGTCTGGCACACACTTATTATGTGTAATACCCTACTCAGAGTGAAGCATTCTTGCACAGGAAAGCCATAGTGATTCATATGTGGTTGTGAATGAGTTTCTAATAATGCTCACAAATTCTCTGGAGTTTGCAAAGGAATTCTGGCATTGTTCATTAATAAAAACCAACACAATCCCTGTACTCCCTGCCCAGCACAAACAAAAACTGATTCTACCATTATTAATAGAGCCCATAATGAAATGACTTATTTGGGGTGGGTAGTAGAAGTAGTAACACAATAAAGCACAGGAAAATATAGATGAGCATTGAGCTAGGAGACTAATTTTAACAAAATAATGAATTGCATTTCTCACAGGGTAAAAGAGGAAAACAACAGTGGAAACGTGTTAATTAGAGCTGGCCAAAAAATCAGGGCTTCCTTGCTTTGCATGATTTATACATTTGGCTTCTGCATGATTTATATATTTATTTTCAGACCAAACCCTTTAAGACACAAGCGATTTGAAGGAAAATTAATGTAGAAACATCAAATCTTTGTTATTTTTAAACAAAGACTTTGGGATCCCAGAACTCTTCAAGGAGATTGACATTCTTGTCAGTCACCAGTGAATATTTTACAGGAATATTGATTTCCTTAGCTGGCAAGTCTCCCAAGCTTCCAACACCCTTGCCATGTGGACTGTCCCACAGGTACACATCACTACAAGTGAGTCTTCTTTGCCCTGAAACATAGCTTCAAAACAGGAACCTTGGCTGAGATGCTGGAAACTAAGCCATTGTTACAGCCCAGAGTCACACGGCTTTCAGACTCTTTTCTGCACAGCAGGAAACCTGACTTGAATGTCCACCCCAGTGCTTCAGAATTTGGGTCTCTGACACTGTTGCTGGATAGACAGGGGGAATGCCAGAGAAGTGGGGTTGTGGAACAATGTTGGTTGCAACGCTGTAGGACAGGAATCCTGCTTTTCCAGCTTTCAGGAAGAGCCATGCACCAGGTTCCAAGGTCAAGGACAGTCCCCACCTTATAAATGGGATTTTACTTTGCAATTTTTGCAGTATCAGTCTTTATCCCTTTTTCCCTTTCACTGATGTGTTCACAGGAAAAAAAAAAAGAAAAATCATAAAATAATAGAATATGGTCTCCCTGGAGCCTTCTCTTCTTCAAGCTGAACAATCCCAAATCCTTCAACCTTTCTTCATAGGAGAGGTGTTGCAGCCCTCTGATCTTTTTTGTGGCCCTCCTCTGGACCCAGTCCAACAGGTCCGTGTCTCTCCTGTTCTGAGGACCCTGGAGCTGGACGCAGAACTCCAGGTGGGGTCTCATGAGAGCGGAGTAGAGGGGCAGAATCACCTCCCTCCACTTGCTGACCACGCTTCTTGCTATGCAGCCCAGGATACAGTTGGCTTTCTGGGCTGCAGGTGCACATTGGCAGCTCGTGTACATTTTTTTATCTACCAATATCCCCAAGTCCTTCTCCACAGGGATGGTCTCAATCCACTCATCTCCCAGTCTGTACAGATACACTGGGGGTTGCTCCAATCTGGGTGCAGGACCTCACACTTGGCCTTGTTGAATTTCTTGAGGTTTAGATTGGCTCACTTCTGAAGCCTGTCAAGGTCCCTCTATATGGCAGTCCTACCCTCAAGTGTATCACCTATATATACATAACTATTCACATTAAGTAAATCTTTTATGTCACAAACAATTGCAATTTATCTAGTAGACCAGTAAGGATTTCCACAAGGACCTTCCTTGTCCACAGTTTCATTAAAAGGCAATTATCAATTTCCTTAGATGGCTATGGAGGTGCTGTATTCTCCTTTAGCATGCTAGTATTTCTTCAGTATGATGTTTTTTTCCATACTATCATTTAAGACCCATAAAACTGTGCTCTGTTGGCCATGACTCAAACCACTTTCATCACTCAGTTCTGAGTACAACGTTGTTTTCAGGATCTGTGTCTGAACATGGGGTGCAATCCCCTAAAACAAATTTTTAAAAAACACTGATGGTCCCATATTACTACAATGAATCTGGTTCCACAAGGTCTGTTAGGTGGTACTTTACTTGTCATCCTGACAAAACTTTTCTAAGAGCCTTGGCAACAGAGGTGGCTAATCACTGGGTATGTTTTCACTGGGCATTTCCATCACGTGACATGACTGTGCATTGGCTTGGTGGCTTCCTCATATCTCAAGGAGGATGTAATACTATCCCATGAATGATGCTTTTATTGAACTGTATCCTGTTGTTCTTGCATGCCCCAGACCTGCAGCATCATCTTGAAATGATGGTTTGGTGCTGGAAAATCTGAAGCTGTCAACAAAGAAAGATTAGAAAGAGCACAAATGTAAATCCACATAATCCTTCAGAGGTTTTAAATGATCTCCAGTATTAACACCCCACATATTGTCAAATCTCTTGGACTAACGACAGGCCAGTGGAAAGAGCAGGTTGGCAGTAGAGCTAGTCAGAAGTTTTCCAGCAAAGCAAATGCTGATCTGTTTATCCCAAAAGGCTTCTTTTGAGGCCTAGTTGGAACTAACATATGTCAATAACATAAACTAAGGCATGGCCTCACCTTTCCTTCAGTGACGTTCTGTGTGATTTCCTCTGCTGATTTCAGATTAATTTGTTGCCTAACAATTTGCAGTGATGTCTGAGTTTCCTCTAAAATGAAAATTGCTGATATGTAGACAAATATGTTAACTTGCCAAAACCCCTCACCATTTCATTCATTTATCCTGCAGAAACAAACAAGGTTTATTAGCATTTCTTTTTCTGCATAGTACTTGGGGCAGGAATTCTGTTATACTATTATGGACAAAAAAAGTTAAAAATTATGTTAGACTTTACTTGCTTGTCTATTATATGCAAAGGAACATTTATGTGTCTAACAGCATCGGAACTTCTCAAAATTATATAAGAGATACTTAAAACGAAGAGGATTATTGTATCATCAGCTAATAATTAGGCAGTATGAACTGGTGCTAGCCAATTAGGCTGGAAGTGTTTTCATTTTCTAAGGCAATAGAACCTATCTATAGCATTCTATAATAAAACAAATTAATTAATTTAATTAACAGAACATAAATTCTAAAATGAAACATGATTTTGAGTGGGTAGGTACCTATGCCAAATGGTGTCTTATAACAATAAAATCTCATTCAACTGGTTGGCCAGGTTATTCATATGGCTTCACGCTTTCCTACTTGCTGGCAAGCAACAGGCAAGCTTGGTTACTTTGAAACTTCTGCCATACGGGGAGATTGCCATTCAATTATAAAGAAACTCTGCTGTCGTGCCTACTTCTCTGTAGCAGTTTTAAGCTTTTCATGTAAGACGAAAGCAAGTGCTTTATATTTGTCTGTCATTGAAGAGAAAATGCCAGAAAGGTGACGATGCTCCTGCTGTTAAAATCTAATGCAACGTCATAGACTCTTCTTTACATGTATGTGGTCCCAGGGGCTTACAAGCATGAACATGAATGAATTTTCTCAACCCTTGACTCATGGGGCAAATCTATCCAGAAACATCAGACCACTGAAATGAATCTGCAGGAGCAAAAGGTCCACCAGGTCACTGCAGCAGTTCAAAGCGTGCTGGTGCCAGTCCCAGCACACTTACACCAGACCCAGAATTTACACAGATATAATAATCTTATTATTTTCACTTGTAAATTCTCAGTGATTTAAATTCATTATTGAACAGACACTATCCTAAAGCTTTTTCTTGTGAGCTTGTCCCAGGTGCCTGATTGCAGTCATCAAACATACCATACGAAGTATTTATATAAATATATCATAAAATAATCAAATATGATGAGCTATTCCCTTTGTTCCTTTATGTTGATACACTTTTCACAAAATATTTAATATGCTTCTGAAAATGATGATGCCAGTGATAAAGCTAGTTTGCAGTTTCATAGATAATTTATGGAAGTTATGAAAAATGAACCAAATTGTCATAACAACATGACAATGTGAACATTCATGTTTACATAGTGTCCACATACAATACAAATACTGAATATTAATATGAAATGAGAATTTATAAAATTTGCAATAAACATAATGCAGAAAAAATAGTAACTTGATACAATCTCTGCTTATATTGCAACCTATAAACAGATTTTACTTTATGAATGGCTTTGACATTTCCCTTAATGTGTATTGTTTTACATCTTTAACCACAAATCTTGGTATATTTTAAATGTAAATTAGATCATATCTATCCTGTTTCTCCTTTTAGATAAACAGTCACTCTAACTCAAGAGAAGAAAGTCCATAGATAGCATTTTAAATGTACTTGGCATGTATTCATCCCAAGGGGTGCAAGTGGCAAAAAATGTCTGGATCAGATTCTGCTACTTCTGTTCTCATAAGGTAGAAATTTGTTTGCTCAATAATTCTGTTGGCTTGCAGCAAACCGACACTCAGTCATTTGCCTGAATATAGGCATTTGTTGCTGTTTTGAGATACTCTGAGATATTCTCCTGGGATAGGCAGATGTTACGCAGGATCTGTGAGAGACCCAGAACTTCATCATGGTCCTCCAGAGCAGCAGCTATGGCCAGGTAGGACAGTATAGGGTACCTCAAATGACACTTTATGCTAACTTATAGGCAATCAGATCACACCTATATAGATAGCCAGTAATATAGCTCTTCTGAGGCCAGCCTTTGCACAGGATCATTGCCTCAAAGTGACAACAGAGAACGTAGTGTCTGTCTGCTACTTGTTTGTTCTGGTGGCATCTTCTCTGTGGTTCATTGATATGTGGAGAAACTGCATGAATCATGAGGCCTGTGCCTTTGCACCATGCTAATACCCTGAGAGTATTACAGGTATAATTATAATACTTGAACTGTGTTGATTTCAGTAGCCTGTTAATTACACTACTAGCAACTGGGAATGAGGCCTGAGATTTTCATTTTACTAGCAGCTCCAAGGCCTGCTTCTTGTGTTACCTTTTCCCAAGCAACACCCATAGGCACACTGAACTGCAAGTTTAGGTAGCAAATCAGAAATGAGACAGGACTCTGGTTGCCTGTATGCATCACTAAATTTGAAGCTTCAGGTCAAATTGTGAACATTGTCCAGTACTAGCTAACAGCTCACTGTTCTTCCTTAAAGTTTGGAGAGAAGATAATTGTCACATTCCTTCACAGCAGCATTGCTCTTGGGTGTCTCCATCTCTCTATTTCTCTTATTTCTCTTTCATTCTCTTCATTGACTGTCTCAGGACTCCTGAAAGTTATAATCCTGACATTAGATACCCCAAAATGGTTTTTAAATTTAGACAAGATAAAGGTAGGCCTTAACAACTTGGTTTTGCCATTATATTGATGAATGAATGTTACATAAATACATTGATGCTGTCTCATTAAGGGTTAGTTAAGTGTATCAAAGTGAAGATGTGAAGTACTGTTTAAGAGGTTAGGCATTTTTATTATTACTACCAGGAATGTGAATGTCAGAATTTTTGAAATATAAATATTTCAGCTGCATCTGGTAACCCATGCCTTCTAAGGTGCATAGTGCACATGGTTTTTCATCACTTGGTTGGTAAATCATCCACATACTACCATGGCTGTGGGTATCATAAACATAAGTGCTTTGTGTAATATTAAAATTTGAAATATTCAAATACCGCTAATCTCCGAAAACATTGTAGAGGGGCAAATGACTGAATTCAGTTATATGGCAAAAAGTCCCCTGCTACTTAACTATGCACTAGCAAATGAGACACCACTGAAATTTGATACCATTTTCAGATTCCTTCACTGCACACTACCCAGTATGCTTATTTCCAAGGACAAATCCTATGCAACTTAGCTCAAAGGGAGAAAAGGTAATTTTTACTTTTGGTAAATAATTTCTACACCTGAATTTTATCTTGCTTTTAGCCTAAGTGGTGTTGCTGTTCACAGCTTATTATTACTTTTACCACTCATAATGTAAAATCATATTTTTATTTATTTTTTTATAAATATTGTCTATGTCATGCACTATTTATGTCTATTTTAGAAAGCCAGGGCAAAAATGCACGTGAATAGACTTCCTTCTAATTTGCAGAGTCTTTCTAAAGGCTGAAAAACTTTCAGGTGCAAATCAGACTATCTGCAGCAGTCTTTGGCTTATTTCTTGGCAAGTATGAACAGATCCATGGTAATCAATTCAAAAGGTATTAGACACATTATTGGTTGTAATTATCATGACACCTGAGTCCAGACTTGTGAAATAATTATTAAAGGCATCACCAATGTGCAAAGGCTTCGTTAATCATTGATTTTATATCAGTAAGTGTTTAACAGATTTTGTGACTCTTAATATGAAGCTGAGTGCCTGTTTCACTTACAGAAGCATTAAAAAATAAGAATCAAAATAAAAAAACCCCACCTTGTTATCATAAAGGCTAATCAAGAGTAAAGAGTTAAGGTGAAAACACCATCGTCCTTAACGTTCCAGGGTTTGAAATCAGAGCTGACTTGTTTGAAAAATGTCAGTGTTATATATTGAAATAGCTTCCTGCCAAATAAAATATATGCAACAGGATTTATAGTGAGAGATTAAGGAAGGGGCCTTGGAGTCTCCTTTTTCTTAATGCTATATGTGTGCTGGACTCTTTTTATTTATTTTTTACAGCTGTGACCCTGAACATCTGAAACTGAGCATGCACTAGTCCCTATTACTTCTTGTTGCCCCCACCATGGGGTTAAGGAAAGACAGTAGCAATGGGAGTTCGGAGTATTTTGCCACATTCTCTCCTTCTGTAGCACCACAAGGTTTTGTTCTGGACATCTCTGTAAGCACTTTTGCTCCAGAGTAACCTGTCTTTCTGCACGATGTGATTAGAAAAATTGGTTCCTAAGTTAAGCATTGAATGCTAAGCATTATTCCCTTCTACCTCCCTCATACGTTATTTTGTTCAATATGTTACTGCATATGCTGTGTTTGGCCTAAAACTGATGTGTCCATTGATCTTCAGTGGTGATGAATGGAATGATGATGATGAATGGGCATCCTACAGAGATTAAAATCATTACACCTGTGGAAGATCAAACCTATGTACGTCAGGGAACTGAGGTCTTTTAACACCCGTCTTCTACGCAGTCTTGACATGTAGTGTTACCTGCCTTGAGCAGTGGGTCACAGTCTTTTATTAGTTAACTCCTCTTCCACCCTTTTGATCATTTTGACCTATTATATGCCTACTTAAAACTGGTTTCCTGCGGTTCCTGTAGCAGAGATCAAAACGTACATTTCATATCTTGTGTGCCTATCAGGATCATCTCCAGCAGCAGCAGTCCTGAAGCCAAACAAATTGATGTGCAGGTCCCTATAGCTACAGTCCCAGATTGTGCGTTCTGGTGGGTGGCCAAAAAGGTATAGCTTTATGAGCGTATTAGCTCACACTCCTAATCATTTGTTGTGTGTGCAAGATGCAAAATGTGTTTAACTATGCCTTCTTTTGGCCCTAT
>NW_009647874.1:2268473-2440557 GCF_000708025.1 Charadrius vociferus | reverse complement strand
TAAGAGAATGAATCTAAGAGTTAGGTAAAAAAAACCTTGTGAGTAAGGGATAACAGCAAGTAATGAGTTCCTAAAAACCTCTGGCTAGCTGCAGAGAAAGGTTATATAGAACAGATTTTGCAGAACTGACTGAAGAAATCCAGCTCTGAAAAAGAAATAGCAGTAGATAGCAGTAGTGATGTTGCTGTCTTGTAACTATTCTTAACTAAAGATCTAAATAGAGATGAAGGGAAAAAAAAAAAGTTCCTAAATAATAACCATCCTTATTTTGGATCATATCAGAGGTTGACATATCTAGTTTCTTGACATGTACCACTGTACCTTTTGTTGTTGCCTTTTTTTTTTTTTTCCCATTTCCAGATGGTGGTGGTTGTTATTATTCCAGTTAACTTCACTCCTTTTCCAGTCTTTTCCTTCAGAGAAGCAATAAGGTGTGGGAGATAAGTAACACAGCTGAAACTGATGGTGAGATGAGTGTCATGGGAGAAAAATGATCCTGCATGTATGAGCTACCTCAGTAGAAAAACATATTAATTGTCAAATTGGAGAACAGGAGAGAGGAAGTGTGAGTCAAAGTTGTAGAAAATCTGTGAATCTAAATGACTGCAGGTGTATATCTGTGCTGCTTTTGGCTGGGATAGAGTTAATTTTCTTCATAGCAGCTAGTATGGGGCTATGTTTTTGATTTGTTCTGAAAACAGTGCTGTTAATGCAGAGGTGTTTTAGCTATTGCTGGGCAGTGCTTACACAGAGTCAAGGCCTTTTCTGCTCCCCACCCCCCGCAGCGAGCAGGCTGGGATGGGGCACAAGAAGCTGGGAATAGAGACAGCTGGGACAGCTGACCCCAACTCACCAAAGGGATATTCCATACCATGTGATGTCATGCTCAGTATATAAAGCGTGGGGAAGAAGAAGGGACGTTGGCGGAGGCACATTTGAAGTGATGGTGCTTATCTTCCCAGGTGCCTGTTACTCATGATGGAACCCTTCTTTCCTGGAGATGGCTGAGCACCTGCCTGCCGATGGGAGGTAGTAAATGAATTCCTTATTTTGCTTTGCTTGTGCGTGCAGCTCTTGCTTTACTTCTTAAACTGTCTTTATCTCAACCCATGAGATTTCTCACTTTTACCCTTCCAAATCTCTCCCCCATCCGAACTCGGGGGAGTGAGCGAACAGCTGTGTGGTGCTTAGTTGCTGTCTGGGGTTAAACCATGATGGTCCTTTTTGGTGCCCAGCATGGGGCTCAATGGGTTCAGGATAATGACAGATTGGACTGGAATGTGCTAGATTGAATTTATAGCTGTTTTTAAACAGATTAAACTGTACAGCTTCCATGGGAAGTGACAGAAGTCCTTGCACAAAAAGAAGGCTTGGTTCTTCCAACCATCTATGAAATAATATCCACTTGTCTTGGCTGATGAAATTCTGTAACGGTTCATCCATGCTGTCTCTGTGTATGTATAGACACAAATATGCAATATATATGTCAGTATATTTATATATGTATATATATTCAAAATTGCCCCTCAAGAGGGAGACAGTGGTCTAGATCCACTTATTCTTCTGAACCGAGTTCCAGAAAGTGTTTTCTCCTCACCATCTAATCTGCTATATGTAGAGCCATCCCCTCTCCAATGTGAAACCTTTTAAATAAATCACAAAAGTCCTGGACAATATTAATACCATATTTTCATAACTAATAGTATCTCTGATAAGGGAGGCAAAGGGGTGACACCAGGACTCTTCTTCAGGCAGCAATCTCCCTTTCTCCTCTCTTCATTGTGCTGAATTCAGCTGAGCTGCAGAGAAAGTGTATTTCAAGTTATTTGTCTTAAAAGTTTTTTTAGTGTGCCCTTCTCTATTTGTCCACATTTATGTGAGCAGTACAAATAATAATTCATGGTGTTAGAAATAAAGCGTGGCTTACTGAAACTAATCAGAAGATAGGACTAAGGATAGAAAGAATTAAGTGAGATGATATCTTTATCATATCTTCTTAATAAGTAATCTGTAAATCTAAATAGCTATTCATTTGCTATTATGTACCATGCAAAATGGCAGCAGTATCTACAGTGCATGGGTTGCTAGTTGCAAGTTAGCTAAAGCAGAGGGAGAAAATCCAAACGGGCTGATTAACCTGTCTGAGACTGTTTGCCTTGAAAAATGAAAGCTGAAATATTTTCCTACTTAAAAAAAAAAAAAAAAGGTAAGGAGAATTTAGAAAAATGTCCTACTAAAATAACTAAGTGTTGGTTGACACACTAGATTAGAAAAAGCCCACACGTTTTCAAAAATGGAAATGCATAAGAATTGTACTATTTGGGATCCAAATCAAAAGTAATTGAAGGAAAATTACAAACATTAGAAAAATAATTCAATAGGATAGTCAAATTATTTCACCTATCCAAAGCAGATTTGCAAATGGATATGACATTATTTAGAAGAAACAATATGTAAATGCAAGGATGTGATAAAATACATACTTTCACCAAAAAGGATTTCAGAATTAGGACAAAAATGCCATGTCTGTGTAGTATTTCTGCTGAAGAAAGTGACAGAAACCCATCGATGCACGTTTGCAATAGTAGTGGATTGCACCATGCAAAGGAAAAGAAACGCCCATGCCTAAGGAAGATAATTACATTAGACATTATGTTTGAGTACACCACATAGGCAAACAGTGAAGCAGTGGGAGTAATACAGTTGGAGAACACCTACAAGGAGAGAGTTTTAGCAACAATTATACTGTTTGGTTACAAAACAGAATAAGGAGAAGGAAAATGATGAAGCAAGCTTAAACGCCTTGGTACTACTGTTCTGGTAACTAATATCTTCCCGGATACAGTTTCTAGAAGAAATAATACTAACATTTACAGCTGGCAATGGGACTGAATCAGTGACATTCCAGAGAAAAACTATAGGAAAATTCTACCTCGTTGCACAGCGAAAATATTGTCTGCATCCAGGATGTGGACAGCACCTGTTACAAAAAGTGGGAGAATGAAATGTTAAATGCAAAGAGAATAAAAAAAAATCAAAAGGTAAATTCTGTTAGCAAACCAATATTGAGACTTGATACTACAATCTGGAGAAAGGCATTGTGCCCTGGAGAAAAATCAGAAATTATTTTTTCAAATGAGTCATGTAGTGTCTCTGAGATTATTGCAGATTCGAGACTGATATGCGTATGCAAACAATTCTGTATGTGACAATGTCTTCCAAAGTCTGGAGAGAAGGGGTACACACTACCAAGTTCATGATCTTCCAGTGGAGGAAGGAACCAGTGGAGGAGCACAACTCAGCAAATCCAGTACAAAATAGGAAAGTCCAAACTTGCACAAATCCTTGGAAAAACAAAACAAAATAAAACAAAGACTAACAACCTGTCCACCTTGGATCCCACAGAGAAAATTGAGTCCAGTTTTTTACCCAGCAGAGTACACCCATCCAAGCCCTGAGAAGTCAGTTTCTCCAGGAGAATGCTGTGGGAAGAATTTTGTCAAGAAGGAGATCGGATTGGTCAAGCAGGACCTGCCTTTTATATACTTATGCTGGCTGGGCCTGATTACCTGGTTATCCTTTACCTGCCACGCCATGGCACTCAAGATGTTCTGCTCCATAACTTTCCCTGGTACCAAGGTCAGACTGACAGGCCTGTAATTCCCCGGATCCTCCTTCTGGCCCTTCTTGTAGATGGGTGCCACATTTGCTAAATTCCTATCAACTGGGACCTCTCTGGTTAGCCAGGACTGCTGATAAATGATGGAAGAAAAATCCATCAAGGACTATTAAGCCCAAAGCTACCATCCATGGCTTAATAAGTCCCAGTGCTGTGGGCTGGGAACCATCAAAGTTTTTTTTTCTTTTTCATCATCACTTTTTTTCTTGCCCTGTTCTTATATGGTTCTCTAGCTGTCTGCTGTTGCACATTGTTGGAGTTGGGAAAGAGACCACTGGTCTGACACAGTTTGGCCAATTTTGCATGTACAGGTGGAGAGCATTGGAACCAATGCAGAAATAATTATTCTTTAATTAAAAAAAAAAATCATCTACACACATGGTAGAACAGCAAGACCTGTAGCACATTACAAAATCTTAGAGAGCATTCTGGACAAAGTTCCAACTTCTGCACCACTTCTGGACATGATCTTACAGCCACAGAGAGATGCAAATTGATGATGAACAGAAGCCATAAAATAAATCCTGGAACAGGCCTTTTTTCATATAGTTTCACAGAAAGAAAGTACGTACATCGAAGTGGCTTGGAGAAATTACAGTACATGTTACCTCAAACAAGATTTTGAGCAACTTTCTTAGAAATAAGAACCTAAAAATAATGCAAAGAAGCTTTCAAAACACATGCTAAGCTTGGTGTGTCTATTACAGACATAACATCTTTGCTTTTATTTTGGACAGTCTTTTTTAAATAAAAAAGCAAAGTTGACAGAGTAGTGCTGAAAACAACAACAAAAAAAGGTACTTTCAGAGAAAATCACTGTGATTCACAGTCTGTTTTGCTCACTGTCCAAAGTATATCCATGGTGAAAAGCATAACAGAAAAAAATGTACAAATATTCAAGGAGAAGTTAGCCAAGAGAGATGAAGACAGTCAAACTATTTACTTCAGCTTTGCAAAGCATCTAATTGTACCTGTGGAAACCAATGCTTCACTTGAGCACAGACTGAGGAGCAGAAAGATTGTATCAGTACTACCTGCAGAGTAGTCTCTTCCCATGTGCAGTTGGTAAGCACAGCCACTGTTCTGGATAAATGGAAGAACACTAAAATCATTCTAACATAGTATGTGTACATCACTGAAATGTTTCATGGAAATTTCTGGTATATCAAAGTGGAGTCCCAGTAATTAGTGGCATGATGGCTGAACTGAATGGGTTCATGGGAAACATGAACAGCAAGTACACACCTGTTTGGCTAAGGCCACAGATCTCCAAGGGACCACAGTCTTCAGGCAAGACCACCTCCAATGGGTGACAACAGCATGCGAGAAAACCCACTGTTACCCTACAAATCTCTGAACTCCAGTTCATCTGAACTACAATTTATCTCCAGTTATACTGGAGATAAATTACATTCCAGCCAGGAGGCAGTATAGATGTTAGAATAAGCTCCTGTGTAGCTACAAGTGTAAGAAAAGACTTGCTCTAGATATGGGCAAAAATTCAAAACCAAAGAGTGGCAGTGCCACAACAGCTAAGACTGGCTGGAAGGGAGGTTGGAAAGGGTGTCTTAAAGCTCCTTTTCACCACAGAGAACAGCTAATCAGTGCTGATAAATGGAAGAAGTTCCTTGAAAAGAGGCACCCTGAAAGTGTGTTTTGTTCTTTCTCATTTTTTTTCTCTTTTTTTTTTTTGTGTGTGTGTGTGTGTGTAAATGACCCACAAATTGTAAATAAATAGCGTGGAAAGATGGGAAGTTCTCACTAGTTTACCCAGTGCTTTGTAGACCTGGGAGCAATCTAAAGAGAGGCAATAATGGCATAGACCTCTGTGCTCCAAAGATGGTATTGCTTTCATCCTCACCAGAAGACCCTAGTGTCTGGAAAAGATGATCCAGCAGAGGCGGAGCAGTTGGTTCAGGATCAATTGAGTAAGAAGTCTGCTTAGTTAAAAGATGAGAATGTTTCAAGTTACTTGAGAACCATTAGTTGCTAGAGAATCAGACCACACAACAGCATTGAATGTTCCAGATAATAGGAACCAGGGAGAAGTTACCCCACAACAACATTTTTCGTTCTCATTTAAGGAAATTCTGATATCTGTCCTCTGCTCAAGAGCTACCTTCTCCTGAATACTCCAAGCCTTGTTTTTACAGGATTAAATGAAAATCCCAAGAAAGGTGCAAGCAGTATGGTCTGCAACAGTGCATCTCGGAGCAGCAAAACACGTGTGCAAACACATCTCCCCTTTTTGCTCAGTTGTGTCAGAATTTGGGGGTCAGACTCTCTGACACTTTTCTCAAGGGCTCTCTCTGAATTCCATCTTCATCCAAAGATGCGACAGCTTGGGACCTTCTCATTCCCTTCCCTCTCCACTTCAACCTGCTTAGGAAGAAACCAGGAAACTGGAATCTTGGCCTGACTCTCAGTAGTCCAGAACTGAGGGTCTTTATGTAGAGTGCAGTGCAATTGTGTAAAAAAAAATGTGACTCTAAGTATTACATAAAGTAAAATTTTAAAGGTTTACCTTTGAATATGAAGAGATATAAATCCAGAACTGCAGAGGGCATGTTTCAGAGAGGCAGGAATTTTATAAAGGTGAAGTAAGGAAATTGAGGTGTGAAAGTTTAATCAGAGAGAGGAAACAAAATGCAAAGGATTGAACTTCTCCGGTACCAAATTTGAATTAAACAGCAATGGCTATGTATTTTCAGATAGACAGCAATGGCTATGTATTTTCAGATGGACTGTTCATATTTCACATTGCTGAATATTGTGTGATTCCTGAAGAGTTAATAACAGATAATGGCTTGGAAGTAATTTATTTCAGAAAGTCTTCTAGATATATCTACTCAAGCTACCATATCAAATTCATACTATTTACAGTTTATCAATCTATCTTTAAAAGTCTGTGAAGATAACAAAGCCCTTCATATTTAAAAACCTCACATAAGATTCAAAAGATTGTTAGTGCTTAGTAGGGTTACGAGTGAAGTTAATTGAGAAATTGAAACGTTGACAGACAGGGAAAAAAAAGAATAAAGAAAATTAAAAAAAAAAAAAAAGGAAAGATGCTTCAGCCACTCTTTTGGCTGCCTTTAGCTAGAATATCATGACGCTTCCTAGAGTGCTCCATTAGTTTTGTCATTGGAGTGAACTTTATGGAAGGAAAAAAAAAGAATAAAGAAAATTATACCTAACAAGCTTCTGGAGCCAAAGAGCTGCGCCTGCCAGGGAACTAGAACAGAAGGGGGGGGGGAGCTGAAAAAAAAAAAAAAAAAAAAAATAAAAAAAAAAAAAAAAAGAAAAGAAGGACATGCTAGAAGCTGTGAGCAGGGTTACCCACATTGTAAAGGGAAGAGAACGTGAGACTGGAAACCGGAAGTGAGTGGCAGCCTGCCAAGGCAACAGTTAACGCCATCTGCAGCAGGGTCAGAAGTCAGAGCCATCCTTGAAAGTAAGCCCCACAGAAGATATCTAAACAGAACCACGGAGGGCACTCTCTCTGCTTCATGAGGATACCCAATATGCTGCTGGCAGTATTCCTTGCCAGGGCTGCGCGCAGGCACGGTGTGCGGCGGGGATGCCGCTCCGCGGTGGAGGAGCGGCCCCTGCTCCCTCTCACAGAGCACCCAACGCACACGCCATGCGGGGTGCTGCCCACAGGGCCCCGGGACAGGACGGGGGCGGCTGCCATCCCAGACCACCCTCTTCCTGGTCCGAAATGGGACAAAATGGCACCAGCATATGGAGGGGCCTGCTGGCAAACCTCAGGGTAGCAGCAGAAGCAACCCAGATAAAAAAGGTGTTGCCTGGAGGGCAAGGGAGGGCTGGGGCATCAGGAGACACCCTGCCTCAGGAGCAGCAGTGGGGCAGGTGTGCCACACATGGATCTTGGGCTGCTCTGTGGATGTGGCAGAGAGAGATTTAAGGATTCTAATTCTGGATTATTGCCAGGTTTCACTTGCACTGGGTTTTCTTTCTCCCTACCCCTCGTGCCCACCCCACCCACCCCCCTCCCCCAAAAAAATATTGGAAAACAGTAGCATCCAGCAAACAGTGGCCTCTGGTACATGATCTATGTCAAATGACCGAGACAGCAATAGGTGAGTTCAGTCTCACCAGCACTTCAGTTTATCATGCCTGGCAGCCAGCCTTTTGGAAATATTTTATGTTCTTTTCTTTTTTCGTTCTTTTTCTTTTTGCTTTTTCCTCTCCCCTCCCCCCACCTCCTTTTTCTCTGTTTTGTTTTTTTTTTTTCTTTAAGTGCATAAATATTCTGTCTTGTTCCAATACAGTGTTATAGGAGGTATACGGGGAGGGGTCTTGAAACGTTTCTGTTCTAATAATCTTCTTCCAGAGAGAAAGAACAGGGCAAAAGGCTAGTGAGAAATTTATTGTCTAGTGTGCAGTGTGTAATTACCATAACTTACAAAAAAAAAAAAAATTCCACATGTTGGTGTGTTTGATTTAATGCCATCAGAAGTGTAAGGTTACATGAAATAAATGGCTAATTGGGTTAATTTAATAGCAGGTTAAATCTTTCTTTTATTTTGTGCTAAAGGAACATTAAAATGGTGCAGTTTTCAAGTGGTCTTGGAAAAGTAAAGTAGAGTTTCTTGATAAAAAAAATATATAGTGTTCCTACTGCTCGGTTTATGGTGGGAGTTACTGGCATTCTGCCAGTTCACCGCATGAAAATCTAAGCTGCCTGTATAAGTACAGAATTTAGTGTTGGGTCTTAAGGTTTTGGTTGGCATGTTGCCAAAGGTGTTATGTATTTAGCTGGGAAAATTGCCTAGAAGTTAATTGAGAGGAAAACACTAATATACATCCTCCACCACCTTAAAAAATGCTATGGATATGCATATGTTGCTGATCCTTGATAAGAGATGAGTGTTTGCAGTAAAGAATTAGTTTAAAATTGGTCCAAAAATGGGCTAGATTGAGTTTTTCAAGCCTCTCCATTCACGACATTCACTAGTAGTAGTATTGTTTCCCCTCTCTTTTTAATCTTCCTGCTTGCACCGTCCTTAGATGGGCCAGCAGTGGGCCACAAAGTGACCACAGTCTTCTTTGGAGTGAGCAGAGCTGGGGCGCAACAGCTTTGTGCCACCTCGGAGCACCAGGTGACAGTAATTCTCCCCCTCTCCCCTCAAATTCCTCTGCTTGTGACAGCCCCAGAGCTTATAGTGTGGCTGCTTGTCTTACTGCCACCACCATCCAGTAAATCCTGGAAGCTGTGATTACAGAGTGGGCATTGACACTTAAACCACTTAAGAGCAGCAGATGACTTTTTCCTTGCTATGCATCTAGCGATACGGCACGCTACCACCTGGCAGAGCATCTCAGGAGCACCGCGTGCCTGGAAGAGCCCCATTGCATGGGATGGTGAGACCTCAGCAATTAGGTGATTTTTTCATATTGTTGGAAAAATTAGGGTTTTTTCATCTCAGTAAGCGAAACGACATCTTTAAACTGTACCGAGCCAATCTGCAGCGGCAGACCTTAAGTGGTTAATAATCGCATCTGTAAGTAGGCTCCAGATCGGACAATAGGCTACCTTTTGGAGTAAGGAGGCTGGGAGGCAAGAGGCACAGGAAAACAAAATTAGGAGCTACCCTGAAAGCAAACGAGGAAAAGGCTTTCTTCCAATTGTGACCAGCTGTCTTCTTTTGTACACCCACTGGATGCTCCTGATGCAGTGGGCTAGAACAGACATGAGCAAAGTAGAAACAATGACATTTCGCTACTGTATGAATTCCCTCTCCCTTCATTTAATCCTGTTCTTATTGGGGCCTTGTGCTGAAAGCTGATAATTTTGATGGCCCCTGAATAAAGCCAGTAGCTTGAATTCCTGCCACCAGCCCCTTTATAATGAATAGGACTAATGAATGCTAGTAAGTGGTAGGAATCTGTGACCAGCTGCATCAAGGCAGGTAATACAGCTCAGATTTAATTGGGAGCAGGTATTGGAAGGCTGTATTACTTTAATTGGTGAGGGGGTTTTCTAAATGGAAAGGACAAAGTATAATGGACAAATTGTGCTGTACAATAGCACTTAAGCCGGGATTGTATGCATTCGTTAATCTGTTGAGGAATGAGGCAATTCTAAACAATTTTCTCAGTGAAACCAACTCCAGAAAGCTTGTCCCTTTTGTTCTCCCTTGGGAAAATGCAAGATTGAAACAGAAAATACCTTTACCGAGGCAATCATTTGCCACGTGTGGAAAGCGGATACAGCTGTAAACTATGAAAGAGGGATCTTTGTAGTACAATAAAGGATGGAAAAAGAGATAAAGCTGGGGATAAGAGTGGGCCTGTCACTGCATCCAAAGGAGGAATAAAGTGATGACATTTACAGTGACAGATGAGACTGTAAAGAGAACTCAGGACAATTTAGAGAGGGAAATTTGATATTTAAAAGAAAGGGCTCTGATAATTAAAAGTAGCATTACATTAAACTGTTACGCATGTCATTAGTGACAGAAGGGAACTGGTGCCTTTTGAAAAGTTAATGATTCGCACAGACCTGCTCTTGAAACTTTGTATGTAGTAAAGTTCACTTGAATACAGCATACTGTACGCAACACAGCATAAATTTTCTCTGTGTTTCATGGTGGGAAATAAGAAAGTTATATGATAATATGGAAGGTGTACTGTAAATACCATATGCCAATGTGTGTACAGTGTGGGTGTGTATGTGTAGAATCGTTGTACGCTGGAGGTCCAAGGTAGAGTTGAAAACCCAGCTTATATAAATATTGTCAAAAATGCTCATTCTGCGGAATCCTTGGAAAAGGCAGGGTGTCTTTTTCTTGAGGCACAGGTTCACACGTTTTATTTTTGCCTTGTTTGTGTTTAGCTAGATCTGTTCAACCTAGCGTGCCTATGGCAACAGAAGATAGCTTAAAGAGTAACCTCTAAAGGTAGAGAGTATTTAAAGTGAAACAACACAACACATACAGCCAATTTATGTGACTGCTGCAGCTGTAATGGGTTAAGAGAGATTTTGTAACTGAGTTCTCCTAGCAGGGTTTTTGCTCCGGTGTGCTTCGTTACAGGTGGGAAAACAAGAAGGATTGTATGTCCTTCAGAGTTCATGTAGGCCGGGCAGTGGGAGGAGAAAAACAAAACGAAGCTGAAAGTGAGTGTTGAATGGGCTTTCCCAGGATCCCCAGGTGGGTTTCATGTATTGCCTAATGCTGAAAACGAGACAGATTCAGCTTTCTGTACTGGTTGTAAAGGCTGAATTATCTTACACGTACTATTGTTTGCAACTAAAAGTCAATACACAAAGCTGCAGCTTATTTCAGAAATTCTTTGTCAGTAAGAACCATTTTGTGTTCTTCAACATTTTATCATTTTTACAGATAAGGATAGAATTTGGTCTCAAGCTCACAAAATATTTATATATATGCATAAGGTAAATTCTAAATTAAAACTGACATGCAAGAGTGACGCTATTAAATTCTAAAAAAGAGCATGAAATTAATACTTATCCATTTGTGTGAAGAAGGATCAAAAATGTTTTTGCAGAAATCTGCGGTTAGCACTGTGTGAACAATAGCAAAGTTTGCCTGAAAGTAGGTGAGGTACACAATAAAATAATCTATGACAGGAAAACAAAATGACACACAGGACTACCTACGTGATGAGCTATCACTTCCTTAGCTCTCTAAATAAGATGTTTGAACAGTGACAGACACAGAAGAATGCATCTGGAAAATAACTTGGATTTAAAAATGAAACATTATTTATGGGATCTGAGCAGACTTTTTGAAATCTTAAAAAGATGTATGATCAATCACTAAAAGTGTCCTAAGATCAATTTTATGCAATAATCATGTTTATTTGATATGGAGAAAATAAGGCATCTTAATGCCACCTTGTCTCCTGTCATATAACATGTGTTATCCCTGTTGAGCCTTTCTATCCCTAATCATATGACATTAAACAGCATTCAGAGAAACTTACTTTGCAGAGGAAAAAGGAGTTTCTTTCAAAAACACCTGTGTTCCTGATCTTTACAAATAAACAACAGCCAGGAAGTGCAGTGCCTTTAGTAGGATGCTTGGATATTTTTAAGGAAGCTGGGACCACAAACTCGATGTAACTACTGATTATCCACTCTCTCTGAGGCTCAGATAAATATCTAAACACAAAGAAAAAAATAATCTTTTTCTTCTTGAGCCTGTAAAAAAATAGCCACATTTCATTAAAGTTTGGATAGCTTGCTTTCTCTGTCTGTGCATGTGTGTGTATATATTTAAGTATGCATTTGAAAGAAAAAAAAAAGTTTTGAGATGTGATGAGCTTTGAAGTTAGTTCTGAAAATAGTAGCCCTTTCACAAAGCTTCATTATCTGTATCTGCTTGCTACTGTCGCTAACTTATTCTTCGGACTAGATCCTTGCATTCCCTGCGTGACCTAAAGGAACCTTAAGGAAAACAAAATCCAACAGTTAATTTACAAATTGAGAAAGGTCAGAGATCAGTATGCCTTGGCACTGAAGTTCTTTAGAAGATAAGCGTGTGTCATGTCTTACATTTCCTAGTTAATGTGCATGAATTGTGACCTTAAAAAGCCAATTCTGTGGTCTTCAGAGTTAGAGTTCTTCCTGGCATGCAGCCTTCACAGCAAAGCTGGAGTGCAGAGCTGGAGGCCCTCTCTGACGTGCAACGAAGCCACCACATTGTTTCAGAGTCGTCAAGAAGCTGATTTGTGGTAGTAATAGCTGCTTATTACTCATCTGTGTTAGGTGACGTTGGGAGAGGAACCAGCACTGAGTCGTTGCATGCCCCCTCACAGATCCCAAAACAGATGTTGCTGCACTGCTGTGTGGCCCATGGACATCAATAGAGTTCTTCTGTTTCTGGAACACCCATGGTTTTCTGTGCAAAGTGGCATACAGGACTGCTTACTTATGCTTGCTTCTCAAAGAAAAAAATCTGTTCATTCATAAATAAAGTATATTAAATATCTTCCTGAAATGCTATTCTTCCTGAAAAGTATTACGCTGCCTGAGGGATTTGATGTAGGTGAGACTGAAAGGAGACACTGCTTGTGGTATCAACATGTGGTCTGTATGTTGGCAGAACTTAAGGACACAGTCTGCCACATGGACAGCTTAACACGTTCTGTATCTTTGTGCCACTGTTTTTGGAAAATGGGTGTTTTTGATCTCCTCCTTTTGGCAGCTACTCTGTAAAGGATAGGCTATTGTGTGCCCCTTCCACTAGTCAACATGATTAAGCGACTGAGTGAGCAACTTCTGAGCGCTTGTTTAGCTGCAACGTCTGCAGCTGGGGCAGCAGCCTCCATGCAATTCCCATCATGTCTGGGTTGCAGAGGGAAAAAGGCTATCTGTGCTCTCACCAGGATGCCAGCATGTGTGCTGGGTGAGCCCAGCACAGCGAGAGAGGGGGAGTGCCCAAGCTGATCCCTGGTGGGACTCCCAGAGCCAGCAAGGTCCTCTCAGTGGTGCCCCCACGGAAATGCTGCACTGCACTATCCCTAGGGTAGGAGTGTTTGCTAATGGCCCGATTCACCTCAAGTGACTCTCTTTCATATAAAGAAATGAAGGAATGCTTCATGTGATAGAAGTTGTGGAAAAGAGGATAAATACAATCTGAGAAACAAACGGAAAAGTAGTCTATTGAATGCAAATCCGTCACTGGAATTTACATCCAGGATTTTTCTCATTGCTACAGATCTTTGAGACTTTGCTATATTCATTTTACATCAGGAAATTCTTAAGATGGAGATACTTGTCTGCCTCTACAAATACAAGATTAAAACAAAGTGGAAGTCATGAGGTAATGCACATTAGTTTATCCCTGTCTCTCCTTATTTTCTCGTAAGTGGCAGAGTTAGACTTCCACAGCTTATTCTGATTACTTCTCTCCTGATTTCATACTTTCAAAATAAAACATAAAATAAAGTATATTCAACTTCTGAGGGTAGTTTTGGAGAGAAAGAAAGAAACAGAGAATACCTTTGCTACCACAGAAATGAGTCTTCTCTGTATGCAGATGTGTTGAGACCGTTCAACTAGATCCAGCGTAAGTATGTAAACTCTTCAGAAAATGTTATATTTTGTGCAACTGAAGAATGGAAAAAAAAAAACAGGGACAATTCTTCTTTGGGAAGTACTCCTCTTGTCAAAATAGACAATAAAGCACAAATAATTGGATGGGGAAAAGCAGGGTAAAGTTTTATTCTACTTCAGCTCCAAAAAGGGTAAAACTGAAGAAACTCTAGAGAAGTCAAAGGAGTTGTACATAATATGCTTGGAGTTCATGGGGACCCAGTCAAAATTTCTACACCTACAAATTTTTGCTCTGCTTCAGTGTCTTTATTGGAATTTGGAAGTGTGGTTTCACACCTAGTAGACCTATTGGCCCCCCACTCACTGTGCTTGAGCTACAAAAGCATGCAGCAATGGATATGGAAAGGAGGATCAAATATGCACGAGTGTGCCTGTACACTGGACTTTGCAATTTACACTGGAGGAACGCTCTGTTCATATGAATGAAAGTGTATGAGCAGTTTGGCAAACTTTCTGGGAACCATTTACTTGTCAAGACTACAAGGAAAGGTCTTAACAATTGACTTTCTTAGTAGATTTCTAGGGCTTTTTTTTTTAAATTTATCATTTATCTTATAATTTTGTCTTCTGCTTTGGCTTAAAAATAACTTCACAGTGCAAAAGTACAGCTGGTAACACTGGCAAAATACAGAAGTAATTAAAATCCGTAAACATTTTAGATGGGGTTTGGATTTTGGAATTATGTTCTCTTTTCAGTTATCATTATAACTGAGTTCAGCCTCTCTCTTTTCTCATTCATTAACCTCGTTCCCAGAAGTAGAAACATTCCAGACATAATACCCTATAAGGAACAGTGTAGACTTATCCTGCCTACTTGTATCTATGACCTGAGAAGCGGAAAGGTGAAAACTACTTGAGAATCAAAGTAAGTAAATGAATTTTGGAAACCTCTGGAGCCAAAATGTGCTGTGGGTATTTTGATTACACAACTTGTCTTTGAATGAGCAGCCATTACCATATGAAAGTTAATAAATCATGAAAATGTTGTCAAGTGGGCTTCTAATGATGTTGTAGGCGACATTTTATTTAAACCATTCTAAGAGGTTTTTTCCTGTCTGAGTTGGTCTAGATTCCCTCCCTTCCTACCAGGAAATTATTGTTCTGATTTTATTTTCAATTTCCAGTTACAATAGGAGAGAGCTGTTTAACTTTTGGCCAGCATAATCTATATCAGTTCCCGCCTAAGCTTTCTCAATCTAACCCTTGTTGATTTTTTTTTCTTTAGAAAAATATTTTTTTTACCCACCGCTTATTATAATTTTTGAAGATAACAGAATGATGCCTGACTGGAAAAAAAAAAAAACGAGTAAAGGAGTAATGTAATAGTCAGCCATCTCCACGTTTCCAAACAGGTAAAGGTTTTGTAAAATGATTCTGAGTAGATCCCTTTTAACATGAAACACAGTATCTGAAGTTCTAAGCATGGACAGTCATAACTCTCTGAGCATTTTTATAAGCTCAATCGCAGAATTAACTTCAACACTTTCACAGTTTTTCTTCTTGCTCTTTCTTCCAATGTCTTGTAGCTTGGGGAAAAAATGTTTTTCCTTTTCATGGACATTAGGAACAGCTAATCCTTCTTATTCACTTAGGTAGACAGAAAAGACTAGTATTAAAATGTATAATAGAGGTTACTTAAATTGTAGTAGGCATGGTCTGCTGTTTGTGTTGTTGAGTACAGTATTCTGGAAACATGGTTTATTGGGAGTATTCAGCAATAAGAAATACCCTTCTTCAGGCAAAGGCATTAATTAGCAATGATCTTGCATTAGGGCACTCTAGCCTTTTATGTGGCCAGCACAGATTTCTATCAACAAGGACATTCACTTCTCCTCTTAGTGCTGAACCACATCAGAAAAGGGTGTCTGCCTGGAGTGGGAGAGAAGCTCATGTTGCTGTATCCATTTTTTGCCTTTTTCAGTTTTTTGTTTCATTCTCTCTCCTCGGGATCCATTTAGATATACTTTAATTGGGAAAGTTTTCCTGTTCAGAATCTTGCACACTAGCTGAGCACATACAGTTGGTTGTATTGGAGCTTGCATTGCAGTTAGTGACCAGCTGGTGATGTTTAGTACCAAACATCAGCTTGTTTCAACTAGTGCTCCATACCTAATGCTTCACTCTGCTGGAAAGCAGCATGCTATATACTCCAGTGTTGTATGGTTACATATTTACCTTCTACATTTCCTAAGGCAAAACTCACTGATGTGTTTCTCTGATGTGCTCATAATCCAAATACCATAATCCAAATACGTTTGCTGTCAACAAGTCATTCAAGCAAAAAGATTCAAGAACCCTTTTTTTTTTCCTTTTTTTTCCTTTTTTTTCTTTTTTTTTTTCTTTTTTTTTTATTTTTAAGAGGAAGGTGAGGAGCCACAACCTTCACATCTTAAAATCATTTATGCCTCTAGGGGACCAGTCATTATCCTGCAGTAGGTATTTCAAGTGGGCAAATCAATGGAGAAGATCAGGGATGAAGATGAAAGACCTAGCTAGTCTTGACCCTTGCCACTTCTTTTTTTTTTAAGTGTCCTTCAGTGTTGATCATGCAAAGAGTTGCGCTTAGGCTTATTTTACCACCAGCCAAGGTGGAGAGAACTCATCCTTCTTTTGAACTTGTCCTTCTTTTCTCCAAAGGCTTTTTGAAGCAGCCTCAGGTTTAGGGTTAATGTTTTGTCTTTGTCTTGCTCAAGACTTTATTCTTTGCCTGAAGAATTTGTGAGAATATTTCTTTTTCCTTATGTTGTAATGACCACCATGTAGAGACAATAATGACATACATCTGGTCTTACAGCCCTAGAACCAGGAAACTGAGTGTAGGTATGTCCTCATGAAATCTTTTGTTCTGAAGCAGGGCTAAGCATGATGAATGAATAATTTACTTTGGGGATTGCTGGAGATGGTTCCTTTAATGCAGAGACATATTCTGCTTTATAGCAAACCATAGAGTGTGAAAGCATGTCAGTGATTAGGAAGA
This sequence comes from Charadrius vociferus, assembly GCF_000708025.1. Classification (NCBI taxonomy): domain Eukaryota; kingdom Metazoa; phylum Chordata; class Aves; order Charadriiformes; family Charadriidae; genus Charadrius; species Charadrius vociferus. The sequence continues at coordinate 2,423,793 of NW_009647874.1, read as the reverse complement.
GGAAAGCTTCTCCATCTGGAAGTGGGCAAACTTATTTTTACCATTGTTCTGCTAAGCAACTTGTAAAAGGTACAATTTGTTTTGTAATGAATGAAGGCTACCCACTATTTTAATTATTGCTTCTATTGGTCAGCCTTGTTGCACTTGTCTATATGTGACAGCAAATAAGCGTCATTTTGAGTGAGCAAAGGTAAGAACCAATTGAAATCTAACCTCTGTTTTTAAAAGAGATTATTATACATTACTGTGACACTCTGAAAAAATGTTTTAATGAGAGTGAGGAAGATCCCAAAATAAGGTTTATGAAAAGTTCAGGAAATACAAAATTCCTGACAAGTCTGTTGAAGATGGAAAGATATTTATTTTAGTACCTCATTTGAAACTCCGTAAATTTGCCTGATTTTAAAAAGTACCCAACTCTTCTTTGAAAACATAATGCCTTTGAAAGTGTCTCCTGTAAACCATCCAATACTACATACTCTAATTACCCCCACATGTCTGAAGTTGTAGGTTGGAGAGGTTGCAGGGTTTTAGGTTATTTCAGTCATAAAAAATACAGTGAGTCTTCTTTGACATTTAAAATTAGCCCTCATAGGTTTGGACATGAAACTCCCTTTTGATACTATGAAGGAAAAGACTTTATTGTTTCCAAATTAATTCCACTGAAGAAGGAAGCATTTTCCCATAATTAGTCCATTCCCTCCACACGTTTTCTCAGCAGTGACCAAATCCTAATCGCACAGTATTTAGACGTGTTCTCCATCATGTCAGTTTTAGCATATGCTTTAACATAACTGGTGGAACAGCAAGTTCCCAAAGTGTGTTAGTCACAGTTTTTTATTAATCCTTAGATTAAACCTCAAATGAAGTTTTAGCCATCTCTTAGATTCCAGATTCTTCATGGTCTGTAAATATCTTAATTGATGGAACTTCCACCACTCTGTACCTTGCTCCTCAAAAGATGTGACCTGATCTCTCTCTATCTGTACCAAAGCTGTACCTTTACTCATCAGTTCTTGGTGTGGAAGGATGGGAGGAACATGGGAGGAAGGTCACTGAAGACTTGTGAGTCTCCCATCCAGGCATGTTTCCTCTGGTCATTACCAAAAGGCCTGCCTCTATTCTTTGAAGACGAGCAGAAAGGATTTTGCCCATACCCAAACCCCATATTTCTGCATTACACCCAAATATATTCCTTCAGCATGGTAGGAGCTGCAGAAGTTAAAGTCTGAAGCAAAGAAATAGCCATTATGAATTATGAAATGTTAATGGGGATTAGATTTACCTCAACCCTAATCATCTCGAAAAAGCACTTTCTGGGAACTGCTTCAGTTTTGGAGACAACCATGGTACCTTACTTATTCCCAAGTGTGATGAACCCTACATAGCAGTCAATCCTGCTGCTCTTGCTTGAGGCAGGAGATGTCTGAGTGACACATTAGTGGTCCCTCTTTGATAGATCCATATTCTAATCATGCTTGATCTTCTGTTGGCATGTGAGGACTGTTTATAGACTTTGAAATGTGGAACTAACTACTTATGCTATTATCAAGATAGCATGGGGGGTTATAATTGAAGTTACTGAAACGTGAGTCAATGCCCTATTGTTGGTTATACTGGAAGATAACATTTGACAAATACTGTAAAAACAAATTGAGTCAATGCCCTATTGTTGGTTATACAACAAAGCAAATTTATGCCTGTTCTGGGTATTTGAAAGGCAATTTCCTTACATTTGTTTCAATCTTTTCATGTACTTCCCAACAGAGATCTGTATATTCATATTTCTGTATTCTTTTTCAGTTAATCCAAGGATTAAGTGTTTTATTGATTCAACTTGGTAACCTTTGCTTCTTAGTGGAATTCCTTGAAAAAACACACAAACAACCCCTTCTCATGTTTGAGCACTCTGAGTACCAACTATTTAGTCTTATTGCTACAGAAGACCTCCTGACATACGTATCTCATTGTCACCTCTGAAATGTAGTTACAGCGTCGGAGAATGTGGAGGCAGCATTGTCCCACTGAAGAATGAAAACAGCTAGATCACGGCTTTAGTTCACAGCTTTACACTTAAAGAATAGCCCTTACTGCTACTTCCACACCTTTGCTGCCTCGCACATAAGACTGAAATAGGTAATGTTTGTTTTGTTGTTTTTTACTCTTCCAGTGTTTCTTTAGTGCTCAGCACACATAATCTTTTATGATGGGAAGTTCACTGATTTGTTTTTGTAACTTGCTGTTGATTCTCATGAGCTTGTTGGCCAAAGACTTTTACTAATAATGTCATATGAGCTTCATCTCCAGCTATCAGGAGAGGTTTCAAATCTAGAAGCAGAAACAATTATGTTAATAAAGTGTATTTACCTTTTAGACATGATAAGTACTTTATGATCTGGGAATAGTCAGATTTTATCACTGAGGCTGAATTGTTGAGCACGGCAGTATTACTAGTTAGGAGGTAAAATTGATCTGCAAAAAATAGTTTGCATTATCAGTTGCTTCTCTGTCAACCTTCTATCTCTCATGATCCAGAAATGAAGTCCTTGAAAAATGAATATACAAAACAAATGTCTGTTGTACAGCAAGATGTTCTTTAATTTACTTCCTTTTGTTTAAAAGTGACGTCTGTTTAGCACATCGGTTTAGATATGATTTAAAGCAGTTGACATGACAGATTGAAAACTTAAAATGTAGCATGAATAATACACAGTAAATTTATGTTGGGATGTTTTTATTCACTAGGGAGCCCTGAATAAGTTAGCAGCACTTGCAGCCACAACTTGTATACAGGGGAATAATTTGTATTTGTTCCATTCTTCCAGGGAGCTAACTGATGTGTGCGTCTGTATATATATATACACGTGTGTATGTGTTTGTGTGTATATACATGCATAATATATGTATGTATGTATATGCATATAGTCAGCTAACTGAGATTCACACACACACAATCCATGCAGTTTATTAACAGTTAGCATATCATCTGTAAATGGAGCTCATTGCAATTTGAGATGTGCCCTGCTAGGAGCTAATGAGCAAACTCCTGCCTAATATTGACAATTAATCAGGCATAAAAGCATCTAGGATCAGGACCCATTGCCAAGCATAGAAGACTCATACAGACTTCAATGAAACATGATATGTGAACAAATTCGTCTAATTGTATATCAGTCCTATGAACAAATTCCCACCAAAACACTTAATTATCTACAGTACAGAAGCAATGCATCCGTCTCAGAATCTGTTAGTGGCTTTTTGGTTTGTTGTAAGCCATTTACCGTAACTAATAAATTGAAGGAAGTATTATTATGTTTTCTTGCCAGTGTTCCTGTTCTAATTGGTCTTGTATGCTTTAGCCAATATCTGTGCATTGGCTAGAGTAACCAAGTAATGGTTACACAGTAAAAAGCGATCGTTAGTGGCTGAATACTTGTCTTCTGTTTGGGAGAGAAGATTTGGTCTCAGACTGATGAAAGTGATCTCAGAAGTCCAAAAACCAGTGCAATAAAAGGGTCACCCCCGCAGTCTATAGCCAAAGAATAAAAAACATTATTGCTAATATGGAAAACATGTATTTCCTCAGGTTCTATGAGCTTAATACTGTTAACATATCTGCTGTACGACATTTTTTCCTCTAGTATAAAAACTGTGTACCCCTTTCTAATTTAAAATCATGGTAGAGGCTTTTTTGGCAACATCAATAGAAAGCCTGTTATGACACACAACAGAAAATCACTTGAAAAAGTATTGCTGTTACTCACTACAGAAGAACGATTTGTGCAAAGATAAGATGCTTTGGCCTTGAGACACACACAAGTAAATTGGGTAGTTTTCCTAAGAAGCATTCTTGTTGAACTGTTTTTCTTTTCCATTTCAGTTGACAATATGGATCTGTAGTATATTGTTGGATCTGCTGTGTGATAACACAACAAAGCTTGTGTTCTGCTCTCAGCGGTGCTATTTATACATTGCAACATTTTTCAAAGTACCGCTTTGGTGTTCTTCCACTTTTTTTTTTTTTTTTAAAAAAAGACAAGATAACATGCCCCCAAAGCAGATAAATAAATAAATAAAAGCAGCTATAAGTCAGATTCAAGTCTGGATATTTCACTGACAGTAAAGCCCCTTTTTCAGTTTATTTACGGATGAAGAGCTGCATCTTGTAAATGATGTAATATGAGCCAGAGTCCACCGCTTACAATTGGACAAGACAAGAGCTGCTCAAATCTTTTTCTTTAGCCTAATACTTTGAATGGACAGCAAGGACTGTCTCTGGCATTGGGCTGAGGATCAACTACAAGTAGTTGTCATCCAAAAATCTCCACAGCAGTGAGGGCACGAGCCGCAGTCTCAAGTGGAAGGCAAGAGCAGTGAAAGAAGCAGACTAAGCATCTACTCATTTTTATTTGAAGATGTCTCATAGCAAGAAAGCTCAGTATCACTGCTGAGCTTTCATATTGAAGTGTATCTTCATGTGGTCTCCGGGAGAGACCCTTCTGTCCTGGATGCCAATCAGTTGTGCTCAGCCAGAAGTTGAAGAGACACTTACTCATTGCTGGAAATCAGGGAAAGAAGCAGGAAGGGATTTATGCTAGGCAACAGCAAAAGGCTTAACTCATCCTTAGGCAGCAAAGAAAGGGAAAAGAAAATTGTTCAAAAATTTAATGCTCCTGTATTTTGGAATACACAGTTCACCAAAAATAAAACAAGACTAATCACAATTTTCCCATATACTCGGAATATCCATTTTCATGGTCACCCCTGCACTGCTTGATAATGGTTAGCTTTTAATATTAACCGTTTCATGAGTGTCTGTGTCTATGCATGTCCACACCTCAGCTAAAAATGAAGAAATATGATTATCACGTGTTAAATGCTGCATTTCCCTTATGATTACAGTATACAGTGGGATTACAAACCATGAAGAAACACAGTCAATAAATTATATTTTGGGGAGGGGCGGTTATTATTATATTTCCAGTTTTTCCAAAAAGCAAGGACAAGAAGAGAAGGGGGGGTGGGGGTGTGTGAAGTAAGGAAGAAAGTGCAACGTTTCATTAATTACCTTCTGCTTCCTTTAGCATCTCATTGTCCTGATAAAATGGCTGCATAGCCTATGTGGTTCCCATACAGGTAACATGCTCTTTCACAGCACAGAATGAATATGTATTTTGAGTAGGTGGAGGAAACAAATTCACTTGAAGGACATCATATTCTTGGATATAAACTCAGGAAGATGTGTGATCTTTCTATCTAGGAAGCCTTTCTCATTTTCTATAGGTAGATAGAAAGTTATTTGTTTTGGCTAGTCACAATCAAAGGAAAATATATTAACACCTGTAGTGTCATAGATCTGCTTTTCTCTTAATTTACAGTAAATGAGTAGTTTCATGGATAATTTGCTACACCCAAAACATGCAGACATGGAAATACATCCATCACAGAAAATGTTCTGCTGTAAAAAACAGGAAGAACAACTCTTTCCTAAAATCATACATAACACCTTTAATTTATCTGTTTGTTGGTTGTTTTTTTTTTCTTTTCTCATATCATTTCTGAACAGAACCTTTAGAAATTGTGGTATCTCTCAGACCAGAAAAGCTTACTCCTTTCTCACCATTAAGCATCTTTCCTCAACAAAACCACGTTCTTACAATTAAGAGTCAAGATGAAACTATGCTGTGCTCAGGATCAGGGGCAGCACACAGAGGGAAGAGGTTGCTGAAATTAGCTTGCTCTCTCCTTTACTTCCCCTGCCGCTCATGCTACTTTGCTGGAAGTTTTCAGCACCATCACAGGACTACACAACGTTCTTACTTAGAAAGGGACATCTGTCTTTGTCCAGCTTTAGATAGTTCAATTTTCCTACACACTCACCCTCTTACCCATTGTAATACATTAATTCGAGGCATGTTTTTAAGTGCTCTGAATGAAAAATATCAAATTACCGGAACACACACACTGCAAGTGAAAGAGAAAAGGCCTGTGATTGTGTGTATGTGTATGTATGTCTATATATCGATAAACACATAAGTACATAATTACTTGTAGTAATAAATACATAAATATATATATATGAATACATATATCAAGTTGACATCTCAAGATAGCATAGCATGCTTTTGTTGATTTCTGGCTGTTTATTTTTTATATGTGTTTAATTATAAATTGCTTAATAAAGTTCATTGACTATCCCTCTGTTCACCCTTGTGCCTGAGCCAGGCCCACTTGGACAGAGCAGTGATGTCAGAGAAGGACAGACTTTGGGGGAGGAACCAGTTTCCGAGGGAGCAGGTGACATCACAGGGAGTGCAGATCAGCTCTCTCGGTGCTTGGGACACTGAACTGCCTGAGAGAGGAGCCCTCAACACAAAGTACTGCTTGAAGCAATTGAAAGTAAACTTTTGAAAATATTTAATCTTTCTTTTTTTTTTTTTTTTTTACTTTTCTGTTGAAAAATTAATTGAAAAAAAAACAGGGAAGCCATTGTTCTGTCAGAAGTGTTTATGTTTCAAAATATATTTGTCAAGCAGAGTGAGGCTGAGCTGTTTGTGAACCTAGCCTCCAGGCTCTGTCAATCGTCCTGAAGACTGATCTAGAATTACAAGTGAAGGCTGGAGACAGAGGTAGAGAGTTCTTACATAGACCAGCCAACAGGTTTGGGACAGTTATAAACTTGAGGCAACTGTTGAGTCACCTAGTGCGTTATACTTTTTTGCCTGTATGCAATGGTGACACTGAGCTTTAATTTCCTTAGTTCTGCCTAAAATCATTGGCATTTGGAGGTGAGGGTATGCTCGTATTGCTTTTCCCATCTCATAATGGTTAGTCAATAGAAGCGACAACTGCTCCTACTAATTTTCCCTTGAAAAGCAACTGAACTGGCTTCTGATTGAGGCATCCACTGACACACCAAGCCTTGTTTTAAGGCAATAAAAAATAAGCCATGAAGGTAGTGCATAGGTGAAGTGACAAAACGTTGAGATGGCTACAGTTTGATGGATACAGGTGTTCTTGGACTATGAGAGGGAAAATAGTTTCCCTCCAAACTAGTAAGCTTCTTTGGAGAAGTCACTGTAGTAAAAGACTTTTACCCAAGCAGCACAAGGTGTCTGTTCCTCCAGAAAGGCTTGTAGTACAGTCCTAACCGGGACATTGTAATAAAAATGTAAGTAGTCATGAGTGAGTTTAGAGTCAAAGTTCTTTCATGAGTTTCAATCTGGTTAAAAGGGAGCAGAAATAAAGCTTAACAAAAACTGCTTAACTTTCAAGGTGAAAGGAAGATTTAAAACCAAACCTTGTTCCTGAAGACTGTTTTGCTTTGAGCTGTCTGTAGTATGCAGCCTTCAATGGGACTGCATGTGTTTACAGTGTAACATATATATCATGTGCTATTTTACTTTGAATGATATGCACATACTTAGAACATGACACTGTTAACAACCATTGAGGAAGAAGTTAGTCAAATTGCTGACATAATCACAAGCCACTGAAAAATTTCTCAGAAATATCTATGAAATTCCTACATTTCAGAAATTTCAGAAGTTCAGATGATGGCTACAAGCCGGGTAGTGCTGTTTGTGCAAATATTCAAAATTTTAAAGGCTAAAAGTAAAGTATAGGAAGGAAGAAGTAAACCATGCATAACACAGTGTAAAACTGTCCTTAGGTCCTGAGTGAGGCTGTGGAATAGAAGTTATGAAAAGTTTGTAAAGGTACGTTACAGCTTCTGTTCAACCAGCTGATAAAGTTGGAAGAAACTGTCAAACTTTCAGATATACAAGACCTTTCTCAAACCTGAAGTAGAAAAAAATAGAACTTCACAGCAATGCAGTCACAATTAATTTAAAGTTAAAAGTAAATTTTACTATTTATGTGCCTAAAGAAACAATACTGAGACAGACGATAATAAGAGAAAAAGATTGTATTAACATTCATTGCAGTAAAATATTTTTTGCTCCCAACTTAAAATTATCAAGGAATGTATTAGAAGTCTGAGGAACATCATTTGTCATTACATATCTGCCTTTTCATATGATAAATAACTTTTTAAAAATTGATATACGTTATGCTTGCAAATATCCTTTAAAGCATCTTCAAACATTTCTTCCATAAACTAAAGATAAAGGAGAAACTTGATTTTGATATTTTCTTGCTTCTAAATGTCATACAGAAATATGTGTATTTATTTCATGGTTTAAACATGTATAAGCTTTACATTTTCTTCTAATGAGGACATTAAAAGCAAAAATGACATGTTTGTGCAGTGTTGCTGCCACAGAAGTAGAAAAGGCAAAGAGTACAAAATTTAAGATTTCTGTCAGTGATAACTTGAGTATTTTGGTAATTTGGATAAGGGCATTACTAACTTTCAGTGTAGCAGTGCAGTGGCTAAAGGCCGATGGATGCTGTTTTGGCCCTGAGTGGACCATGGGAGCCACTGTTCCAAGTGCATGTTCAGTGGGTGTTCCCTCTGTGCACAAGAAGAGCCGGGGGAGCTTCAGGGGAATGAAATCTCAGCTCCCAGCAAACAGATCCCACCTGAATTTGCCAACCAGTTGAAGTGGGTGGCTAATTGGAAAATACGTCAGGAAGACGCATGGCAATAAGAGGTCCAGAAGAAGAAAACAAGTCATTGAAGGATCCCTCGGAGCTGTCCAGTGAGTTGCTCCTTCCACACCAAACCCAACTGCGTGTAAAGTAACAGCATAACCATGAATCTGAATTTTGGTGTATTTATTAGAAAGACTATTTGATGCTGTGATGTGCTTTTCATTTTCTTTAGAAAATTGCAGTTGACTAGAGCTGATTCCGCTTAAAATGATGTGAATTCAACTTTAATTGAAGAAGTATTCCAACAACATTTGTTAATAACAGAAGATTCAATAAATACATCTGTAGCTCACCGAAGCTGTATTTAAAGCATTTCTTATGAAAATACAGGAAAAGCAAAGAGAATTTTTAAATAAGATTTCTTTAAGTCAAAACAGAAGCTCCCACAACTTGTCTGGGTTCAATTGTTCAACAAGTTCTAACAAAACACATGGGAGGGGACTGGCGAGAATTTATTTTTCCCCCTAAATTCATCCAGTTGAAGGTGGTTGCAACAAACTTCCTTGCCCCCTCTTTAGAAATGCCAATCGTCTTTGGGCTGAGAAAAAGAATCTGAAATTGCATACCCTGAGGAACTGATTGAGAAAACTCAGAACCACTGAAATAGGTGATAAAAACAACATTTCCCACGTCTTCCAGAACTAGTGAAAAAAATTCTGTGTGTATGTATAAAAAACTTACAAAAACATATCCAAATAACCATGTCAAATATAATTTCTCATTAGCCTTATATAGGTAAAAATGTTTAGCAACACTAAACAATACGGTATTCAAAATATAGAACATCTAGTTTAATGCAGATTAATTTTTAACAAGAATTCCTATGCAGTAGGCAGATAGTTCCCACATTCCATTGTGATTGACAAGCCTGACATATGGAATAGTTCACAAATTCCCAGGTGACTGACAGATGGAGAATAGAAAGGCGGATAAAGTTGCCTAGAGAGCTGAGGACGATTTCATATTCAGCGGTTTTGATCAAAAGGATTCCAGATCTCACACTAAATTTAGCACCGCTGGCAATTAGTGCATGATTTATTCAGTCCTTTCATTTGCTGGTTGACAAATGGAAAACAAGCACAAAATTAAAAATAAGTTTATTTCCAGCATTTCGGATATTTAAAATGTGTGTGTCTTTGTTTGCACATAAATTAACATGAGATGAATTTATAGTGAGATTAAATCTGAAATGGAGATGCAAGCAATAAATAAGAGCTTTTTTATGTATCTTTCGGGCAGAACAGGTGTTTGAATTAAGAAATACTAATATGTTTAGCAGCATGACTCCACCTTTAGCATTAGGGAGTTGATGCTTCCCTAAATTTAGAATAATCTTTCCACAATTTAAGATTCTTTCATAAGCTTCCAGCATAGGTGACCATCTGTAAGTCAATACTAATGCTTTTTAGACCAATAATAATAAAGAAAAGCTATCCCCATGTTTTCTGAACACAATTGAAGAACTGCATTTTTCGTACTGATGTGTCTTACATGTGGCAGCATGTGGCATTTAAACACAAACGCAGAATATGGGGATCTTCCCAGTAGCTGATAGCATCACTCTTTAATGAAAAACATAGAGGAAACTCTTCAGATCTGTGAGTAAAAATTGTTGAAAATAAAATTCCTGTTTCTCATCCATTCTACTCATTTTGGGGTGAAGAGCCATCCACTCCAAAATAACAAGTGGATGTTAACCCTTTGGACCGACTATGGCAATAACTCAGCCAAAAATGGAGAGCACAACATGGTACAACCACTCCTGGGGGAATCTACAAGTCAGGAGATTGCAGGCATGTGCTTTCAATGCAGAAAGCAATCTATCATATAGCAGGAAGAATGATAAAAAATGTTCATTTCTAAATCTTATCCTGAATTTAGTGTGAGCTTGTGCTCGTCTTCCAAGGGATAATGCAGGCAGTGTAAAGCTCTGGGTATACCTTTTAAGCACCCAAGTACAGTTCTGAACGGCTTGTGGAAAATACCATAATTTGCAGCCTGTAAGGTTGTAAGCCTGTAAGTCTGCAAAAGGTTCCCTTTTGCAACAAACAAAGAGATGTTAAGCTAATCTGAATAGGAAAATATCTCATTGCTCTTACTGGAAAGGTGTATACTGATAGTAAATGTTTTAAATCCTGAGAGGTAGAGGAGCTTGTTATGAACTGTGAATAAAACCTGTATTCTACCATTTAAAATGATTACCTACTTATAACTGAAATTATTTTAAATTTTTGGTGGCTACAGAAACTTAGAAACAATAACAGAGAGAGGTGCACTGTAAATGTAGTTACACTATTTTCTAAGAAAGAAATGTGTGTTTCTAAAGTCTCCACAAAGATTCAGCCCAATTTCTAGCTCACGGCTTTAGGAAGTCAAAGATTTAGCATAACGCTAGCACAGCCCAGCCTGAGGAGCACAGCATACTTCGTGCTTCACTGCACTCTGTTTCCGCTCTTCTCAAGACCCTGTGGCTTAATATTGCCATTTTCTCCTCCTCTGGATATCTTTTCCTTGCTCCCAGCAGCAACCCAAAGTAATTCCCAGACAAGCAGACTCAAAGCAGTCATGTTTTTATTTTCTTTTGCAGAATTCCCTCTCCACTCCCCTCATACACTACAGCAAAATAAAATCATTGTCTCTCCATAAATGTGAGTCCCTTCAGACTTTTCTGCACCTCTGAAAGACAATAATTAAGTCTCCCAGCTCCTCCCCTTCCTTTATACTTCTTTTTACACTTAAGAAAAAAAAAAAATCTATTGCATTTCCAGTATTTACAGCTGCGTGCTCTGGATGGCAACTTTCGTATGAATGTGTAGAGTATCCATATTTCCTGGGGGAAGGGAGGGAGGAGGGGAAGAAGACCTCACAGAGAAAATGCATATACCGTATTATCCCTAGTGAGTCTAGAAAGATAGGCTTCGTGTCTGCTCATTTAAGTTACCGTATTTCCCATGACTTCTCCAGGTCCTAAAAGATGAACATTTGATTCACTGAGTCACTGTGGCTTACATGTATCTAAAACTTTCACCTTGTCCAAAATAGTTGTCTCATTCTTAGGGATGGGAGAGAAGGCAGCAGGACTGAAAAGGTGTCCTGGTTTGAGATCAAACAGAACCATTTTTCTGTTCAGAATTTTACTTTGCAGCTAAGCATCTTCCAACCAACTGAACTCTCTGAAATTAACAGCATATTATGGAGACACTTTTTGCTCTCAGAGAAACAAGACCCACGTCTATAGTTGATGCCAAGGAATGGGATGCAGAGAGGCTCCTGCTTATCTTTATTGCTGTAACAGCCGAGGCAGAGAACTTTGGTATTTGCCCCGTTGGAGGGTCAGAAGCGGAAAAACGTAGAGGGGTCCCACCTGAGGGGAGGAGCGGACAGGACAGGTGACCCAAAACTGACCCACAGGGTATTCCATCCCATCTGCCTCATGCTCAGTGTAAAATCCGAGGGAGCAAATGGTCAGCGCTCTTTCTTCAATGGCCAATGTCCCAGGAGGACTCTGTTCGTCTGCCTTTGATCTTCATCCATGCATTCCTGAATCCAGATCCAGAATCCAGTCCCCCCCCATCACTGAGTCCAGTCTGGGACCTTCCCAGTGCCTGCTGGTGACATGATAATCATCCTGGGACCTTGATATGGTTTTTTCTGTATTGTATGTATTTCATTGTTTCCTTTTTACTATTTTATTAGTAGTATTTCATTAAAGTAGTTTAGTTTCTTCTAAACTCATAAGTCTTTCTCTCTCTCCCTCCTCTCCTTGGAGGAGTAGGGGAGAGTATCTGTCATTCCTTTCAGTGGCCAGTCCAGCCCAAACCATGACAAAAGGGAAGCACCACATGCTCAAAAAACCATTCTGGGAGCCTAAGAGCCCAGAAAATCTGCTCCATTTAGGATCAGTGGAAAGCAGAGCTGTGTCATTGTTCTTTGCTTTGTTACATCTAAACAGAAATGTTGTTCTCTTTCAAAAAATGCAGACTTTCCGCTTTCCTGGGCACAACCACGAAGTTCCCATTGCGTAGAAGGCTCCAGGTGAGTGGTAGCTCAGTGGGCATTTTTCAAGGCATGCCTGTTTTGCTCTTTTCAGCTTTTCTTCATGTCCTTTGCTCTTTTCAGTTTTTCTTCATGTCCTTCTTAGTTTTTTTCTGTCTTTCTGACAAATAGGAAGGCAATGCTTAGTGGTTTCCAGTAAGACAACATCTCCTTTTATTCGTAACTACACAAACTAAAGACATGCATTTAAAACATAATGCGAATTTCTGTAAATTCAAATTATATCAAGCAGGTTGGATCCAGTCCAGACACTGGATTTTTTATGCTTCTGTCCTGTGGTTACCAGTGCTTCAAAGTTCTTCATTATTCTGTGATGAGTATTATTGCTAGCTTTGTACTAATACGCTAGGAAGGGAATTTTGCTGAACTGGAAATGGAGATAATCCAGTGCCAAATAGGCTCATCCCTTCTTTGTTGCCACCATTGCTGAGTGGTCTCAGTGGCACTAAGGAGTACCATACATTATGTTATTTTTGTTATGCATTCTGCATAAAACAGATTTTCAGCCCTCGAGTTAAAGATCTGCCTTTTTCTCCTTTTGCTGGTGGTGCCCTGTGCTTACAGAGAGCATGTTCGCACCAGAGCTGGCTGATAGTAATAGAGGAATCAAAGAGGCAAAGAATTTTTTTGCCTCCTTGTGAGTTACTTTTCCTGCATGCTGCTGATTACTGATAATGAATTCTTCAGTTTTCCTGTGTAGTTCAGATGGTTCATTTGGTGAATTGTTTACTACGTTTATAGTTTTCACATGGTATTGTTTCTTTACCATGACTAGATGACTAAACTTTTAAATAGGAGACTAAGAGAATAATGAAGAGTATGACTCCACTGGTAGCAAAAAAATCAGATTTGAGTCACATCTTCATGAATCTGTCTTTCATTATTTGACCAGCTGGAGTTTATATCCATCACTATTTTAGCCTCTGCTGATTTTTCACTTCATCATAATGTTTTGGTTAAATTCAAGAATCCACTTTCTGGGCCAGATTCTGCTTTCAATTATGTTAGTGTAAATCTAGAAGAACCTCACTGAAAACCAGTAAAGTTATTTTTATTTATTCCAGGGTAACAGAAAATGGAGTCTGACCCCTCTGCATGTGCTGCTATGTCCCTTATATTCGTCTTTACAATCTCTGTATTTGTTTACAGACACTTTACAATTTTCCCCAAGAGCCCTTATCACTTGCTCCGTGTGTGTTATAAGGAAGGAGAGAAGAGTTCTTGCCTGATATTTTTTTCTTAGCCCTTTTATTTTTCTCTCCAGACACTATATTATGTGTTTAACTACTTAATATTATTTCCTCCCTGTCCACCCATCTGTTTATTTTAGTTGCTTCTTCCTCTTGGCTGGCTTCTGTATAGACTCTCCCCATATGCCTGCTAGGAATGTGAATGAATATGATTAACAAGCACTGAAATGCACAAATAAGATCCTACTTGAAACTCTGTTTCAGGATCTGTGTATCGTGGAGGTTTCAGACCATATCTGTTTCTTAGCACATTAAATGTACTTAACATAGGTGTGCAGATGAGAGTTAGTCCACATGGTGAGACGGTGTTCACTTGTAACTGATGAATAAGTCTTGGGACGTGATGCTTTCTGCCCAATAACTGTCTTTATCCATTGTAACAAGACAGCGGCTAACAGCTCTGCAGAGAAGCATGTGCTGTGCGTTTGTATCTGTGTAGCAGATACGCAGAGCGGAGTCCTGCCAAAGCCTCTGGAAGTGTCACATCTTACACGGGTGTTGCAACTTCCTCTGCCTCTGCATAAGCCCTACCGCTGCCGAATTCTTCCAGAGCTCTGCTAGTTTTTACACGTATAATTCAATCCAGTGTGACTTCTCTGCGTGAAAGTACCTTGTGGAACCTGACTTTGAGAGGGCTTCCTGTTGTAGCAGAGATTGCAGAGGTATGCCATAGACCTTACGAGCTGAGATGAAGCAACAGGTTGAGAGAGTTGAGAAATTAAGACTGCGGGAAAAAGATGGCAAAGACAGAGGCTACCAAAGACAAGAGTATTGAGTTCTGTGACTGGGAATAGATATCAGCTAAGGAAGTTATACAAAATAAATCCTGAATCCATGCACCTTGCTTTCTGAATGCCCTGTTTGAGTCATCTTAAGGCTGCTTTTCAGAATAGTTTAGCTGGTTTTCAGTATTTTTTTTTTTTCTCAGCTGTGGGCAATAATAACACACAATCTGTCCCACAAAGAAAGTTTTCTGCCAGGTAAGGGGTGTTCCAGCTCCCAGACCAGCTGGTCTGTTTCTGTATTAATACTCAGTCAGCAGACAGCTGCTACTCATGACTCTTCTGGCCCAGGAAAAGATAGTACCTGTCTGTCATACACTTTGAATTTATCCTTAACTGGCAGAATATGTATAGAGCAAATGGAAATAATATTTTTTTCTTTTTCTTTTTGGCCAGGAACTTGAACAGAATTCATTTTCAGTCAACCTGAAAAATTGGTTTGTACAAGTGCTGCCATAAATGATCACTTCCTTGATCACTGCCGATAATACTGGAAAACGCTTGCTACAAATGATTTTCAGTGATTATTCATTTACATTTTCAGAGTAAATTCATTTGGCTGTGGTTGCATCTTCTTTGTGCTTGAACTCTGCGAGTCTGCTTTAGTCTGACTGGCACCACTGTTTATGGAAAAAGACCTTTAAAGTCAGCTGCTGCAGAGTGCTTATACTAGGAAGCCCAATCACAAGGGCCACATCCATCCAACAGCAACACAGAAACGGTGCCAGCCGGCTCAGGACTATTCACTGTTCGACTCTACAACTTAAACAGAAATCCAAAGACATAAAATGTTTGGCTATGTTTGAGGGGACAGTGCGTGTATTTCATAAATTTAAAAGGAGGTAACTAATAAAAAATGCTATTTTTCTGAACAGAATAGGAAGTGAAATTAATTAAATGTACTATTTACCTATGAATAAGTCCCATGTGTTGATCTAAGTCCAGAATATGCCTAGGGAAAACTTGGCAAAAAAACAGAAGGCAGTAGGACCTCAGTTCTCCAGCTATATGTCGGTCTGAATAGGTGTACAGCTCCATTGACAGGGCTCCCAGCCTGCTGCACGGTATGGACCGTCGGAAAGAAAACTTGTGTGCATCTGAGTATGTGTAACTGGTTACATATTTGGAACCCAGATTTTATAATTAATAATAAAGTCAGAGCTAAATGGTTGGTGATAAGATGCTGAAATTCAGACTAAGAAATTTGAAAACATATGGTAAGAGTTGGGTGAAATCCAATGGAATAAAGTAATAGAATTTTGTACAAAGGCCACAGAAGGGAAATGGAAAATGTGCAATGATAAATTAATGTATGCCCAAGGGTTATGTGTCCTATCCAGCAATATATACACTAGAAAGTAAAAAAGGTCAATGTGGGTAAATAAAGATGTGAAAAAGTAATTAAGGGTTGAGACACAGGCATATGTGAGGTATAAAACACCCAGGTATGAGAAAGATCTGAAAGTATTAGAGAATGAATTTCACCAAAAATTATGAGGAAAGCAAAGGTGAAAAATGAAATGAGGATCACAGAAAAGTTTAGATATATATTAAGGCATTTTTCAAGTGTCTAAGGAACAGGAGGTCAGTGAAGGAGACGGCAGCGCCTCAAAGAGAATAGAAGGGTAATTTATTGAGAGGTAGACGCTTCAGAAGAATTAAATGTTTTCTTTGATTTATTGTTCATAAAAGGAATGGGGGACATATGCCAGGAATAGACAAATACCGAAGGAAAACAGGATCATGCCAGAATAAAAAATAAAAAAATCTGAAAACTTTGGCATAGGCTTTCAGCTGGTGAAAATCTGCCAGGTTCCTTTGCCCTCAGTAGAGCCAGTTAACCCATTAGTGTGGATAGGAAAGATTTATCCCAACATTTCCCAGATCTGCTTAGAATAGCTTAGAGAAGTATTCAAATGTTTTCATATTCAGGTGGGTTTTTTTTCTTTTCAATGACTTAGCGGAGAGCTTGTTGCATGTGCTTCAGGGTAGACTTTCTATTCCCTAATCTGTTTGCTGCATAAACTTACATATAACTTGAGGATGCTACCTACAGGTTTGATGTATGTTGCTTTCTATCATAGTTCTATTGATAAGAGAAGTAATATATAAATAGAAAAAAAACGCCACACTTACTTCAGCCTGGGGATTCACAAAAAAGGAGAGACCGTTTTGGCCAACGCCAGTGTATATGATTTATGGGGTACAGAATATGTTTTCCTTCTGGCGTTTTCAGTGCAGGGACTGACTGTGTAAGCCTGCAAGTTAGATAGTGTAACACTTCAGCTGTGAGCAGTGAGACGTGCGACGGTGGAGGAGCAAGTTAGAAGTTCTGTAAAAGAAGATTCCTGTGTGAATTTAACAATTTTTGGTAGCACATTTAATGAGTCATCATACTGACTCGTAGGACTTTGGGATTCCATAGCTTGTCAGGATCAGACATACTTCAGTACCCCCTTAGAATCTAATGGCAGAGCAGTCCTAACATAACGTTTTGCGTATGTAGCGCCATGTGTGCACCAGGAAGTGTCTTGTCTTCTTTTTTCCATCAGTCCTGCTGCTAATGCTATATGGAGATGAATCTTTTTCTTGTGACCAAAATCCTGGGTTTTTCTTCTGTTTTTCTTTGGCATGTTCATTTTCACAAAGCTCTAAAATTAGCCTGCCACTGAAAACCGTAGTGCTTATTTCTACATTTTCTTTTTATTATTTGGGAGGATTGACTTAAGCAAGATATTTCCATTGAGCGTTAATGATTAAAATCCTGATGCCAGTGACATGTTACTGCCATATGGGAATCTATGGAAAAGCACTTTGTGTTGACACCAGGGTCAGGACTTCTCAGTCACATTCACTGGGTCTGGCTTGGGAGGAGGAACTAAAGCAGGGAGGAGGAGGGGAGTCCTAGAAACCTAATGTGGTTGCTTCCAGCTGTTTTCCTTCCTTTAAGTACTCAGCAGTAAGGCAGCAAAAGAGCTACCTTCCTTGCTTCCATTTAATAATATTTTAAAAATGGTGTAAGCCTGGAAATAGAGAGAGCAGAAAAAAGCGTGCTCTGCAGGTGTGGCATTGCCAGTAACAAAATGGAAATCTACAAGCCAAATTTTTTGTGAAAACATTTTAATCGCTTTCACACAGCTCTAAAATTAGCCCCAGTGACAGAAAACTAAACTTAGTTAATGTATTTGTAGCTGTAAGGTGAACTGATTTATTTATGAACAGTGAATATTTTATAGAGTTGAATGAGTATGGCAAAAAAAAGGAGATGAATATTCACTTCAGTTTTAGAAATGGTTTGTTGTGTTTATGCCTCTTCTATGATCACTTTCTATGAACCTTCTAGTGACTGAAATTCAATTCTCTTGAACTGGTATCAAACTGTACTGTCTGAGGGCAATCAAGGATAGTGAATATAAAACTCAATCTGAATGAATCACATAAGGACCTGACCTCATCCATCGCTGCTAGGGTAAGGCTGTATGCAAATGTACAGTCACTAGATTTGAAAACATATTTTTTAGCAGAATGCTTGTTTGATTTTTTTTCTATTAAAAATACTACTTAATCAGCATAAAGCACTTTCAATAAAGCAGGTTTATTTCTTAGAAAATTTAATTTCAAGAAAAAATATTTCAGTAAGGCTGCAATTTTCCTGGCTTAGCACTTTCAGTATCCAAAGTTTCATTTTTCTAAACTTTCAGATTACTTCCCACGTACAAATGTATTTCATATATATTATCCAAATCAGTCACACTTTGGAAACAAAGCTAAATATTTTGACTGACCAAAAATAATTATTTTTACAAAAGTCATTTAACATAAATTAAAAAAAAAAAAAAAAACAAAACAACAAACTGTTCTTCTGGAAATTTCAGATCTTTCAATTCCTTATTAATCATATTCTGGCAGCATTTGTACACTTTCCAGGAAAAAAGATGTAAAGAAAAAAAAATATACTTTTTTAGGTACAACATTGCTATTCAATGTGGCGAAAATGTTATCCATTTATGTGATGGGCTTTAGTGTGTGCTTCTAACAAAAACCTCCTTGACAAATTTGCATGACAGGATGTCAGTCAGAGCGTAGTGTATTTCCTTACTAGGTCAAATATTTAAAGACTTTTCAGATCAATAGAGGCAAACTATACTGAAAATGCTCATAGGAAAGAACAATGTGAAGAATTGCTATGGATGCTGTTTCGATAAATTAGCTCGTCCAGGCAAAGGGCTATCAGCAAAGGAAACTTTCTGATAACAAGCATATTGTTTCTCCAGCACAGTGCTCACAGACAATGAAAGAATTCTTCTCACTCCAATGTTTTTCTCCCAGTTATACACAAACTTTTGTATGCTGTATAAAAGGACTACCAATAGTAAAGGCAGAGAAAACAAATGTGTCCATTTGCCCCTACTGTGCTAGAAACAAGGCCACGTATCAGCCACCCTATTTCAGCCTATGATGTTAGAGCAAACCTAACTTTTGCTGCAGCTCTGCTCTATTATACTTGATCACAACCTGAGGCGGAGGAAAGGGGGACATCAGTGGCACTACATCTCATCACTTTGGCTAGCTGGGAGCCTTCAGCAGAAGGATGGAGTGACTAGCTCAGGCAGTACTGTTCAAACCCTTCTTGCTGAAGTGCCTGTTGGTTTGGGTTTGTTTTTTGCCTACTTAAGGCAAAGAAAATTTTTGCATGATTACCCCCGCTGCTGCTGTTTAACAAGGAAGATTTCTAAAATTACTTGCCAGAGTCATGATACATGGACAAGGTACAATTGAGAGGCGCACAGGTCTTGATGTCTGTTATGAACTATGCACACCTGCAACTTAGGGGGAATTATTAGACTGCATTAGGGGGAAATATTAAAGACTGCTGCCTGCCTTTAAAATTAAAAAATAAATTGAAGATCCTTGCCTCAGGGTAAGAAGTGGAAGCAGGGAATGATTCTGTATGGCAAAGACACGCAGTGTGTCCCTCCTAACTGCGGAGCAGCAGCAGGAGCTGGCTGCAACATCAGTCATGCCGAGCAGCCTTTGCCTCTTATCTCACCCCCAGAGTGTTTCACCACCTCTGGAACATGCTAGCCCTTCAGTAAAGTGATAAATAATCTGAGATTTCAAGCTAAATTTTTCTTGGTGCCTTGTTTTTTAAGTTGTCTGCACCATAATTTTCTGTGATGTCCCAATAAGGATACATCACTACGAAGGGAGTAGGCTGGGCTTCCTCAGAATGGTCCTTCAATTGTGTCCCTGTTTATGATAAAATAGAAAAAGCGCACCATGTCTTGACCTTGGCCGCTAGCCTGTTAGTAAGTATAATCCAGGCAGAGACACCTTACTAGATATGATCATCAAAAAGTGGATTATGTAGCTGAACTCTGCTCCAGTGCTGAAGCATTCAAAATCTATTTGGAAAAGTGTCAGCAATATAGTGTTTGTATCCATGAGAAGCCTCTGGCAGAAGCTTCTGCGCAGGTTATTATGCTATCACCTGAAACCAATTGCCTGAAACAAACTGAAATAAGTTCTTCCTTAAAACACCCTACTCTGAATTCTCATTAGGTATTTGGACTAGTTTAGCAGCTGTGTTCAGACTTCCTTACAGAAACAGAAAGATGACTTTGATTACTGGGCAGAAGGATGCATGGTTGTTGGTTGGGGTTTTTAGGTGCCCTCTAGTAATGGAAGCTTTTCAGTTTCCTTACAAATGACTGATAAATTCCTGTGCATCACTCCATTTATTTAATTTCTGTAACATGTGCCCGTTTACAGGAGAAAAGATAAAGTTTTAATATAATGATGCATAGCTTTGGTCAAGGTGCTCCATTAATTAGAAACAGAAGAGAAACTAATGGCATGTTCACAACATGCAGTGAAATATGTTTAATTAACATGGAGAGGCCTCCAAAAATAGTATCTAACTGAGCTAGCTCCAAAAGCAGTAATATTGCATTTACTTGGCAAACCACTTAAGCTAATTAGCCTTGCAATGAGAGGGGGCTTAGTAGCTCAGCTATATTGTCTTTCCTCTGCAAACACATTGCTTCTGGGGCCAAGTGAGGGACTTTGCCTGGCACTGATTTTCACCCCGCAAGCCTGCTGCCACGCTGCCGCTTGCCTCCGGGGTTGTGCTGCATGCTTCGCTATGTGTGCTGCAGACACACCTGGCCTCTCTTTGTTTTTGTTTGGTGTTTTTTTTTGAGGGGGGGAACAACCAAACACCACACCACTCATGGCATTTTCTTCTTCAGGAAAAAAAAAAAAAAAACAACCAAAAATCTCAAAATAGGATCTTACCAGTCACTAAAAAGAAACAGAGCAAAGTCAGTGTTGTCTCAGGGGCTGACCATGCTAATATAGTCAAATTCAACACGTGCTTAAATGTTCAGTATATTGTGGAAAAATACTGGTATATTTGGTCTCATCCAAAAGGAAAATACATTAATAAAAGCTGGACAAAAAAAAAAAAAGAGAGAAATTAAAAAAATACCCGGAAAGAAGAGTAACTGATAGTGTAACACTATGCACAGTCTGTATAGGAAAGGCTGAATGCTTTGTGCAAAGGTAGGAAAAATAGAATTACTTCTTCAAGTGTCACACTCTCAAAAGGTAATAGGCATTTTGGATAAGAGGACATTTACAGAGTTGCTGAGGCATTTATCTGGCAAGCAGAAGACTACCTCAAATAGGACAGCATAGGACAGCTGAAACAAAATACTTAGTAGGGACATGGTAGTAAGTGCCCCTAGAATTGCAGTGGCTTGCTTCTGATGTCCTTATTGTACGGATGTTTCTCCAGAGAGACCCTAAAGTTGTTCCTAGAGCTGTGCCAGCCTACCCTACATGTGGGAATGTAGGAAGCTTTAAACCCACAGGTCATCAACATCCCAGTTTTTAGAAATGTATGCCGAGGCATTTAAAACTATCATATTAAAATATGCTGTTCAGGACACTTAATGTGTAGATTAGAGAACTTGGTTTACCATAACAACTCTGGATCAATAATCATGATTGAACATATAATAGTAGCTGCATAACTTATGGATAAATATCTGTAATATCAATGCTTCATAGGCAATACCTGTCCATGGAGGGGGCAAGGGGGTGTTTTGTTTTGTAGTAACTGTGCTGCCCGCTTTGCGTGGAAGCAAGTGACTAAAAGTTTTCATTTATAGCAGCATTCACTTTGAAGAGGTGAAAGCACTACATTTTGACAGTGATCTCAAATTTGAATAAGTAGCATATACAGCTAGTGAGTTGAAGTGTCTTTGCTTACTACCTAATCCTTTTGCAAAACAAAGTAACAGGTGTGGATTAAGATTCTATATAATTTAATGTTTTCTCAGAAAGACACAGAGGTGTCATTACCTATGTAATACATTAGATAATAGAAATTGTATAGAAAGAGAGCTATGAATCCCCCAAAGTTTTTTCAGTTGTTCTCTTTTAAAAGCCTATAGAGCAAAATAAATAAAAAATGTGTTCTAGTGTTGGTTTGTTGGTTTTTTTTAAGGACAGATACTTTTTCATGCACATGCCTTCTTTGCCAGATTTCATCCTTGAGTAAATACTTAAAGGTTAGTTATTTTTTTTGTCACAGAATTGACGGCTGAAACTGAATCATTGCAACTCTGGTAGACAACACTGTAATAAAGTGAGTAAAATACCTCTAAGTATAAGGAGAACTGATGACTGTATTTATTACCTTGAGATCAAATCCAGAAAAGAAAGTGAATGGGTTTTGTTTTAAAAAATATGTGTAGGCTGTTCATTTATAGTGACTTCATCTCAGAATCCCTTGAGCATGAGAGCTGTGAATCAACTGGCCTGTGATTTGAAGCCAATATTAAAAAAAACTGCAGACTGAAAATGAGAGCCCTGTCTCAAGTGTTCAGATCCTCAGCACAAGAGTTAAAGAATAAAACTTTTTAGAAAGTGTTTCACAATAGAATGACAGCTGTCAAGTTTGTGGAGATCTCAGAGTGTCACTGGCACTTGTGAATGACTAACTTGTTGAGACTACTGATTTATAGACAAAGAAATAAAATTAGTATACGAATTTTGAAAACAGAACCCTTACCTTTCCAGAAAGATAATCTGAATAAGAAGACAGATCATTTGGGTATATGAATGACAATTTTGAAGGTATTTTTGGCATACCTGTCCCAACTGTGAGCTAATTTTTAGTTTGAATAAGGACATAATCACGGGTTAATTATAATCAGCATACTTCTCTTTTGTAAGTAATGTCTCTTGCATGCATAATTTGCAATACAGTCCAAAAAGATTTGTTTCAGCAAATGAATTAACATGTCGGGGCAACTTACCTCAGGACTCTTAAAACACAGAGACATAGTTTCACCAGGGTGAGCACAGGCTAACAAGAGTATTTTACCCAGCTTCCACCTCAAATTTTGCAGCACATGTTGACTTTTATACTCCCCCAGGTGGGCTGCTACTGATGTCCAATGAGCTGGTTTATAGCTATCTTGCTGGGTTGGGACAACCACCAAGCTGGAGGATAGGGAAGCACAGATGCTCCAATAGATACACTGTTAGCATGTGGGGGATTTACAGGCCGATGTTTGGTGGCAATTGTGGCAGAAAGGACAGTTCCAGGTAACACAGTAATTGCTGTGAGGAACAAAAATGCATGAAGTGATCTGCATCTCAAGCTCTTGAGGGATCCGAGGGTGGTATTGTCAAGTTGCAAGTTACTGGTGAAAGAACACTCAATCACGTGTTAGAGAAAAACCTCATTGTTCTTGTTTTCCTCTCGCGACTCTAGACTGCAAATAAGAAACAACTGATGATAGTAATACTTAAGGAGAGCTTAAAATTTTCAAAATGCATTGTAAGGTATTGGCCTCAACTTTCAGCCCCTGGGAGTTCTGGCCAAGTGAAAGTTGAGGAATTTGGCTTTTTAGCTGACTATCCCTACAACACACTCTCAGGTTGTATTTTTCTCTGAAAACAGCAAGAAGAACAAAGGAACTGGAGAATGCTGAAACCTTGGATATATCTTAAAGAGAGAGTTCATTGTTCATTTTACAACTATCTGTTTCAGTACTAAAAAGAAAGAAGCTAGGATAACATTACGTTGTTAGTTTTCTGGGTTTATAATGAAGTTTCTAAGCTATCAAAGAGTGAAGTGAATTGTATCTGAGAAAGAGGTAATGAAAGTACTGTATACAACAAGTAAACACATACCTGCTTGATAAACTTTACTTTGAGCTTTCAAGATCAGATTTTTCTTTATCGGCCTACTTAGAAATCCAAATAGCCGGTAGTTTTTAAAGGATCACCAGACATGGTTTACCTGGGTGCTTTCTGTACTGCCACATATTACAACAGTATATTTCCTCAGCCAACAGAAATTCACTACTTTTTGAGTGGTTGTTTTTTTTTCTGTTGTGGATGTGTATGTGAATATTGCATAGACTGGTGGCCCTTTCAGAGCCTGTCTATCCACCAGTATTCCAAGCTCCTCTAAAATGAACAGAATTGCACTTTGAGCTTTACACATACAGAAAACCGATAGTGTGGAATACAAAAGGTTAATTTTTTAGCCAGTAATTACTGCTCTTTTAACATTGCCTTTTTCTTTAATCTGGTATTAATTCCATCACTAACCTTGCTCCTGAGATCACTTATTGTCAGTGTAAAACAAGAATCCCTCTTTGTCATCTACGCTGTGATCTTTGAATTAAACTATTTGAATGGGGTATGCACGAGGTACAGTTCCATAGGGTTTATTAAAGGAAATTGTCTTAGCAAATATGTCTGTTTCATTTGATTCTGAGGAATAATTGGTTAATGAGGGAATGATTACTTTGTTCAGACATGATTACTGAAGAAATGTTTGGTCCATATGTTGCTGAATAATGGGAAATTCTCCAGTGAAAGGGGACAATGATTAGAAGAAATAAGATAGCTGGAGAATATATTCCCCAAAGTGTTACACTAGTTTTTGTTAACAAGCCAACTCTAAGGATAGTGTTTCCCTCAATAGGCACAGAAGTTCAAAATATCTAATCGGTTTAAACTATTTGTTGAAAAAGCACGAGGTAATTTTCTTGTTTTTCTTAGATCAAAGAACTGTAGCTTCCTCTGATAAATGATGTGACTATCACAGCTGTTTCTCTCCTTTAACATAATGTTAATTTGTTATTGTTGCCTTGATGGGCATATACTAATAAAACTATATGTTAAAAATTATCCCATTCCCCTCTGCTACTTATTAGTTGCATCATAGGAATTTAGTGTTTTGGCACTGTGAAATACATGCAGTGTGTGTGTGAGCATGCATACACTTGCACACGCATATTTTAGCTGATGTGCATTGCAATGCTTATAGCTAATTAAGAATACTCAAGCTTTTTCATTATCCAGG
Source organism: Charadrius vociferus (assembly GCF_000708025.1). Classification (NCBI taxonomy): domain Eukaryota; kingdom Metazoa; phylum Chordata; class Aves; order Charadriiformes; family Charadriidae; genus Charadrius; species Charadrius vociferus. The sequence goes on along the minus strand of NW_009647874.1, from coordinate 2,398,696 downwards.
GTCATATTCAGTTCCTTGTAAATTTCTCTAAGTCTTACTTTACTGCTGAAATTTGGTATGCTTGCTTGCAATCACAAAGTGTCTTTTCTTCCCCTAATAAAAGTGATACATGAAATATCTAATAAAAGATATATATATATATACGCACACGTGTGTGTGCGTATATATAGTAACTTCCTTAAAGCAACATTAGCAATCTAGCAGAAGATACTGAAAACTTCGAAACTGGCAAGTACTAAGGTTCCAGTTCAGGAATATGCCCAAATGGATATCTGACCTGAAGCCCGTGGGCAGTCCCACAGAAGTCTATGGCAGGGAAGAGAGGCAAGCAATGGCAAAAGGTCAGATGAGAGATCCACAGATACAGATCTCTGAATTTTCAGAAATGCTGGAGTGCCTGACTCCCACTTATTTAAAATGGAATTGAACAACTCAGTGCTATTGAAGAAGTTTCTGGCACCTAGCTTTGAAGAGCTGCTGGATACCCTGAAAAGCACCTTGGAACAAAGTGGCTTGCCCAAGGTCATACCACAAATTTGTGGCCTCTTTTCTAAGGTTGGAGGAATGTTAAGTAACTATTTCATAAGAAAAATGTGATAGATTTAAAGTAAGGGGGTTTTAGTCCATTTCCTTTTGGTCCAGTTAACTCTTGTGTCAGATCTGACTATAGACAATGAATATCCAAAATTACACTTCATCAGTTCTGCCAGAAAATTTCTTGTTTCATTTTCTGTAAGCAAAATAGTCACTATTTGCCAGTTAAATCTCCAGGTAGTTAGCTTTCACACAGTTGAAAATAAATGTTGTAAATGAAACATCTGTTCAACACTATTATTTTATAATAACATTAATTGGCAGATGTCTTTAGATGACAAAGCAAAGTGTATCAGTTCTGATTTGTTCTTTTCCACTGAGCTGAACTTGTGGTCATTGAAAAGTACTTACCTAAAAGACAGTCTCAGCGTGAGCAATAATTCACTGAGTTTAGTAATGTGAGATTTTTCCATGCAGAAAAGTATGAATTATAAAGGCCAACTGCCCACTGAAAAAATGTTAATGCATTGTCCAAAAACATACTTGCGTGGAGAAAGTTACCCTCTCCATTGGCAGGACTGGTACTTCAATCTACATATAGTTTGCACAGAAGTACTGTGCCAATTCAATTACTGTCTGATTAATGAAGTGTAGCAGGTTTATTTCAGGGGTCTAGCTAGCTATTAATTAGCATATTGGGGCCTATACTCTACTGTTTTGCCCTGATATGCTTTGAAAAATCCCAATGCAATTAAATAAACTCTAATATGCTTTAAATAGTTACTTGAGGAAACACATTCAGATTTTTTTAAAACCCTTATGGGATTTTTAAGCACATCCAGATTTATTGTAAAGCATCTGAAGTTCTTTGTAAACACTATTGTTGTGTTGGTTTCTGCTGTTCAGCAAAATAGCACTCCCCTTGCTTTAACAGAAGACTTCCTCTGACATGAAACGCTGCTGTTGCTTCTTTAGGGTGCCTTGGAGTGAAAAATCAGGATGCTGGTACCCCCAAAACCCACTGAGGTTGCTTGCACTTTTCAGTGGTCTGCCTCGTCTTTGTCAGATTTCTGCACTTCGACAGTCTTCTTTTTTTTTTTTTTTTTTTTTGAAGCAGATCAGTGCTAGCATGGGGTGGAAAACTGGAAAGCTTGTTAGCATAGTGTTTGAGGTCAGGCAATGAAGAGTAGAAAACACCCCGTTGCCTAAACTGGAAGTAGCTGAACTCTTTCTACCCTGGACAGTAGCACAGAGTGCTAATAAATGCACTATCTGTTCCTCAGGTCAGTGATATTGTCTGAGCAGGCACATTTCAGCGCATACTGATCACAAATGGGCTGGACAGATGTTTTATTCAGAACATTAACTATTTAGTATTTCTGCATTCTGGGAGAGAGAAGAGTCTGAGACCAGTTAATAGAGCAATGGAAATATTGGTTAGACAGGTCCCTTATTTCTAGATTTTAGTAGTCCACCAACTTTAAATTCTTTCAAGGGTGTCCTGTGTGTCACAAGGGCATTACTCAGTCCTGTATCCTATGTGCTGCACAGTCCAGAACTGTGTTTATACTCTTGCATTCACCAGTCCCTTCTTTTTTCCACAACCCCCCTAAACTTTTCCTCCCACCTACTTCATCCAGACCTCGAATAGCTCTCAACTTTTAGTCTGCTATTCTCCTTCATCCTCTGCTTTAACACTTATAAACCAGTTAAATCCCTTATCCCCCTTTTTCCAACAAATATCAAATTAAAACACATTTTGCTCAGGAGGCCGCCTTTTGTTTGCTTACTCACCAGAGATGTCTGCATGCTCCATTGCCTTGTGTTTGCTCACGCCTGGGTTAAATCCTGTGCTCTTAAAGGCGCCTTTTTGCCTTTGGAGAAGTCCATGGGAGCTTCACCATCTTCTTCAGTCTCAATAAGTCTTAGCTGCTAGGGTCCAGGCTGGTCTGTGCCGTACCAAATGTTCTGCTCATTTGCATAAATTAAATAAACTACTCGTTCCCTCAGTCCCAGTAAAGTTTACTGTTCTTTTGCAAAACAGGCTTGCACGAGGAGCTTGGAGATGTATTACATCTGCCACTATTCCCCCTAGAGTGTCTAAAACATATATTAAGGTATCATTTTGTATGGAGCCATGCTTGTGTGTTTTAAAGCACTGTTTTGCATGGAGCAGGCAGCTGATGGACATCTGTTTATTTCCAGCTCTGCTTCAACGAGAAGCTGCAGCGAGTTTACACCAAGCTGCACATCCATGCCCTCACGCCGCCCTCCTGGGGTGTGCTGCTATGATGGTCAGTGGAGCCACAATCAAGTCAACTTGTAGAAAGAAGTTATCGAAAGGAAGATGCCATTGCAGACCCAGCATGCACCTCAGCGCCTCCGAGAGGAAGCCGAAAGGCAACGTGAAGCAAAGCCACCTCCCAGCTCCTCAGCCCGTTTGTGGCAGATCAGGACATGGAAAGCCACGTCACAGAGCGGCACCGCAGCCCCTCCCAAAGGGCTCATGCCCCAGTGAGACAGAGTCAGGGTGCCACACTGCTCTTGGAATCTTCTTTTTCCTGTCTCATAATTATTTTTTGTTTTGGTAATTTTCACTCGTGGAGTCCTTGTGTACATACAGCCCTAAAATCCACCCAATAAACACCTTTCTGTGTATTTTCATAAATGATGGACACCCTGATCCATCAGATGACTCAAGTGCGCACTGAACTGTAGGCACCTGCAGAGGGTTTTTGAATCAATGGAGTGATTCATGCGCTTAAATCCAGGCGCATGTTTCATTACCTGGCTGAACCATGGCCGAAAGCCATTCACTTAACATTACGGCTGTTTTGTTTTATAAATAGCATTATTAACTTCCTGCCTTTTCTATTTGTGTGCAAAATACAGTATATATATTTTGCATAACTGAAGCTAACTACAAGGTCATAATGGTGCTTTAAATGGGTGTAAAGAGCTAAATAACTTGGGTTTAGTGATGGTTTCTATGAGTGATTCTTAAATGATTGATTGATTGACAGATTGGTCTAACTGAGTGGCAGCGAGATGATATGATAGCCCTGTTCCATTACAAATAGTGCCCTCACCCGCCTTTAGCCCTGTCTTTGCCACACTCAAACACACACCCTTTTTTATGAGGTGGACTTTGAACTATCTTTCCGTAGTTATTCAGAAAGTCACAATGAATGTATTATGCGGCTATTCATTGCAGCAAAGTTAGCACATAATAATTTACAATTTTATGGAACTGCTAGGATTAGCTATGTATCATCTATTTTTAATACACATCATTGTGGTATGTGAGCAATAACGAATGTATTTAAATAAATCAAAAAAACCACAAATGAACGCTGAGTTGTTGTCAATCACTTGCAGATGAGCCTACCCTGGTGAGAAGGTATAATGGAGAATTTTCTGAGGATGATTTATGGAGTCAACCAGCATCACTCTAGAACAACTGATACCTTTCCAGCATAGGGCTACACGGGTAGGTAAATTTTACTGAAAATACCTAAGTGGCAAATCTGAGGACAAATTTTTGTTGAAATTTTTCATCTGCATTTTTTGAGTTACTATGCAGAATGGAAAAAAATAATTGGCAGAAAAAAAACAAAAGTAGAGTCAAAATGTCTAATTTGTAACTCGTATGTACTGGAGAGCTTTGCACCTCTTATGCACTGATGTGTTGACTTACTGAGATGAAGAAAGCCCTTTTTTCTCCTCCCTTATTTTTCAGGAAAAAAAAAAAAAAAAACCATAAGCAGCTTCATAGGAAAGAGGGCTAAATATTGCATTCTCTTTCTGAACTGCTTTTTTGCATTTTATTGGTAGAGAGTTACTATCATAAGTTGTATCATAATCAGCTATCTTAAGGTAATGAGACATAAAATAATTCCTCTAAATAATGAGAAACAAAAACCACAAAATATTGTATGTAATGTTCTGTAGTCCTGCAAAGCAAAATGTGTTTTTCCTCAAGGGGACAGGAAGAAGTGTGTGGATTTTCTGGGACTGATGGCAGAGAAAACATTTCTATCTCCTGAGCATCTGACTGCATGCCACCTACTCCATGTCCTCTGATCTCAAAGCTAAGTAGGATTAGACTGGGTCAATTTGTGGATCAGAGCTCCAGGGAAAGCTCAAGTGCTATGTACAGGAAACAATCTTGATGATCTAACTTTATTGGGCATTATTTCAGGGAACTAGTGTGCCAGAATTGTGTCATGGGGCCACTCTGCTGTTAGAGGTGCTGTCTTACAGTGACATGTAAAGATTTTATGATCACTTAGGAAAAAGTGCCAGGGTAATATATACGTGTGTGTGTGTGTGTGTGCGCGCGCATGTGTATCTATACATATATATAAAGTTAAGTGAGGCTAAGCCAAAATTCCACCTCCAAGAGTTTAAAATTGCTTTTCCGTTTCAACTGGAAAAGCACTCTTCATTCCAAAACTGCCACGTAATCATGATGACCACTCTTAAAAGCATGCTATATTTCACATTAGAAATGCATTTCATTGGTGCTGGTTTTATTCCTTTATGCAGTTTGTTAAAGGCTCTGGTCTTGCAAACTGATGCAGTTAAATGAACATTTTGGGTCAGAACACAAAACTGCACTGAAATTAATAGCCCTCTGCACTGGTCTCATCTTTCACACACCTAGATCAGACTTCAGCACTGCAACTTCCATTTTTAAAGTACTTGGAGATAAAAAGCACTATTTTGCTGGAACTGCAGTAGTCCCGCTAAGTACTGATGGTCAGCACGGGAATGCCTGAAGACGCTGTGCCAGTTCTCTTCTGAAATTGTGCACTTCTGGTATGTCTCTTCTGTGGAAGTAACTGGTATCATTTGCACAGAAAGGCTTGCAATGGCAACCATGAATTGAGGGGAAAAGAAGAGAGAAGCCTGTGAGAGAACCCATAGCCTTGGAAGTTGCCTACACTTTTTACCAGGAAAGTTAAAAACCTTTGGGTAGGTATAAGAAAATAAATAATAATAATAAAAAAAATTAAACAGAGCTGTTCTACCTCTGGGATTAATGACTTTACTCCCTTCCCATGGTGTGCCATCCCATATGCATAGTGCCACAATCTATCCTCTGAGAGCAAAACTGAAAATGAAGTAAAAATTAGTGTTAATAATGAAGGCGTGTTTTTACAGTTTCACTTTCATTGACTAGAGCAGCAGAGTGCAACTAGAGATGTTGAGAGAAAAACTCTTCACCTGTCCTCTGCTTAATTAAAATACATTAGATACATAGATTTATTTGAGGGTTTGATGTTAAATGAAGATGAATGAAATGTTTTATGGAAGGCGATGAAACGTTATTTGCTTAAATAAGCAATTCTGTTCTATCAATACTTGGGCTCATCTAGAAGAACGTACCCTGTTCCTACTTAGTTATGAGTACTATTTTACTGAGCCTGCCTACAGTGCACTCTAACAGTTATTCTATCAGTTGCTGGGCACAAGTAAAACAAAAAAAAAGAGTACGTATTTATGAAGGGCCATGCAGGATATGCCATGGCAGCCAGGAGACATCATGGCCCGCACAGTGATCTTCACTTCTTAATAAGAGCAAAGTGCATTCTGGTTTTCTCCAGCCAATGTGGACCACAGAGGGATCTGCCCTGAGGAAATCTGAGGCTCCAGCTCAAGCAGTTCAGGTGGGGAAGCTTTAGATATAGCTGCCTCCAGCTGTCTATCCTTGTGCTATGCTCTAAGCCAAAATAAGCCTCTACCAATTTTCCCATATGTTAGTGACATGAGTTGAATATCTGGACAGCCATTCTGCCCTCTTCACTACAGAGGGCCCTAAAATCATGTAAAATGGGCCCCAGCCCTTTTTGAACCAGTGAAGGTTGATGAGGCCTGTAACATAGATATCTCACATCCTTCTGCACAACAGGAAGAGTCTCACTGGCTTCTTATGGAAAGAAGCCTTCCCTGCCTTAGGCATTCATTGCCCAAGTACAATTTATGCCATAGGATGCATATACTATTTTATTTGTTATTTTGGTTTGAAGTGAAGTTATTCCAACCCAGACAGGCTGCTTGCAGAAGCTCTATGGAAGGGTGACATATTTTGGCACATGATATTCCTGCGAGACACACAATTTCTACTTAATCCTTAACAGGTTTTTCTGCATTCTCCAGAATAAAGTTCAATTTTGCTCTTTATGATGATGATCAGCTTTTCATCCAACATCCCAGACTGCTTGCTTTGAACTAATTAAGCTCTAGTGGAAGAAATGCTTATACAAAAGTCAGCAAATCATTTTATTTCATTGACTATTGCAATTTGGGTAGATATATTAAAAGATGAATCCCGTTTCTTCACCACAGTGGCAAGGTCTATAAATAACACGTATGGATAATAGAATCATAGAATCATAGAATGGTTTGGGTTGGAAGGAACCTTTAAATGTCATCTAGTTCAATTCCCCTGCAATGAGCAGGGACATCTTCAACTGAGGTTGCTCAGAGCCCTGTCCAACCTGACCTTGAATGTTTCCAGGGATGGGGCATCTACCACCTGTCTGGGCAACCTGTTCCAGTGTTTCACCACCCTCAGTATAAAAAAATTATTCCTTCTATCTAGTCTGTATCTACCTTCTTTTAGTTTAAAACTGTTACGCCTTGTCCTGTTGCAACAGGACCTGGTAAAAATTTTGTCCCCATCTTTCTTATAAGCCCCCTTTAAGTACTGAAAGGATGGGAGAAAGAATGGGAGAAATGAGCCCATTCATGGGCAATGCTGAAGAGCCATTGCTTTGTTGATTGTCCTACATCTCTCCTTCCGGTAGAGTCTTTATAAAGTCCCTTTAAAATCAACTCCAGTGGCTGGCTGGAATGAGCTTGCTACCCCATCAGATCTGTTAGCATTCAGTCTTAACTGCTTCTGTGTCATCAGCCAGTTCTTACAGTGAAATCCCAGTCTGATCTTATTGCTTTCTGAATAAGTTCTGCCATTTTTCACTGAAATTCAGAATAGAATTGTTGTTAATCATGAACATTTACAGATGACTGGTAAATGGTTTAAGGAAATTATGTTTTCTTTTAAGTTGCTGAAAACAGAGAAAGAACGCAGAGCACATTAGTGGCTAAAGGGGTGCAGAATTTCACTCCCACGGCAAACTGAGCCAAGTCTGTAATAGTGAAAATTTGTTCTCTTGGCTCTGGTTGTGCTACCAACTAACATGCATTCCGGATCAGTTCACCCACCCTTTTGACACTATGAAAAGAATGGGATTATTTTCTTGACATTTTCTCCTAATTTTTCTAAAAAGAAAATAATAATTTGTAGCTTGTCAATCTTTGCCAAGATTCAGCCTAGAGAGAATTTTTTATAGCTGAGATATAAACCCCTGAAGTAAAAATGCAGACACAACTTTAAGTACAGTGTTGCAAATGCAGTGTTGTAATTTTATATGTTAATCTATCAATACACAGTATGTGCAAACATATGTTTATAGACAGAGAGACAAGCATGTATAAATGAGAGGATAAAAATCCTTATTTCTCATTTGGTGCTATGCAATTTCTATCAATTTAGAAATGTGTTATGATTTTATTTTAAGCTGACATACTGTAAATTGCGCTTATTTGAGAATACTTACTTAACTCTTAGGGTTTATAAGACAGAAAAGGAAGTTGTCTTTGGAAGTTCTCCAGTGACCGAAAACGGACTAACAAATAATAGAAGAATGTCCCTTCTCTGAAACCTTTGGACCAGTTGCCATCTTTAAAGCAACCCATAAGCATGAAGATAGTCTTTCAATGGCTAGGATTTACTATAAAATCTACTAAACACAGTGGAGGCTCCTTCTTTAGGGGCAAACTGTACATTATGCTCATGTTACAAGAGAAATTACCAGATCTGTAGGTGAGGTATTTTAGAAATTTGGCAGATGGCTTTACTTTGTATTTGTGGCACAGAATCCTGTTCTAATTTTGTGTTTGATTGGAATATTCAACAGCTTCTGGTGCTACTAGGACTTGCTATCTGAAAGACAGAGTTTGCAAACTATAAATATGAACTTTGAAAATATATATCCTAGAGTTAGTCCAGTAGATTGTGTTTGTAACGCTCACTTATTGGCTGACTGATGCATTTTGGCCCCAGACCAAAAACGATGGCTGCCTGGTTGAGCAATGCCTCCTGCCGACTGGGAAGGCAGAGGGATACCAGGGCCATGGTTAATATAGGTGTCAGGTTCTAGCAGCTGCTACCAAGCTTCCCCACATGTGGTCTCTCCAGCCTTGCCTTCATGCCCCTTGGGCATATCTCCTCGGTTGTTCTCTTTATCCTAAGCTTTTTCCCTAGCTGCTGATATGTCCTGCTGGGAACAATTAATCTACAGGACAAGGGAAGAAAGTTATGTCTACATGAACAAGTGATTTCAGTCTTCAGCTTATTCACAGTCTGGCTGGCAACCCACCAAACAAGGTTGTTGACCTGTGCCACCCCTGTCCCCACCGCACTGCCAAGGGGAGCCCCGTTTCTGGGGCGAGGCATGGAAGGCGCTTCCCCATCCATATCCCCAGCTGCCCCCACTGTGAGAGTTCAACTGAGGTGGAGCGAAGACGGCACGGAGGCACAGGCAGGTGAGAGCACTGACTTTGCCTGCAGCAGGCAGGCCGTTCCCAGCCGTCATTGGCCAAGATGAGGGCTTGAAAGCTGGTCCTTGCCCTCTTTCAGCTGTTAGCCATCAGCTTCCCCCCAGAGGTGACTGCACCAGAAGCCTTGCCTGGACATGTGACCTGTTCTGCACACCCATAGCACATGAGGGTACGTCCCAGCTCACAGCCAAAACCTCAGAGCATTTTGCGACAGTGTTGGCTTAGGGGGACAAGACTTCAGCCTTACTTTATAGCATAATGACTGACTTGTGGATGTGACCGTGATCATATAAGCTCAATAAAACTTTCAATGACCTATCCCACATCATGATTTGCTTGGTTGTACCCGTCCCCAGGCCCGAAGCCTATGGGCAGATATACAACAGGGGGATTTCCTACTGCCCCCCACAACTGGATGTGTCAGGAGACAGCAGGCTTGTTCAATGCATTGAAACAGAAAGAATTTATTTACCCCCACTGATAATTTTAACTTCAGATGAATGTCATCTTCAAGGAGTCATTCTGAAGCAGAGCTACATGAGTGGAGTTAGGCAGTCCTTGTTGGCATTGCTATTTTTCACACAGGACTGGTCAAAGCTTTCTTCAAACTCTTCACAATCATTACACCCTGTGTGTCTCTTCCCAGAATTTTCTCTAACGGAGTGCATATTCCTGATGGAAAGGACAGAGGAATTCAGAGGAGGAATTTAAAAAGACCCCCCTGAAATAGATTTGACACTGTAGCAGTGGGTTCCCATTACGGATTTGTAGGTAGGTGATGGTGCAGGGAATTTTCTGCTTTCTGTGTCAGGTGAAGAGCCTCTAACTGCTAAGAAAAGACCAGAGTGCTGTGAGTGGTATCCTCACGCTTGAATACAGGCTTTGCGAGTCAGAGGGGAGGAAAGTCGATAGCAGCCATTCGGCTGGCTTAGTCAAAGTGGGTTTTCTTCAGCAAAAAAGCATTAAATACTTTTGTTATCCACTGTAATTATACTGTGTACAGTCTGTCCAGTCCCTCTGTAAAAAGTGCTTTTCCTAGAAATAGGATTGAGAAGCTCTGATGTGGGCCAATTGCACTTTTTGGCAAGGGATGATCATCTTTGGAATGCTGGCAAAAACTGTCCTTTTGTACCGTAAGTTCTGGCAATAACTGACCTTTTCCCCTTAAACCACCAGCTTACGTTGGCTCCATTTGTTTTAAATCCCTTATTCTCAACAGGCCATGTAATCAGAATGACAGGCTGCTCGCAGCTTCCCTGGCGCTCAGCTGCACGCAGGTCATGCCAGAGTCTTCTTTCTGGAAGGATGGCTGTGCACTGATGCCCGGCTACCTGTGAGCCTCAGCATCTGAATCCGCTCAGAGGCGAGGAAAGAACAGCAGCTTAGTGTTTAACACCAATAAGTGTTGAAGGAGTGGGCATCTTCTTACTCTTTGCACTACTGCTTTTAAATTGGGCTTGCTTTCAGCAGCCCAACCAAATCTCCTTCAGCCAACATCATCAACATTATATTGTCAATAAAAACTTTAAAGCAAAGGTCAGGTATTCACTGAGCAGTAACTGGTCTGTCAAAGAAAAACAAAACACTTGTTAGCACCTGTCCTTTTGGCAAACTGTGTGATTGCTTTGGCTGATGCACTGAGCATACACACTATTATTTTATTAGCGTTACAATTCAAGAGTTTATAAAAAAGCACAGCAAATATCAAACTGCAAATTTTTGAAGAGGTGCATTTTTAAGAAAGCTAATTTACCTATTTGCATTGCTAGCTTAAAAGTTTGAGAATCATCTCATGTGTCACTTGCCTCAATGATATAAATGAATTATCATAAACAAAAGTGCCATACATCATCATTAGCGTGCAGAGGAAAGTTAGCTATTGGGTATTTATGATCAATTTGAGGAGAAGATATATAATCACCATCCATTATTATAATAAAATGCCTAATATAACCAGGAAAAACTAAATGCAATCCTCAAAAAAAACATGAAAATTAAAATATTATTCTTCCAAATGCTTTGCTATTTAATACTCTCACTGTGTAGGGACAGATAACTTCAATGTATTGGAGACAATAATTGAGCAGTGTATTGAAGCAGCTTAAAATACAGTGCAAACAACATGCTTAAGTGGAAACTTTCATTTCCTTGCTATTTTTTCTTCTTTTTCCTTGCACAGCTTTTCTTAACTGTTAGGGCTTTGTTTAGTTTTGCCTCATTTATTGAACACATTTTACTGACAAAAGTTTTACTTAATTTCCATGCATTTTGACTTATGTTTTAAGTGACCTTGTTCTTCTTGACTTTGATTTTTTTAATGGCCTTAGTTCAGAGCACCCCAGGGTGAACGGGTGACTTGAAATCCCATCACTTCCTAGTGCTCTCTATTTGAATAATGTCCAGCAAGGTTTAAGCCAGCAAAGCTCTTTAAAATTCGCACATACATTTTATTCCTTCTCCTTAATGCTGTGGAAAAGTAATGAAAGTTCTTATAAGGGAAACCTAAACTAATAATAATTGATTTCCCTTTGTGAAGCATTTTGATACTTTCGCTGACCATATTTCATTTACAGACAGAGATCTGAGCCATCACTGTCTTTTTAAATCTAACTTTGGGGATGTTCAAAATCCCAAACCACATGAAAATTTACTGTTTGTGCTTTACATGGCTCCCAACTGTTTAATGGTTTGAACCCAGACCCACATTCAAATGCTTCCTCATTTGCAGAGTACTTCGGTGCTTTATACAGTACCAAAGGCTCCTATCAGGTTGAGGAGAGGAGACATACAATGTTTGAACTTTTTTTCCTCTGGAAGGGAAAAAAGAGGCCAAAGGTCATGAGGAGGACCATTCACTGTGCTCTTACGCCGGTCACTGCTTCACACATAGAAGTTTTCAATGCTGGCATTTTTTTCCCCAAAATACACAAACTCTCTCCACAATTCCAATAGAACTTTAAAAATGAAAAGAGTCCAATTTTAATGCTGTATAGTTTTTCTAGCCCTATTAAATGACCTGTATTTAACAACCTTTACAGTTGTTAAAGGGAAAAACAATTTCACCAATGTATTATATGCGTTACTGTTCAGCTTTCCTTAGACAGTCTTTCTCTCAAAATACTGCAAATGTGTTTTATTTTTAAGCTACTGATACTAACTGCTTATACTACTTCTAGACTACACCTACACTAGTAGAATAAGCAGTGCCAGGAAACGTTCCCAGACCTTGAAATTGAGTCATCTATCATATTAAATGTCTAGAATTATTCCTATTTTGACTCAGGCCAACTAGCATTGTCCTGGGTAACTCTTGTGCACAATATGGGAGTCCACGCAGGCCACATATACAAATTGAATGCAATCATTTGGATGCTAAAATAGTCTAATAGCGTACATGCAAGCTGTTTCACACCAGTTGGCCTCAGCAACAGGGCAGTCTGAGGCTGTTTAACTTAGTGGCATAGGTAGAGTGCTGGTGCTTTCTAACGTACGCAGTTCCTAAAAGGCCTCATAAAGAAAGTAACAGAGAATAAGAGAAACCAAAGTTTTGTTTTCCTTTCCTTTTTCTTTCCCTGTACAATTTCTCCAAAATTAAATCACAGAATGGTTTAGTATAAATTTGGTACTCTTAGGAGTTTTCTTTATGGAAAGAAAACATTAAAAATATGATCCTGAAGAGGTAAAAATGATGATTTTATACAACTGAAAATCAAGAATCACATCTGTGCATGAGTGTTTCAGACCTAGCTTTCAACTTTGGAAATGCTGTGAATGTTCTATATTTGAAGTGATAACTTTTCTGTGTACTGACAAATGATTTTACCTCATGGTTAGTGGTGCTGGTGCCTGTTTCTGAGCACTGACATGACTTCATTCTCAATTAATGTGCAGATGGATAAAGCGATTAAAATAGACCCATTGGGAGAAAAGAAAAAGGAAACAAACAAAAATAGTACTCTCTCAACATGTACAAAATAATTTTCTCTGAGACATATATCAAAATGCCTGAAACATTTTGTGATATGAAAAATTTTTAATTTTGTTTATTTTGGCCAACCTGCATCTCCTGCCTATATATACACCCAGTTTATGTAACTGTATTCTACCTCCCTACATTCCCATCTGCACTATTCTTTAAAAATTCTTCCCCTAAACTATTGTGTAGGATTTATGTTTTCTGTTAAACAGCTGCCAAGTTTCGCTCCATAGGCGGCTGCACTTCAGTGGTGGATTAAATGCTTCATGTAAAGTTTGTAAAGCATTTTTGGGCTCTTTGCAGATGGAAGAACTGACTAAATCAGTGATACGCAACTTGTGCTTCTAGAGCTGCACGTGGCTTTTTTTGGAAGGCGCATATCTGATAGGAGCTGTTTTGACTTCTTCCTGTGAGGGAACAGGCAGGGTGTTTAGCTGTTCCCTTCCATCTCTCCAAGCAACGAGGAAAGTTGGCTTACACAGTTATTTCTCTGTACTTACATGCTCAGTAGCGTTCTGTACATGGCATTTGATAAAATATGTTTCAGAGCCATGTATGTTCAAGAAAAGATGTATGTGAGATGTAACAAGGTAACAGAGAACTGAATGTGTGTCCTATCACATGTTCCATCAAAATGATGATCTCAGTGCGTTTCTTAATCCTGGACTGAAGTAATGATGCAGACTATGAAATTGCGGAAGACTATGACATCATCAAAACAACATTAGGATTTCACTAGAAAGCTGAAGTTGGGGGAAATCTGTTTCCTCAGTCTCTACTGTTACAGAGAGCCAGAACACAAGAAGTGTGCATGATGAATGAGCAACGCAACTATCACTTTTAACAGGGAACCTATCTTTCTTATGCCTCTGACCTATTCACTGAGCAGCTGGCAAATGGCTCTCGTAAAGTCATCCTGTTCTTTTTTCCAACCAAAAAATCTATTGTGTATGCAGTCTTTCTAATGGATAGCAGAGATATGTCATTCATATCAATCGGTCTTCTGTATCTCTATGTTTTATTCAGCTCTTAAGTATTATGCTAAAATGCACTCTGATATTCATCAAGTTTTCAAACACTCCATAACAGCAACTGAAAGTGAAAAATAGCCCTGGAGTCATTACTGCTTTCCTCAATGACCTGGGAGGGGCTGACTGGCATAGTGTGACTGCGGAACTAGGACAGAATTGGCGACGTGCTTGAGAGTGGGGAGGAACTTGTAGCATCAGTCTGAAGGTGGTTTATACCCAAGTAAATGTACGCAAATGTTAGTGTGGCTGTGCCATCTATTACGCAATTCTTTTTAATTGGCAGAAATACCCAGAAGTGGGTATGGTGAGGATGTTCCCCTCCATTATAATTCTTAGGCTCTTCCTTCTATCACTGCATAAGTAAATTTAATAGCTCATTATCATCATCAAGACTACTACTTCAGCTAAACATAGCATTGTACTGCCTTTCAACTGACAGAATGATTGATATATCATACATTTAAAATTATAGAAAATAATCTTTTAAGTGATAATTTTGTTTAATCTAACTAGTATAAACTGGCCAGGATAAGTCTGAAAAATAAACAAATACAGAACAGCAACCCATGAAAGAAAGAAACAAACAAAACTGAAGTCTGAAAAAATAAGAGTGTAAAATTACCAAACTCTGACTGAAATACGATGGTAGCCCTTAAATTGCAGCCCGTATGGCTAAGCATTCCAGTGGAAACATCTTTGCTGGTTTTGTTCATTGGTACCATAACAATGTCTAAAGAACAACTAAGAATATACACCATTGTTGCCAAGACTTACTCAAATAGCTACAAAAAGTCACTGCTCTGAAGAACACATGATCCAACATGACAAGATTGAAAAGGAAAGGCAAAAGAGGTATAATACACAATAAGAAGGAACATCCCCATTTCCCGATTCTCTCTCTTTTTTTTTTAGTAAGTTAGTCTCAAAAAAATGTTTCTCTTTTCATTTGTTTTCATCTTACTCAGTCAACGAGTGGTGGGCTCAGCACATAATTCCAATAAAATGTCCTTCCAGGCAGAAAATTATCCATTAACAATATTTTGACTATGGAAGAAAAAGAAATATTTGATCTTCTCATCAGCATAATGATAATACATCTCGTTTGCAGAGTGTAACTGTATATTATTTCCAGAAAGATCGTAGGCTGCTCTGCAAATGAGTATTTCTATTCCGCAGGCACTATCTTACATTTGGAAAAGCTGAATTTCACTCCTGTTCACTAAGCTTATGAAAAGCCTGTTCATTACTAAGCCTGAAAATAGGTTTACGCGAGGCTTACAAAGTGAGTAAGCTTTGTGTAGGTCTTTCTGTACAAGGAGAAATATTTCATCCAGACTGCAAATACAAACAGAATAAAAGGAGGTAGAAAGAGGTTTATTCTTGATGATCACCTGCTAAAGATGTCATCGAAATAGTAACTTAACTTGTTCCATTAAATTTTAATAATGTTTAGGATGACTATTTAAAAATGACCTCATAAGAAATTGTTGCCATTACTCTCACAGAACATTCTGAGACGTGACCTTAATGACTAAAGGAAACATCTGAGGAGAGTTTCTCTTCTGTTTGAGGGTGTGTGTCTCTGTGACTATGTGCATCTGGATGCATCTGTGTCACATGTAAAAGCATATTAGAACTGTTTCAGAATTTTTCTGTCAGAATGATTTGCTAATGAAAAAATGCCAGTTTTACACAGTTATAAAAAGGCATATTCCGTTGGAAAGCTGTAACTTTTTGCTGTGTACAAAGAGAAAGTGAAATAAATTAGAACCTGCAAAAAGAAAACATGTAGCTAATTTCTTTCAAAAGAAAATCTGGGGAGAAAAATTTTTCAGAAAATCCTGCGATTTTGTTTTCAGTTTTCATTCTGATTTGAATTTTTTAATGATTTTTCCTTCCTGTAAGAAAGATCCATTGACTACCATATTGTTTATATGTATATCATCTTGATAGTGAGGTTGCAGTAAATCTCCAAACTTTCACATATATTTGTATTTGTGTACTTCAGCTGATTTTTTTCTTCTTTTTTTTTCCTTTTTTTTCTTTTTTTTTCTTGTTTTTCTTTTTCCTTGTTTTTGTTTTGTACTGGTTCAGGTTTTGAGTTTTTCTGTTGTAACTTGCTCAGAAGAATAACTGTATTGAGTCAGGCCAAAGGTCTTACCTAGCTCAGTATTCTGTCTCCAGCAGTGGTCATAAGTGATACACCATTAGTGTACCAGTAGAAAAATTCCTGTTAAGATCATTTGCTTGGGGTGAGAGGGGTCATAGAAGGCCATATTTTTTATTATGTAAGTACTTTTCACTATTTTTTTGCTTTTCTTAAAAAAAAAATAAATGTTGTAAAACCAGCTGCTTATTTCTATTATAGAAAATGCTGTATTTCTGTGAGGTGTAATGGCTAGTGACTCTAGTGTTGTGCTGCTGACATTTCTTTCTTTCATTTTTTCATGGAAAAGTATTAGGAAAAGTAGTGAGAGGTAAATATCTGAGTGCAGCCAGTGATGGCTAGTTGGGACGCAGATTACATGAAAATTTGTGCTTAACACTGTGACAGCATTTCTGAATGAAAATATTATTTCCTTCCTTTATCCATTCATTTGTCTCTGTCTTGGGGTGCGGGTTTTTTTTTTTTCCTATTAAGTTGATGTTATTTAGGGGTAAAAAATACCAGAAAAATTAGCCTTTATACTGGAGAGTCAGGCAAGAGGGAGCATGCCATTTTTTAGACTTACTATTTTTACAATTATGACTAGATAGGTCATCAGATGTCATGATGAGGAATTTCTTACATACATCTAAAATAGATGAATAAAATACTACTGATAGGCATTCCAGATAGATTCTGTAAGGAAAACTGAGATGGATGTTTATTTTTATCTATGGCCTAAAATATAGAAAAGCATAAATGACTGTTAAATGTCATTTAACATGTTAAATTGCTGCATTTAGCATAAGCTGACCAGTATGTGTACTAAAATAATAATTAGTATTGATTAATGACTGTATTTATCTTTTTGACCCAAATGTTATTCAGGAGATCTTAAATGAAATGTTTTGTTTGCAGTAAGTACTGCTTTATTTTAAAATATGAGATATGGAGGATGCTCTATTGTAAACTAGGAAACTTCATTCTGCCCGCCGTGAGTTATGAGCGCATATCAAATTTTAATGAAAAAGGATAAATAAATTGTCTCTCAGTTCACCATCATCTACTATATCACTCAGTTCATCCCATATAATATGTAATAAACTGAATGCTTCAATTTTTGCTTTATGTGTCCATTTACAACCAGTACTATTGCCTGAGAAATTGTCATCCCGCAGTAGTTCACATAAACAGTGAGTAGACTAAGATTTCATACTGTACATCTTGACTGAAGAACACATCCTTTTTCAAAATCTTTAATAAAATCTAAGACTGACAAAAAGTTGAGATGTATCAATTAAAGTATATTAACAGTAGTATAGGACTTTATTCCTCGTCTCTGGTCTCAATGTCTTCTGGACTTAAATTTCAAAAACAAAAAAAAGAAGGAAAAATCCCCAGCAAAGGAGTTGCCAGACTAATTCTTCAGTTCACTCTTAATGTCCTTACCCTTCTAAGAAGAGAGATCTAACATTAAAAAAAAAAAAAAAGCTGTAGAAATAATCTGAGCATCTATTTCATTAAGAGACCTCCCGGACATTGCTGGTAAATTCCAAAGAAATCAGAGAAAGCAAACTGACAAAGCAGTTGGGAGACTAGGCTAGCTTTAGAAGCTCTGATTCTGGCAGGAAGAATTTTTTGAAGAAATCTTTATTTTCAACCTTCTTTATATTCATCATACCATTGTACATAGTTCATCTGTGTGAGGATACAAAAAGAAATGTCACAGTACAGTTAGTGGTCATTAAAGAAGCTAGGGTAAATCTAATTCTCCCGTATCTACAGCCCAGATAATGAAAGCAAGTAGCACCAGAAGTCCCACTGAAGTTTACTGGATTTGAGTTAAGTCTCCTTTTCCCTAACGAGGACTTTCAAGTGGTTTTCTTAATAATTTCATATCTAACGCTATGAAAGAGACCTACTGCAACTCTTATTTAATAATGACATGAAGAAATATTTCTCCCAGAGAGAAACATATATTAAACAGACCTGCTTCGCAGGGATTTTTCACCAGTTCTTGTTAGTGGTTTCTATGGGAGCAAGAATGAACACAGTCATGAACAAGGTCTGGGTCCTTGCACTTTGGACAGTCTGTGCAGGGCTAGATGGAAGAAGCATTCCAGGAGGAACCTTTATGAGAAGGGAGAACAGTTCTTGATATTTTTGGTTTCCTGAAGAGCAGCAGTTTGTCACATATCTTTCTCTATTTGATACAACCAAAGTCTGAAGACACCATGAATAAGTAAAAGACTCATGTAGTAGATGGGTTCCTGAGCCATTAGCAATTTTGTTTTTAACAAAACATGAGCACCTGCTGCTTTAGAATCATTCCTGAGAAGAGGAATATTCATCATAGTTCAGTTCTAAAAATATATTTTTACATTATGGATACCGATGTGAAAAGGAAGGATGCAGAATAGAATGTATTTAAAGATCTTTCCTTAACATGAGATGACTGATGAGCTGTAAATGAAAGTTAAGGGATTTTTAACATTCTTTTGTGATTACCAGATTCCCCACACAAAGTATGAAGATAATTCCATGGTAGCTCCAGAGATCTGAAAGTTTGGATTTTTTGCATTTATTTCAAAGCAGGGGTGCTGGTTCAATTTTTAAAATAAATTAATTCTTAGGACCAGATATCTATCTACCTTTAGCCTGGCTCCTAAGGAAGGGAGACTTACGCAGCGTAACTTAAACCTCTTTGTGTATGTATACATCTATCTCACTACTTTTTGTACCTACTGGCCAATTTTAACAAAATTTGACAGCTGGGTAGCAGTGAATTCCCTTTGTTAGTGTCTTCACTGAGAAAGAGACTGAATCTCGTGATCAATCTTTATTAGATAACAGAGAAGCCATGCCAGCATGCACAACCGTGATTCTCCACACTAGGGAAAATCTAGTGAAATCTTTCACATAATAAAAGCATGAGAGTCCAAAGCTTCAAATGTGGAGACTAGCAGTTATTAGCTCTGCTGCTTATGTTGCTATAAATGTATAACACATTTATTATGGATTTCCTTAATTTTGATGACTTTTTAATGTTTCAAAATATTTCTCATAACTGAATGTCTAAATACTAATAAGGCTCAAGTGAACACACTACTTGCTGAAGCTAATGGGAGATAAATGTTGTCTGGGCCTCTTAATGTAGAAAAACTTCTTCCTTTTTATTAGTGACTCCATAATATTGAAATGACTTGTACCTAGATGTGAGAAAATCCATTGTGACAGACCATGTTTCTACATTCATGAACGGAATGTCAACAGCTCATAATTTTCTTAAATGTGTTCATTATTCTAAATCACACAATGGATCAATTTGCTAAATAATACTTGCTGCTTAGGTTGGTCAAGAAGAGTAAGTTGCAAAAAGTTTGTATGAAAAACTGGAGTTGTGCTGGCTGAAGTTCAATCTGTGGTCTTAATACCACAGATACGAACATTGGAAGATTGCGTCCTTAGACTGTTCTTCCGTGCTAGCTTAAAATATGGTGTTTCCAAAAATATTCTCAATAGTCAGTTCATTTATTAGTGTATTAGGAAAACATGATTGAAAAGGGTTGTGAACTCCATCTGGTTGCTCCATAGTCCCATTGACTGAATTGGACTTTATCTTGAGGTTTTCTTCTGCTCCAGCACTAGCTTTTAAAATTCCAGTAACTCAGGTGGCTAACCATATGTGTTCTTAATGAGGCAGGGAGTTAATTACCCATTTAATTTCTTTTAAGAATTCCCTTGCTTTCAGTGAAGAAGCTTCCTTGAAACAATTCTATTTCCTTGCATGTCCTGTAGCTTTTTATTAGTAGTTGATATTTGGTTCTGGACATTTCTGAGGCTGACATGCAGGAATTGGCAGGAACGTATTTGTGCATTATCTTTCAGAGGTTTCAAAGACTTGCACTGAAAACATTCATTATCCTATAGCAACAGAGAAACTGTTACCCAGTGAAACTGATAATCCAAAGAAAAATGCAAAGTAGTCCAGTAAAGAGCAAATATAATTTTTAGTAGATTTTTGGTTTCACTTAAAAGATCTTGAAAGCATTTTCTTCTAGTGACGCCCTTTCTGTCTTACTTCATGGAAGCAGTCTAAAAGTTGGCTTCAAAGGATTTTCTTTAAAAATGAAAGCATTGAATTTCCTGGAGTCTCCTGGAACAGATTTCAAATGTTTTAATGAAGGCAATCAAAATTTGAGCATCCCAATCTGGGCCAGTCACTCTTATAATCTCTATCATCAACAAAAAGAAGTAACTGCTTCCAGAAAATGAGTTCATAGAGTCATAGGATAGTTTGGGTTGGAAGGCACCTTTAAAGGTCACCTAGTCCAACCCCTTGCAAGAAGCAGGGACATCTTTAACTAGATCAGGTTGCTCAAAGCCCCGTACAACCCGACCTTGAATGTTTCCAGGGATGGGGCATCTACCACCTCTCTGGGCAACCTGTTCCAGTGTTTCACCACACTCGTAAAAAAATTCTTCCTTCTATCTAGCCTAAATCTACCCTCTTTTAGTTTAAAATCTTTACCCCTTGTCCTATTGCAACAGGCCTTGCTAAAAAGTTTTCCCCATCTTTCTTATAAACCCCCTTTAAGTACTGAAATGCCACTATAGTGTCTCCCGAAGCCTTCTCTTCTCCAGGCTGAACAACCCAAACTCTCTCAGCCTGTCCTCATAGGAGAGGTGCTCCAGCCCTCTGGTCATCCTCGTGCCCTCCTCTGGACCTGCTCCAACAAGTCCATGTCGTTTTTATGTTGGGGCCCCAGTGCTGGACACAGTACTCCAGGTGGAGTCTCATGCAAGTGGAGTAGAGGAGCAGAATCACTTCCCTCAACCTGCTGGCCATGCTGCTTTTGATGCAGCCCAGCATGCGGTTGGCTTTCTGGGCTGTTACCTCATGCGTCTTAGATACTCCTTTCTGATAATTGAATCATTTTTCAGAAGGGCCTCTTTCCTACGACTGACTATAAAGGGCATTTTAAATAACTTGCATAGTCTTACAGGTCTAACTCCTGGGCAGCTAAAGTTTGGTAAAGTAAATGTTATTGCCCACATGCAAGTATTTTCAAGATTTTGGAATTATTTCTGTTCCATCTCAGATCTCTAGCACTATCAAGGGAGAAAGAGATAACAGATGATGATGATGATGATGATAATAATAACAACAACAATAATAATAATATGTGTGGCCTGAAGAAAAATGGAATAGTGTTCCTAGTATTAGTCACAATCACTATTAAGGGTTGTATTGCAGGACTTAAATAGTGTTCCTAGTATTAGTCACAATCACTATTAAGGGTCGTATTGCAGGACTTAATAAGACAATAAGCCAGTAGCCAATGTTCTGCATAAATAATGACCCAAATCAAAATCAGTCATGCATCTAATTGGGACATTTGTACTACACTGCTTGAGGCATAGAATACTTTTCTATGCTAGATATGTGCTTGGCAAAATTAATCAGATAATCAACTCTCTGTCTCATCTCCATTTCCTGAAACTCTTTGTGGCACTAGATATGGGTAAGATAGTATTTCTGCTGACGGTGGTCTTTAATGGGTTTTGAAAAAAAGCAGATAGCTATGTCATTCAAGACAATAAATATCCATAAAGGGGATTTTGTGAATATTATCACTCTTTAAAGATTACCCAAGCCTATGGGGAAAGAACCAGACTAGTGACCCAAGTTCTCTTTCTAACTCTTCAGTTACCCTGATGGTTGAGTATAGCCATATTTTTGCCCCTTTATGTGCCTCAGTCTCCTCCTTTCTAAAATAAAAAATGAGAAAGTATTCCTTTCTGCATTATTTTGAGGTCTGCTGATAGAGCAATTTCATAAGACCAAGAGATTGTTTCCAAAATATAGCTTACATTAAGAACTCAATAAATTATTAGAAAAGCCTAGGAATGGGACTAAAATCCTATCAGGGTCAAGCTGCAGAACCGGTGAGGGAAAAATAATGTGAACAGTACCAAAAAATAAGTTAGAGTGTTTTAGGAACATTAGATAGTAATTTTCGTCCTTAAACTAACGATCCACTGACAGGAAAGAAATTATTTCCACAGCCCATGCCTGAGATGGCCAGAAGCCCAGCTGAGCCACTGGACAGATTCACCCAGCTCACCCGAATTGTTCAGTGGCCCTTTCATAGAATTATAGAATCATAGAATCATAGAATTGTCTAGGTTGGAAGAGACCCTTGGGATCATCGAGTCCAACCATCTACCCCACTCTACAAAGTTCTCGCCTACACCATATCCCCCAACACCAGCAGCTTTCCAGCCACACTTCCCCAAGCCTGTAGCACTGCATGGGGTTATTGTGGCCCAAGTGCAGGACCTGGCACTTGTCCTTGTTGAAATTCATACCGTTGATGTTGGCCTGATGATCCAATCTATCTAAGTCTCTCTGTAGATCTTCCCTATCCTCCTGGGAATCAACACTCCTGCTTAACTTGGTGTCATCTGCGAACTTGCTGATGATACACCCTATGTCCTTATCGAGATCATCAATAAAGACGTTAAAAAGAAATGGTCGCAACACTGAGCCCTGAGGCACGCCACTTGTGACTGGCCGCCAGCTGGATTTAAACCCACTGACCACCCCTCTTTGGGACCTTCCAGTCAGCCAGTGCTTGATTCAGCGGATTGTATGCTCATCCAGGCCGTGTGAAGCCAGTTTTTCCACAAGAATTGTGTGGGGGACAGTATTGAATGCTTTTCCAAGGTCCAGGTATACAATATCAACAGCCTTTCTCTCATCCAGTAATCTGGTTATCCTGTCATAGAAGGAGATCAGGTTCGTCTGGCAGGACCTGCCTTCCATAAACCCATGCTGACTAGGCCTGATCCCCTGGTTGCCTATTATGTGGGTTTTGATGGCACTCAAGATGACCTGCTCCATGACCTTCCCTGGTATCGAGGTTAGACTGACAGGTCTATAGTTACCTAGATCCTCCTTTTTGCCTTTCTTGTAGATGGGTGTTACTTTTGCCACCCTCCAGTCCATTGAGACCTCCCCAGTTAGCCATGACTTCCTGTAAATGATGGAAAGCGGTTTGGCGAGCATGTCTGCCAACTCTTTCAGCACTCGATTTCCATGGTGCCTTCTCTCCTGTGGGCCCCATTGACAGAAAGAACATGTGGACCCGTCATATAGCAGAACAACACCTTGAGACTTTTTGGACCCTATTGCAACTTATGTGGCAAGGGCATATTTGGTGACTTACAGAGGACCCTTTCCTTGTGTTCAGGTGACAGCAGTACCTGGCCATCTGAGGGACACGGACAGGAAATACGTGATGGGCAAAAAACCTGTTGATAATATGACAGGCACAAGGACAAACATGTGAGAGGGGGAACCACAATGTGTATTCCTCAAAAGGTCTTGTGGCAATGTCTATGGAGCTGCATGAGCTCTGCTGTCCTAAACCACAAAAACATGGTAGCACGGAAGACCCTTTATACAGTCTTTATCGCAGTATTCATACATACATTTATCCCAGAAACAGAAAGGATTTGTTTGGTTGTTTTTTTTTAAACTCAGGAAGAACAATGTACTGTGTCCAGAAGAATATTTTCAGGGAACTGGATTTCAAGACTCACTAAAGAAGAAAGAATACTGAGGAGAATTGGTTTTTGAACATTAACATGCATTGGCTATGTCTAAGTTAGACATTAGTTATTTCATTTGGTTTAGCCTGATAGTGATAGTACAGTAACAAAGCGCTCTGAATAAACACCAGTTTGCTGCAGTGCTAATGAGAACTCTTTGGGGGCAGATTTTCAGCCAAGTATCTCTCAGCCCAATTGAAATGAAAAAGTACACAGTCTTTCAAAGTGGCTGTTTTGGTGCTTCATTATGTTGGAGAATTTAGCATATCTCTCTCTAAACTATAAACTTTTAACAGAACAAAATCATGACAGCCGGCTACATGTCCTTTCCTGGCATAGGTTTAGTGTGCTTACTCTAGCCTCATCTTTCAGGAAAGCTCTAATAATTCCCTGTACATATGCTTTCAGCCCTAGAAGAGGTATAAACACATCTTAGTATAGGCCATCACCAAGGTTTTTATGGTTAAGGTCAAGATGAATATAACAAGCTGTAACCTAAACCTTCATTCATATTGCTGTTGAATGAAACCCCTTCTGAGGTTTTAAAAAAGTTTGATTAACTTTCTCAAGTTTGCTATTTTTCATGCCTGTCTGACTCCTTAGTAGAGCGTATAAATCTCTACAATGGAAAACTGACATATTACAAGAGACTATTCTTGCTGTGTTTCTGAGTCAGCTGGCATGACTATAACTCAGTCATGTTTAAATGCCAGTTTGTAACTCCTTTAAAGTAGTGGCTTGGGGAAATCAGTCTGTCCACAAAATCCCCTTACATTATGTGCAGCCACAGGCAATTAAACAGTTAACACTGAGGCTGTCCTAGAGAGAGAAATGGCATTCCCCACAGCACATTAGTTGCTCAATAGCCTTGCCCCTGGGCCAGGGCAGGTTAGGGAGCACCTGATTTTAAAGAAATGCTTTGGCCAAACACCCTGTTTTGGATGCTTACCAGAATCAAAATTTTAGAAGCCTCAGTTTCATCCAGCTCAGCTACGATCTGCCTGTGAAATAACATTAATTGAATTTAAAAGAGATATAACAAAAATGTGATGGAGGTCCAGCAATTGCACAACTAGCTTTGTATTAATTAGAAAATTTAAAATTACGTGGCTATTTCCCACCAAAGATTTAGGCTTTAGTTTATCAAACCTGATACATTTTGAATGTAACAGATCAGAATTGAGTAGTTAGTAACAGTTTTCCTTTTTTGGGAGGGAAAAAAAATTATTTACAGGTATAAATCCATCAGAGAGATCATCTGTGTTTGGTAAAAATAAAATGTAAAAGCTTAGAGAAATGATATAAAATTGACAGACGAGGGAAGGATGTGAATTCAGTTGCATTTCCTCACAAAAGATCTAGAACTTAATAACTTGCATAGAAGTGGTGAACTCCTTAGGGTCATACCTGTGTTTAATTTGGCTCTCAGTTAGTAAATCCAGGCTGAAAAGTCTGTCTAAAAGCCATTAATCCAGTGCTCAGGATTAACAGAAACAGTTTTTCTGAAGGGTGGGAAATAGTAATACTAAAACATTTTGGTCTTTCTGATTAAAATTTGTTCTAGAGACCCCAAAAAAGTCTCAGAACTAAGTGACTCAGAGAAAAGAACTATGAAAAATTGAGGTACCTCTTTGTTTAAACTCCAGTGGTCAGGCTCTACTCTTCTTGGGTTTGACTGTCACCTAACACAAGTTTTATAGAAGTGTATTTTCACTGACTTCATTGTTGCTCCAAATTGCTCTTTGAAACAAAATCAGAATTAAATGATATTCAAAGTTCCACCAATAAGGTACACCTGTACTACTCATAAATAAATAGTAAAACATCCCAAACATAATGATGTATACCAGTTTATGACCCTTGTTGTAGACTGTTTTTTCAAGAGTATAACAGAGTTTTTCATTTTTCTGAGGCCATCACCACATTTATGTCGGGAACAAGAAAGTTTCTATTGCTGTGTTAAATCTTCAAATGCTTCAGGTTGAATTTCAAGTACACCCTGGAGCCAGTACTGTTGTATTTAGTGAATATGGTTTTCTTCCTTTCTCTCTGTCCAACCATAACTCTTATATCCACAAGTCTGTCTTCACAGCACTGTTTTTGTTCTAAGCTTTAAAAATGATAAGTTTTACCTCAGATGATCACAGGTTTTTTTAACAAGTTCTGTAATAATACCTAAAGTAAATCTAGCACTATTGTCACTTTGGAGGATTAAAAAATAATAACCAATGGCACCTGAAGCCTTGGTTAGTTCTGCTGCTTGCTACAGACCCCTGAATTTTCCCCACTGTTGGAGACAAGTAGTGAACATGACTAAAGAACAAAATGAATGCAGGGTAACAATGAAAGTATTTTGATTAGCATAAGACTGCAAAATTTAGCGGTATACTGACAATTTCTCTTCGTTTTGGAAATCTCGTGGAAAGTAGATCAATTTTGTGGCAATATATATTGTTAAGACATATTTTCCCTATGGCTTAGGGATTGAATGGGGGAAAGTATAAAAGTGAATGAAAATTGTATTGAAGGGTAGTAACAGCTGATATCTTTTAGAAAACATGGAGAGGTCTGACACTCTCCACAAAAATCCCTGAGATAAAAGATAGAGGTAAGGTGAGAGAGATAAGCCTGGAAGTTTTTTAAATTGAAGACAGTTTGTGAATGATGACATGGAAAAATGTTCATTACCACCGCAGAACCCCAGAAGGGGTGATAAAAAGCTCAAACCGGAGATCCAGGACCCTGATTTCTATATCTGAAATAGAGACAGCAGATTGCCAAATTAGAAAAAAAGTTTGCAATGCTTTCAACATAACATTATGTAAGGAGGAGGGACTAGATGACCATTTTAGCTGCGTAAACAAATGAAAAGGCATAGGTCTGTACTGTCCAGGAAGAAACAAGAAGAATAAAAATCTGCTAGTTTTCAATCTTGAATGTGTATTTAGAATGACACTGTATTCAGAGTACAAATGTTAACTGTATTACAGCCCCTGTGAGCAATCTTAAGGATCATCCATCTCAAGGATCATCCATCTCATATTTTGACAAAATTATTTTTGATCTTAACCTTTTAGATTTAGGATGACCTTTTGATTTCAAGGATTTGGAAAGTTCCCCCAGACTCTCTCTGGACAACTCTGTATTACTTTGCAAATTGCATCACTGAGTCATAACTACATAACCTATGGCAACACAGCTTTGACTTATGATGTGACTATGCTTTATATCCTAAAAGTGGTCACAGAAAGTCCCTGCTCTTGTAACTTGACTAATCTTTTGAACACTTACTTTTTTTATCATTGTCAGACCGAGGAGAGAGAGAGAGTAGTTAACTAAAACTAAACTGCATGTTAATACATTTTTTAATAAGTTTTGCTTTTGGAAAAGAAAAAAACCAACTTGAAGAATCCGACAAAGTAATATATATTTAGTTCACAAAAACATTCTTACCTTTGATCATCAATGTGTAAGTGAAAAAAACATGCTGCACAGTTACACTTTTCTTCACTTTAGAGGTCAGAGAGGGTAGGAAAACTGCTTTTTCATTTAATTGCATATAAACATGTCCCCAGCCACTGCTTAAGCCAAATCGTACACAGAATGTTAAACTACTGCATGTGAAGTTAGCAGCAAATTAATATTTCATGAAAATCCTGCATTAACCCCTTGATCCTGACCTTCAGGTTTAATGGAGAACTGGAACAAAGATGTAGACCAAAGGCTTCAGTGCTGCAATAACAACAAAGAACACTACTTCTAGAGCTCATCCCCTTCCTTTCTGTTTAAAATATTCGTGAAGTTTTAACACAGCTCTAGATATTTCTTCTTGCCTCCAAAATTCTGACTGTCCCCACACAAACCCACTCAGGAGAGGAAATTGTCTTTCATTTACCTATTTACCTTGCAACTTAAAGAAGTATACATTTCAGAAAATTATTTCCTGGCTTAAATATCTGTCTGCTAGGCTTTGGCCAGCAGTTGTACATATTCATAGGTCTGAAGATATGGATGCATCTTTGTTGGTCTCGGCCTGGGTGTCCTGGGGAGTTGTCTTTCCCTGTGACACTATGATATCAAGCACTGCTCATCGGTATTCACTATGTCTAGCAAGTGATTTTGCTGAATATACTAATCTCTCCTTTACAGTCACCCATCACAATTTGCTGCTCTCAGAGGCATACTTCACTGACAGGGCACATGCCCGTCCACTAGCTAAGTTGTCATGGTTTAGATTTAGGACAACCCTGTGAGTGTTCAGGAGCTGTAGATATGGTGTGGGCCAGTCAGACGATGATGCAGGTAGCAACATTGCACCTGAAGAAGGGTGCTCATAGCTGGAGATCAACCTTAGCAGCAGGAAAAGCCTTTTAAAGAGATGATGATGGATGTTGTTGACTCCCATTTCTCAAAACAAAACTGAAGGCCAGAGAAAGGCAAAACCAATGTGTGGCAGTTTCGGTGCTTGCTCAGGGTTGCTTGAAGAATACGTTTACCACAGGACTTCTCAACAACTTTTCCTGTTCCAGTGGGACTCTTCTTCTTCGGATTTTATACGTTACCTGATCCCAGGCTTTCCAGATAAGGTGAAAAGAAGAAGGAATGTTAACTCCCAGATTTTGTCCAGCACTTGGCATCCATGAAGACACGAAAAAATTGATCAGACCACTTGCCTTTTCCATATGCCTATTGTTGTTAGGACCTGCTTGTGTACTAAAACTGGCACATAAATACAGAATTGATAAATGTATTGTAAGTCTACCATTAAAAGGGATTAAACACCTAAGCTTTCAAAATAAATCAATCAATCAATCACTAGCCCCAGTGTGGGTACAGAAATCCTCTGGAGTGGGAGGAAACATGGATTGATGCTGTGTTGTCTGTTTCAGTCTGTCAGGAATCAGCAGTTCCAAGAATCACAACTTTCCCCTTAATCTGCCACAGGCATTATTTCCGAAACTTCATGATAGCAGATTTAAACATTAACTATGTCTCTGCTAAATGTTTTAGTACACTCATAAAGTCCAAGTGCCCGGTCACAGTGGTTACAGGCGCTGTAAGAGGAAGCACTCAGGTGTTCAGCGCTGCGAGAGGGCAACCAGGTGCAGAACACAGAACTGAGAGAGGTTCTCCACCTTGATGCAGAAATCTTTCCAGGTTATATTTTAGCAGTAAAGATGTCCTTTCGCAAATCTTCCTTTGAAGAATTCAAGCCATTTTATTGCTAATATAAATGACAAAATACATACGGGACTTGCTTATACTTTCAATCTTCACAGTAGCGCATGTTTCAATTAAAAGTAGAATTATTACATTCTTTAGTTTGTGCAATTTTTTGATAGAATACTACATTTATATGTTAATTTTGCTAAGATCAACTTTATTTA
Source organism: Charadrius vociferus (assembly GCF_000708025.1). Lineage (NCBI taxonomy): Eukaryota > Metazoa > Chordata > Aves > Charadriiformes > Charadriidae > Charadrius > Charadrius vociferus. Next base: position 2,369,377 of record NW_009647874.1, on the reverse strand, counting down.
TCTACAGGAAGCTATTCCAAGATTGTTGTACATTTTCTTCGCTTCTGAAATGTTATCACATTTAATTGCCTGATCTTATTTGGGTTGCAATCATAGTCATTAATTAGCAGGAAGGTGAGGGACAGCATCATATCTAACTATCTGTTATGGCTGCTTTAATGAGGAAAATACCTGCCATCATTTTAAAGGCATCCTGTATACTTCACAAATACAGCTTGCTGTAGCATTCTCATTTAGACTGTGAACATCAAAGGAAATTGATGTCAGGTGTGAACAGAAGCTGTTGAATCTATCTGTTGAGGAAGCTGAGTGGTATGTCTGGATGGGAGAGATGAAGGGCAGCTTAAAACATTAACAAAACTACAGGTAATTAGTGTAAACTTTCAAGGGTAAGGTATGCTTGAGGAATAAAAATGTTGTTTATAGCTATTCCCTGTAGTGCCACTATCGCTAAGGGTCTGTCAATGTTTTCATTTATAAAGCTCTATTTTTATAGGATTGTGCACTAGTAATAAAAAATGTGCTTGGGGCTAGAAGTTGACAATTTAAAGAAAAATAAATTGGTTTTGTTGTTTTGGAGGTTTTTTTTTTAAATTATATGAGTATATGAATAATAGAAGTTTATCTGTTGTGAATGGTTTTTTTTCCTTTGTATAATTCAGCTGCTGGTTTAAAATCAAATTAATGAAATTTGGCAAGTAATTAGTTCTTAGCATGGACTAATCTTTGTTGGAATTCTTGGGGAGAAAATAAAAAAAACAAGATTATTTAGTGTTTCACAGGCAAAATTATACCTTTCAAAGGGAATCATAAAGAATTCAATACGTCCGTAGAATACGTTGAATGAATATTTTCATTCCAAAGAAAGTGTTACAGTACATTACCTGAAAAAACAGCTTCAATTGCCAAAATATAAATAATTGTGGTCAGTTATAAAGATGTAAGTTTACTGCGCTATAAGGCTTGCCAACTGGCTGCTAATGGTGTTATCATATCTCCTCTCAATAATTCTCCATAAATAGAATATAGTGTGAACCTACTTGGGCTATTGACATCCTCAGGCTCCTGCATGCTTAGGAGAGACACAAAGTAATTTCCTAGAAAAAAAAACAAATGTGCCTTTTGACTTTTACCATGCAATTATAGCTGAATATTCTTTCACTGCAATTTCATATTGGGCTCTCTTTACTGTAAGATACATTTTTTTTCCTCATCATATTACAACAATCAGAGTAGTGAAATGATGGTTGCACGTTTGTGAAAGGGATCCTTTTAAATGGAAGTTTAAGGGCCAAATGTGCCATGGGTCACATGAGTTCTTATCTAGAACAGTACTTACTGTTCACAGAAGTTTTTTCACCTTCCAAGATCCCTGATTGCTTTAGGAGAGAAGTCAAGTATCATTACCATATTACACCAATGAGGAAATTGAAGGCAAGTAAACAGTTGGCTCAAATGCCTCTCAGCAGAGCAATGCTAGTCTCTTGAACACCATCCTAGTGCATTACCCACTGTTTGACTGTGCCTCTGCTACCTGTTGAAGTCTCGGAAAACACTGGCCCAAACTGTCTCAAAAGTTGGTATATACTGCAAAATGAAACCCTTCAAGTTTTGCAAATATTTTAAAGATTTTCATCAAATCCCTAAAGTAGAGCCTGGATAAAAATATGTCTTTTTTTTTAATGGTGGAACACATTGTCTTGTCCATATATACATGTATACACACACACCCACCCCATACACACACATATATATCTACGTGGCATGTTCCTTACTCCTCAAAGATCCCAGTTTCAAACTCACAGTGCTTCAGCACTGTGGAAGAAGCAACACCGTAGTCATAAATATGTGGTGCGGCAGCTTTTGATAAAAGGTGACTTCTTAACGTTAGAGAGTGCATCCATTTTGAACTATGCCCTTCTTAACTGTAAGACAGGGGTTTAACTTTTGTAATGATGACTACAGTTGCCGTTTCTGTGGGAACACATTAGTACTTTCCTGCTACTCAACCTGTTCCTGTACCTGCAAGCATGAACCTGAGTACATATGCCCAAAAGGCAGGATCATGGTCATCTAACCCAATCACCCGCATAGCTTAGGCTAGAAAATATCCTAAACATGACTCTTTGTCTTTAAAAACAGAGCATCCTCTAGAATCATCCAAACACAAGCCACCATTTTTCTCTGTGAAATTTCACAACTTTTCAAGAGATAAAGTAAATTTTTCCTTGTCTAATTACACCTCATGAGCACTGATAAACCCAGAGTCAGTGTAACTAAGATCCCTTCATTTAACTAGAGGTGCCTCTGTCTGGGAAAATGAGTGGGAATTGCCAGTCTGGATCTTGATACTAATTTTATAATAAAGCCAGTCTGTGAATAAAGACCTTCTGATTTTCAGCATGCTTATATATATATTAGGTTTCTTTTTTTTTTCCCTCTCTCTTAAACTCATCACCCACTGCCCTTATATGAAAGGGCTGAATTCTGCCCTTAGATCCCCGACATCAATTGAATTTCAGTTTAAAAGGCTGAAGGAAAATTTGGCACAAAAGATCCCATATATTCACACTTTCTTTTTATGAACATGAAGCTATGTTTGGGTGCAATAAACACCTGTCATCTTAAATAGTAAAGAATGTACTGCATTCTGCTTGTGTGTTTGTGTTGGGGTTTTTTTTTAGGATAAAAGTGCTTTAATTTCTAGTTAAATGCAAAGCCACAGTGGAGGAACTAACATTTCAGAAAAGACGTTGTAAGGAGAACTGCAAGTAAATCCAAATAAATAAATTACAAAATATCCTATTTTATGCTAAAAGACACAATACTACTTTTGTAATTCAGATGACCTTGAAACAGATATGACACAACCATTTTGTTTAATAATGATATGCCTAATATTAATATGGAGATGACAAAAACTATTTTAGACAGTTCCCAATGACTGACAGGTAGTGATATCCTACGAAAAGCTTGAGCAGAACTCTTTCACCATTTCAACAATTATCTTTTTTCTCTCAGAAGTTAAACAATAGATGAGACCTCCTAATGGCTTTCCATGTGTTCATCACAGCTACCTGCGTGAATTTGCAGTAATTAAGCAATCTGAAACACTGACTGACCCAGAGAAAAAGCTATTCCATACCGATGGTGTCCTTGAAATGTCTTCATCATCAAGCGGTCTCTTTTCTTCATCTCAGTGAAAGCTAATGTCAGCACTACTGTGTAGCAACCCTTCCCCTAAATAGCTATTGAAATCTTATAAGGATGCTTTTTTTTTATTTAAAAAAAAGAAAGGAGAAAAAAAAAAAAGAAAAATCCCACCAGCAAAGGAGGGTGGGCAGAGAAATGGCCCTGTGAAAATATTTCTGCTATCAGGAGGGAGGGAAAGGGAGTTTGGTGGGGATGAAAACAGTCGGGTTTTTTTTAAGGTCAAAAATATAATTAGCATTTGAAAGCATGTGAAGATGCACTACCTCAGGGACCACAATGGCCAAATTTGTGCCATTTAATGTCAACAGCCATTGGAGTTGTGATAAAATTAATAGAGCTTTGTGTGATTGATAACATACCTCATCTGCCATTCCAGTATAAAAATCCCACAGGTTTAGCAGCAAGGAACAACGTTTAGATCACTTTTGAAAGGAAGCTGTTTGAAAGATGTATTTATGGGCTTTAATTAGCTTCTGAAATCCGTGACAACCTTCCCCACTACCACTACCAAAACCTAAAAATGTATTGTTTAATTATCAACTGTGTGAGGTGAATTCAGTGTATCTCTTTAGTACCAGGACATTCTTTGTGGACACTGAAGGGCGAGAGTGATGAGAAAGGCAGACTTTCTATGGTGATTTTTGAAGTAGAAAACCAGTAGTTTATATAAGGGAAAAAAAGGGGGTGGATCACTGACAGTGAGGGGAGTTAAACAATGACTTAAGGACGGAAAGGAAGCTAGACATTCTGTAAAAGCCATACACTTTATCTAGGAATCAGTTTATTTTTCACTTATTGGTAAACTGCACCCATTTTTCTACCCTATTCTGAAAAAGTGTTTAAATGTGTCCAAGTGGAGAGCAGTGATGAGTGGCGCTCCTCAGGGCCTGTACTGGGACCTATACTGTTCAACATCTCTGTCGGCGACATGGACAGTGGGGTCGAGTGCACCCTCAGCAAGTTTGCTGATGATACCAAGCTGTTTGGTGAGGTAGACACGCCAGAGTGGAGGGATGCCATCGAGAGGGACCTGGACAGGCTGGAGAGGTGGGCCCATGCCAACCTCATGAAGTTGAACAAAGCCAAGTGCAAGGTCCTACATCTGGGTTGGGGCAATTACAAGCACAAATACAGGCTCGACAGGGAATGGATCAAGAGTGGCCTTGAGGAGAAGGACCTGGGTGTGTTGACTGATGAGAAGCTCAACATCAGCCAGCAATGTGCGATCACAGCCCAGAAGGCCAACCATATCCTGGGCTGCATCAGAAGAAGTGTAGCCAGCAGGACAAGGGAGGTGATTCTGCCCCTCTACTCCACTCTCGTGAGACCCCACCTGGAGTACCTCATCCAGCTCTGGAGTTCCCAACATAAGAAGGACATGAACCTGCTGGAGTGTGTACAGAGGAGAGCCACGAGGATGATCCGAGGGCTGGAGCACCTCTCCAATGAGGAAATGCTGAAAGAGTTGGGGTTGTTCAGCCTGGAGAAGAGAAGGCTCCGGGGAGATCTTATTGCGGCCTTCCAGTACCTAAAGGGGTACTACAGGAGAGGTGGGGAAGGACTTTTTACTAGGGCATGTAGCGATAGGATGAGGGGGAATGGTTTTAAATTGGAAGCGGGCAAGTTTAGATTAAACATTAAGAAGAATTTTTTTACTTTGAGGGTGGTGAGGCACAGGAACAGGTTGCCCAGAGGAGTTGAGGCCCCATCCCTGGAGGTGTCCAAGGCCAGGCTGGACGTGGCCTTGGGCAACCTGGTCTAGTGGGAGGTGTCCCTGTCTATGGCAGGGGGGTTGGAAATTGATGATCTTCAAGGTCCTTTCCAACCTAAACCATTCTATGACTCTATGATTCTGTTTTGGCCAACACAACTTTCAGAATCACACTGATTATTTATGTTAGGAATCAGAAATGAAAATTTTGCTTCAGGACACCAAGTCACAAGCCTTGTAGGGACTATATGTGTAATTCTGTTCAATTGAAAAGGCAGCTTGGTCATTAATGTAAAGTTTTGATTGCAAATCTATTTCATGTTTTTGGGACACCAGCTTTTTTTACATTTTAGGAAACAGGTTTTTTACTTGATTTAAAGTCGTACAATGGTACAATTTTTAGAGGGTTTTGTGCCATCAATCCTCCCTTTATTTCTTTATAAACTCTAAATTATGTAAACCGGTACAATAAGTTAACGATCTGACCTTGTCTTTAGTGGATGATATGCAGCATATACATTTCTAGTAACACAGCATTTTTTATCTTACTGAAAATTCTCAATGATTCACTGAAAAACTATGTATAAATACTTAGCTGAATATAAGTCATGGGACAGTGACAATGTTTTCTTAAATCTCAATGTATTTTCACTATTATTTTGTGTCACTGATGTTATAGTCTAAATGAAAAGATGTCCAGTGTTTAGAGTTGGGCAAGATCTGACACATCTTCCCAATATCTTAAGTCAGTCTGAGGAGCACCAGACTGCACCTCATCACCACCCAATTACTGCAGCACTGATTTAGCAGAGACTTCCACCATAGATCCTAACATATTCCTCAAGAGTTGCAACAAAACAAGTCCATCCAATCTGTCAAGAGTAGAGCTAGCCGGGGGAAATCACTGGGGCAAAAGGTGAACTGGTTAACCAAAAATTGAATCTTTGATGAAAAATTTACTCAAAACTAAAATGTGAACAAAAAGGGCTATCCATCAAGATTGCAAAGCTTTGACTGCAACAGTCACCTAACGCATTATATAAAGTGCTGAATCACTATGAATTGCCCCAGTGATAGTAACCACTCGCCAGCCTCAGTGGGGACAATACATGTCAGAGGAAAGGAGCAAGAGTTATGCTGTCCCCAGATGTCATTTCTCTACCTCTGCCTCTGCCCTCTAAAAAATTGTGCAGAACCAATTGAGAAGCTCTTGAAACCCAATTATTTGCTCTGAAATCAATAGTTCAATGCAGGAGGTCACTAGGCCAGAGTTTCTGTTGGTAAATATCATTTGAGCATTTGGCAGTAGCACACCGTATCTGACATCTTGCTCCCTGATACATTGCACAGGCCGTAAAGGCATAGGAGAAACAGATATAGATGCATAATGACTAATAAAGGCAACAAAACCTGAGACATGGTTTACTGCACGTGATATACATGTAACTTAGCTAAGATGTATCTTATCATTGCATGTAACACTTTTAATAAATAAATGCATTCAAGAATTTTAAGTGATAGTGAAAAGCTTCCTGAATAGTCTAATGCTGTCATAACTTAATGGGACTATCCATATCCCATCTGATAAATGTACAGCAATTCCTGTCAAGATACTGGCACTCAGAAAAGCTCATGGACAGAATTATACTTTAAATACCACTTACCTCCGCAGGCTAACTACTAGCAAAAAGGACTGGCATTAGAAATTAACAATGACAGCAAAATAAAAAATGCATGTCATACTAAAACAACAGAGGAAATTTTTTTTTTATCACTATTGTACGTACTTCAGCGGATTGCTGAATGTAGTAAAATGTATTAATTTTCCTTCTATAAAACAGTGAGTCTGTAAAATATGATGTGTTGAGGCCATAGAGATTAGAACTGTAGACGTATCTAGTAACACTTGTAGCTATGACAAGGAGCCCAAACACATAGTTTATACTGCTGTTATGGGCAAAGCAGATAGGAAAGTCTATAATCAAAATTGTCCCAAATTACCCAGAGAACTTCATTTTAAGCTGGTATGACTATGCCATTGACCTGTTTTAGCACAAATCATTTCAGCTGAAAAAACTCTTCAAAGGTAGATGTCTTACTTCAGCTTGCACTATTTTTCAAATTTTAGCTATAATGATTTAGTGACCAGATTATTTTCAATATTTTTGCTTAGAAGGTCTAGTACTTCCAAGCTTTCAGAGAGGTGCTTGAAATTCAGCTCAGAGCAAAAGGGATGAACGGAGAGAAAAGAGTCAGATTTATGCCTGCTTGTTAGTTTATGACGTAGTTTTCTGAAGATTGTGCTCATACTGAGCAGCCTTTATTCCCTCACAGCTCCTAACTCCTGAGGGACTGTGCTTGCACCTTCCATGCAAGTATGTATGAATGCCCCAATACACAAGCCTACAGCTCAGGGTGAGATTTCCCCATCAAATTTCTTTCCAAGGAAAATAGTATTTGCTGCAGCAGTGAGCACCAGAATGGATAGCAGGACTTTACTTTCGTTGTTAGCAGCTGTATTTGCTTCCAGTAGTGACGGATGAACAAGAAATGGGTCAGTGCAGAAGCAGCGAGTGAACTGTAGCAAGTGTTGACTGCACCATGCTGAAAGAGTCTAACAGGCCAAAATGAGGTTATCGTACTGAAATGACTAGCTTAGTTCTGGAAATATTGAATGTTTAAATGCCTGACGTTAAGCAAGTAGAGTTTTTTCAAAGCCATGGTTCATTTTAGACATAATATCACAGTTTGAAAGATTTCTGGCAAAACATTTCCTTAGCAGAACAGAATCAACATTTTCAAGGGAAGCATAGATGTTGTTGATGTTTTTTGTTAACTGTGAAGGAAGGATTTTTTGCCCTGTTATTTCAAATTTCAATATATGACATGAAAATGAGGTTTTGGTGGATGTGGAACAACACACCTCCCAGGTTGTTCTACTCCAGACTGTGATTCTGATGGCACTTCCATTTTGCCAACCATATTCCTATCGTCATCCAGTGGAAGTCTCACGCACTGTAAACAACCACTAGTACAGAAAATATTTGGGGTACTCACTTTAGAACCACTAGAGAATTGAAGCAGGAATAATGATTATTCTACAGGCCTACTAAGTTATTAGCTGAGTTATTTCTGTTTGAATATGTTAAATTCGCCTGGGATATTTTGTTTTGATACTAAATATCTGCATATTTCAAGCTCTGTAAAAGAATGTATGTATTTATTTCTCATTTTAAATTCTTTTTTATTTTTTAAAAAAACAGTACTCATTCTGCTCAGTAATTGGATTCTTTGCTGTTTAGTGGAGACACAACATCTAATGATCACAGAAAAAACTACAGTGAAGAATAAGGCCTAAAGGACCTAAGAAGAAATTAGATCTGATACTAAAAAAAATGGTCTGGAAAATTTCAGTGTTTGCACCAAAAGATATATGATAATTGCTACACCAAAACTGACTTTACATTTATTCCATTAACACCATGAGTTCAAAACAGCAATAGATACCCTCCTTGGCTTTCTTTATGGAGGCAGCATGGCAGTTTACTGTATATCACAATTCTTCAGCCTTCTGTAACCTCACTTCCCCACTGAGCTCAAGCAATGAACCTGTCACCTCTCAAAAGAAAGTAAATGTATGATTCCAAGTGATTCTTGTTTCTGTGCCTTCCTGGTTACCTTATTATCTCATTTTATGGTCCTGAAATTGGGCACAAGCATCCAGGTACAGCCTTCACTTGGGATACGCACTATGCAATGTTTACAGTCTGTAACGTTCTTGTTTTTCCTTTCCTTTGTACTGTGTTGAGCAACACTTCAGTAACAATATTTTGTGTTTACTGCTATAATTTTCAATATCCACAATGTTAGCGTTAGCAAAGTTAAAACTACATTTTGGACATATTGCTAAAACCAGAGCAAGATCATAAACAGTACTTGGGAATTAGCCCTGATCTGATTTTACCCTCACTCATGAATCATAAGAAACTGACTTTATTTTTTGTTTCTGATTGTGGACTTTTCATCGAAGATTCCTTTTTATTTGATTTCTCATTTATAAGGCTTTTCATGCTTTTGCTATCTGTGTCAAACTGGAAGTGAACTTGACCTTATATGCTTGGATCAGGTAGACCACATGGGATTTCTTCTCCAGCCCTTGTTTGCCAAATCTGTCAAAGCTCAATGGGTGTCATTTTTAGATGTTTTCTCAGCTATATTTCTGTTCAGTCTTTTCATCTGGCTGAAGAAAACTGCATATTTAAGGAAGAAGAGAAGAAATCGTAATACTCTAGTTTGAGCATAAGCCTCCTGTTAATTCTGCTGGGAACTGACTTATATTTCCTTTTTTTTGTACTTGTTCCATGTATATGCTGAATTTCTTAGAACTGCATGGGATTCTTTTCCAATACGAAGTTTTACTTGAAGCATCTTACCAGTAGAGCATGGTTCAGAAGAGTTACTTAAATACCTACTTACTTGTGTACAAGCAAGTATTTCCCTCAAAAGCAATGAGGGAACTAATTAGCTGAAGAGGAGATGTGTGCTAAGGTTAATTGTCGCAGTAAGGACAACATTAAAAAAAAGAAAAAGTCTTGATAGATGCACTCATTCCTAGAATTTTTGCAGTGATTGCATGGGAATCACCTTAAAATTCAATCCCTAACATCAGTTATCTTTTAGAATCAGATCCTGTCCACAGTTTGGAGAGGATCAGTGCAGCAACCAATACAGCAGTCAATAATATCTTCTGTTTGGGGTGCAAGGCAAGACCAATATATCTCCACACAGTGGCATCAGCCAGAACTGTTAAGATAAATCAGTCATAAAGGTAAACATTTTTACCATTAGCTGACAAATATATTCAGATTATAGTGCAAGCGGTGTCAAGATTTTGTTTGGCAAAAGACATCGCTGTATCTGCTCAATCTGAAAAATGAATTTTCAAAAATGAAATTCCAGGAACTTTTTTTAGGTTTGGGTTTTTGGTTTGGGGGGTTTTTTTCTCTCTCCCTTCTCTCCAGTCACCAAGTTTGGAAAATTGAATTCCTAAATCCTTTACACACTCTTAACAAAGGGAATCAAGTTCAGCCCTGTGAGCTGTATTAGCTTAGTGCTCTGCTAGTCAGAAAAGTCAAATTGGTACTGATAATGTCACTCTTTAACTGCTTTACTCTCTAACTGCTTTGTCTTACCTCATAATCAGGGGTGTAAGTGGTGCTAAGCAACAATAGTAGTGAAATGGAAGGAAGAAAGGGAGGGAGGGAGGAAGGAAGGAAGGAAGGAAGGAAGGAAGGATGGATGTTGGAATTAATATCAGTAACAATGAATGAATATTGAAAAATACACTTGGGTGTGTAACTTGGTCACAGCATAAGTTCTATATTCATATCTAGAATAGTAATATAATATTCACATATAGAATATTCATATAGAGAGTATATTCATATTCATATAAACTCTCCCTCAGTTTTGCACTTAATTTTCGATTATGTGACAACAAATGAAAGCAGACACATTTTTAATTGGTAAGTTTTGCTATGTCATCAATGAGAGTCATTGCTCCAGATAAGGCTTGGCACTTCTTTGGCAATAAATAGCCATTGTTAATGCTTCTCTTCTCCCAAAACAAACCTCTGTCCTCATCAAAAATAACACGTCACTCTCAGTGAAAGAATGTTTAAAGGAGAAAGTCCTTTCCTGGTATTTTTGTACTATGGAAAACAATTCATCTGTCTTTTGTGTCTCACTCATCCTTACCTGTGTGCATTTTCCCCTTTCTTCACACAATGCCATCCTTCTGCTCAGCTAATGGCAATAGTTTCAGCACTCTATAAACTACTTTTGAAATAATCTTTGTTTTAAATATACAGAATATGTAAAGTAGATACATAGACATGAAGAAAAGGAATGCATAAAAGGCACAGGAGATTTATTTACAAAAATATTTTGGATCTGGAATCCTAATATATTTTGCCATTGGAGATTCCAGAGCAATCACTGTTTAAATGATGCTGTGTGGAATACTATGGTTTGTACAGTCTTTAAGTAATCACCGTGCAAATATTATTGTGGTTCCTACTTATGTTGTCAGGTTTTGCGAAAGGACAGCCTGACACACATTTCATTTTTTCTTATCCAGCAGGTACACGTTTATTGGCTGGGCGGCTTGTTGCTGCTTCTGCGAATCTTGAAACAATTTGCAAATGCACATTTCAACATGCCTCTGTTGAATTCAAATATTTGAATACTGAATAGCTAAGATGATAGAAAGTAATTCCATTAAGATGCCTGATAAGAAAAAGGGTTTCAGAGAGATGATTTTGAATCTTTAAGTATACTGGAAATGCATCAGGCTTTACGTTACATAGCCACTACATATTTGCCAGAGCTTGGTGTGGAGTATAAATAAAGATTGTCATTATCTAGTCACCTCTTAACAGCTAATCTGTCCAGAAGAAGTTGGATGTTGATTCTGGTATTGTATTCAGGTACTTTTCCTGTTAATTTCTTACCTCTGATGAATAAATAGACAAAAAGACACTCTTTAAATATATAGTCAGGCTTCTCTGTAGGTAAGCAAATAGTTCTAAACATCATTTATTTGACGAAATTCATTACACTTTTTCCAGATCACAAAAGTTTCATGAACAAATTGCGAAATCCCCACATTAATTAATTATTTAAAATCATTCTCATATTTCTGCAGTAAAGCATGACTCATTGAATATATTGGTAACAGAATTTCCATAGATTTTGTTATGCAGCAATGGGTTTTCTGGTAAGTAGTGTAGCATGGACATTCAATCATCACTAGCAGTGTTTCTTACCGCACATTCCAACTAAAAAAAAAAAATAAAATCCCACAATCCAAGATCCCTGTTACCAGGTTTTTGAATTGTGTGATTTCAAGATCAGTTTTGACAAATATCTGTCATTTAAGTTTATAATTTGGTATTTTTTTTCTGTTTATGTGTTAGTAAAACTAACCTCTATCCAAGGACAGTTCAAGATCTCCAAATTGGTTCAATTCATCAAATACATGATTCTGTATAAACAATTGTCTTAGCTGTGGAGAGTCTAAAGAACAAAAAGATGACATTAAGCCCTGTATAATAACTCTGTTAATATTAGCATTCAGTGGCAGCTGTATCAGCGCCAAGAATTCTTACGCAAAAAGGTGCAATTATAATTAATATGCATTCATTTATAAACTAACAAGAAAGAAATATTTTTAAAATAGATTTTGTGCTATTTGCCTACTATCTAGCCTTTGTGCTGTTTCAGTGGTTAACATTAATGGAAATATCTATCTCAGAGTAAACTTGAAGTTGGAAAAATGAAAAACCACTTTCTTGCTTGTTTATGTTTTCAAGAGCTTTATTACTGTTTATAGAAACACATCAGATTCTGAGCCAACATCTAAGGACTCAAAACAGACTCATAAAATACACACAGAAAGATGCATATGCACATATATGCACACAGACACACATATGCAACCCTACGGAATAAACAGGAAATAAAAGTTGTTGTGAAGTCCACAAGTTCACCTGCATTCACTGTTTATGTATTTCTGAGCTTGTCTGTAATCCTGATAATTAGCCTCCTGGTATTGGTTCTGCTGAAGTGCCAGCAGTGCATTAGAAATGTCAAAATACATCATGGTAGGAAACACTGTAGAAGATCCACAACAGGTACGAGGGAGAGGAATATTAAAAAGCAACAACATGTCCCACTTCATTCCCTGATTACTTGAAAAAAATTAAGCAAAAACCAAAATGCAACTTGGTAATTACAGATGAAAAGCAAAGAACAAAAGAAATAAAATTGTGGTAGGAAGTGGAATTTAGAAAAATAAATGCTGTTAGTCTTTTCTGATTTATTTTTTTTTAATAAAGGAGAAGAAATAAACCTTGCCCAGGTTGAAATAAAATATTAACACACTAAAAGCTTATATTTTTTTTTCTACTAGTCACGTTTAGCTAGGCAGAAATTTAAAAATTCTGCTGGCATGTTTGTTGGGAATAAAAAAGCCTGTAGGTCAAGTCTTTCTGAGAGAATGCCAAATGTCTTTGTGTCCAGTTATTTATGGTTTCAGATAATTGTACAGAAAATATCAAATTTGCATAGTGTGATTATTGCTGATTATTTATCTAGCAGTCAAAATGTTTCAGTGGTTCCTAGGATGACAGATTGACAAGTACTTAAAACTCATTCATTTTATGAAATTTGCATGTAATTAGGCAATAATGAAGGGGATGTTTGTGGACAGCGGATTATACTACAATATGCTGGAAGCGATTCAAATGCTTGACAAAGTGTTAACATTATCTTCGGTTTCAACTAAGTCTTGAATGTTTGGCTCAAAAAATCAGTGGAAAAATGAAATGGGTTATGGAAAGTTACTAAATGTATTTCTAGAATGAAGTATATATTTTTTACTCCTCTCTTTGTCTATTCCTGCTTATTTATGCACTGCTGATGAATTGTACTTTAGAAATTTAACTCATATCACATTCGGTGCAGCTCATCTGTAATAGTTTTGCTGCCACCGCTGTGGTCATTATCACAGTGAAATCCTATGAAGAATGGCTTGCTTTGGTTTCTTGGCATCCATGTGGGATCTGAATTTTAAAACTCCTGCTTTGAGATTCATACAAAAGAATGTGATTTTGAAGAACGGATTTATCACACAAGATATAATTTATTTCTTAACCAGTTGTTTCCATGCAAATAGAATATTTGACTTTATGGTACATACTTTAAGTGGAGGTAACCCTCACCAGTACTTTTTGGTGGCTGACAGCTGCAGATGACTCCTACTTGTATAAAGGTACAAAATTAGTTCAAATGCCCTGGCAGTCACATTTTATTTAATATAATGTTGATTCTTGCTTCAGTGGCTTGAGCAGGTATATCCTTGGTTTTAGGGGATTTCGTGTATATGCATCAAGCACATTGCTACGTTTGACTCCATAGTCAGTGTTCACCTTATTAATACATAACAGTATGCAGGGACCTGTGTAATGAAATGTGCTTTATAATTAACTGTTTTCAAATACTTCCTTCTCATTTTTGGAGTATATTCTCTACCTTAACTTAATATGCTCCCAAAGTAATGGTAAAGGTGGCATACAACTTTTGTAGAAGGAAGTAGGTATCTACATGTGGAATCTACAAAGTAAGCATGCTGATCAGGGAGTTGCCTAGGCAGGTCAGTAGAAGAGGCATGCATTTAAAAAATCCGCCTATGCAGTTTTGGGGAATATAGGATCAATGTCTCTGTTACAGTACAATACGCACTGCCAGTAAAGTAGCATAATCTGGAACCCTGTCTGCAGCTAATGCTTTTTGCACCAAATGATTTGATGATGGTGCCTCCTCTACTCCTTTTTGCTCAGGCTAGTGGTTTAAGCTCCTACTTAGGAGTCTGAGCATGTCAAATCAGTGCTCATGGATTTGCTCTCCCAATCCCTCCTACTGGAGTTGTTCCAGTTTTCATGGAATAAGGGAATTCTAGAAAAAGAAGAATTTGTACTCATCTGCTGATTAAGTCACTTATATGAGGTAAAGAGACATGTTCAATCCCCACCTACATGAATGCTCCAGCTACTGTGTTATAGCATCACTCTCTTTCTGCTTCAATAGCCTTAAACAGCTGCGACAGAAGAGACTGAGATAATATTAACTGCTGCAGAACATTTTGTAAGTTCTTAATGAGGGAACACCCCTGAAAGGCACAAGGTCAGAAGAACTAAACTCATGAGGAAGAACTGAAGGAGTGTCAAGTGCTCTGACTTAGCATCCTTGCCCCTGACCTGTATGCCCCTACCCTGACATGGTAGGCTTGTCCCACAGAGTCTCTTCATGATTCCTAGTAACTTCTGGATGGGTGAACTTCCAGCCTATTCATCCCTGCCCCTCTGACGCAGTGGTAGCTGTCATATTTGGTTATGCACCTGCTAAGGTGATCTGTGTCTCCAGAGACCATGCAACATCACCTCCTAGGAAGTTTGTTTGCATGATGGTGGCAGCTGACACATATTCAGACTCCACTACCTTGGTACACATCCAAGTCTAATCAATGAAAGGTGTGACTCGTGATTATAAACAATCCAGGCCATCCTGTAGAAGATAAAATGGATACTCTATGACAGCAGATTAACTGAAAGTCATCTGTGTTATGTGAGATTGAAAACCATCCCGTCTTCCCTAGCATGTGTACGTTGCAGGGTTTGCACACCCCTTTCATCTGCAACATGAGTATGTCCTCTTTTCTGTCATTGATCCCCAGGTGTATTCCTATAGCAGAATTCTTATCAATAAGTTTATTCTGCACATATCTAATGCAAGATCTTTCACCCTTCTTGCCAAAGCAAATGGCTTAAACATTTGTTCAGAAGCAGGAAAAAAACTCTGTACTCACTGATGACTACATATTGAGTTCTATCAAAAATTTTGGGAGCATTTTTCAGAAACGATTTCACATTAAGGAGGCAGAAATGTCAGGAGAAGGAGGGGGAGAACATTCAAGCCCCTGATGGACCTTTCTCAATGAGTTTTCTGCATAGTATTCTCAAAAGCTTTATGTAACCTGAATTAATTACTAACTCTATCCCCTTCATTATCTAATTAACTCATTCCACTGATTTTTTTTCCCCCTGTCTTTAAAAAGCTGTTCAATTACTAACATTTCAGCATCTGCTTCTGTATTCTGATGCAAGGCAGAAGGATCTGATAGTTCTTTTAACTCATTCAGACATGTGAAATTTCAGAACCTTCACATTCTCCCCCAGCATATAGTTAGCTACCCATCTGGCTGACTTTTTGATGGAAGGGTTTTCTAGTGTCAGAAAAGCCATATGAGAAAAAGGAGAGGAGTAGGTAGAGCACAACGGGACCATAAGCCGTATTCCTAGGCACAGGGAAAACAAGGTCACCCTTTATGGTTTCAGACAGGCAGCCAGAGGAAAAAGAAGTGAAGACAGCAGTTGTAGGGTATACAACATGGCAGCTGGAAAGGTTAGGGTATAAGACCTAAGCTTCTGTGACAGAGAAAAGAATGAAAAGAAATGTTCATTCTTTCATTCATTCATTCATAGGAGAAGACAGCACAAGGAAAAGAAAAGTCTTTGTGGTTCCTGGGGGCTTCCCTAGTCTCAGGGGTTCTTTCTTTGAAAACTAAACTGAGCCCAAATTGTTGCTTTGCACCCCTTTTTAAAGGTCTTTTGTGAATAGAGAGTGGTTTTGGAGCTGTGAAAGGATTACCTATCTTTGAACTACTGAGTTCAATAATAAAGAATACTGGATTATTCCTTGTATTGTATTAATTTCTTTCCCACTGTTCTATGTGTTCGTTATCATTTTGATTTCTAAATAAAATAATTTTTAAAAAGGACTTTAAAATAATTTAAAGGGTCCTGACTAGAAATACAGCTCTGAGTTAAAGTTTCTCCTTTGTAAGCTGTCGATTTTAACTGAGCTACAGCTGGTGTTTACTGTTTTTGGAGATATTTGATGGGCAGTGGTACTGATTAGTTAGCTGTCTTCACACTGGATTATTTTTGGGTTTTTAAAGGAATAGACAGAATGTGCATGGGACTTCGTTTGCTCTCAGATTATAGGTTCTTTGTGCTCTAAAACTGCCCAAAGTTTCCTAGTTATTATCCTTGCCATACTTCTGTGAGTGACCTGTTTTTTCCTGGGTAAGAACTAATCTGGTGATGATTTGAAAAGCCCTCACAAATTCTGTCCTTGCCTCATGCACTTCCCCCTGCTCCAACCTCAAATAACTCAAAGTCGTGGTGCTCAAAGAAACTGGAAGGGTTCTCACCATCCGTCTTTCCTGTAGGGAACAGATATTATACCGAAACGAAGGAAGGAACAAGGAAGGCCAGGAAGAGAATGAAATTAATGTAGCAACTTAGGATACAGTTCTCTCTTCTCTTCTGTGAGCAAGAAAGGAAAGCTATTCTGATCATCTTTCCTCCCTCCTGAAAGATGAGACGTATGAAGGGTCTCTAGAAAGAGACAATGAGTCCCTGCAGCAGTTCATGCCTTACCATCTCCAGAGACATGGATGAGGAGAAAAGTCCTTGGGAAGCTGAAAAAAAGCAAAAGAAAAGCTGTAATGTCACAAATAATTACTGAGCAGAAAACCTGCTAGGTGGGGAAGACAGAGGCAACATACAGCACAATTTAAATATCATGTTGTTAAATTGTAGAATATTGACAAAACTAATTTTGTATGCACTGAAGAAAAGGTGGATTTGGATCTCAAGACCCTTGAACCTTTAGTGTTTGTTAGGAATCTTGACAGAAATTCTTGACAGCACTGCAAGCCATCCTGTGGCTACTCTGTCATTCAGTCTGTTCTGGATACCTGTTCTGTGGCAGCTGGAGCTCTTGCATGTGACCCCAAATGGCACCTGATTGGTCACCTTTATTAATACAGCTACAGCAATGTTGGTTTTCATGCTTTCTTACGATTACAACATGGCTGCAGTATCAAAATATTAGTAATGGTGACCGTTTCCGCTTAGATTTTATCTGTGCCCAATGTGCTTTCCTAAAACAAAAAGATCGTCTCTACTTTTAAACATCCTATTGCAATGTTTCTTTCAGGTTTCATATGCTATTTGGGCAGATCAGCTGGCCTCCAGGACTGTGTAGGAAGAAAAAAAAAGTAGTGAGAAGCTTGACAGCCACAATTACAACGGTATGCCATGAGTCATAGAATTGCTGAGTTCTGGGAAACTGGAAAGTATCTACTTGCGGGTACTGCCCAGAGAAGAACATAACGCAGGGTTTTAGTTCTCCCCTTCAAGCCATGTATGGCCAGGATGAGGCTAGTTGTGACTTCCGAATACTGTGCCACTGGCACCCAGAGCAAGCAAAATAACCCTTTCACTTCTCCATCTTGGTGTAAGATCTCCTTGGATACATCTCTGTAACTGGATTGAAAGAGGTTCAGAGTTTCTATATCTGTTTGCACTTCACAACCAAATTCCATCTTGATATCTGTTTTAAGTCCAATCCCCCTCCAGACACGACATGGAAAGGGAGTCTGGTCATGCAAGCTAGATACAAGCATGCTTTGAGCAGTTTAAATCAGTTTAAATGCAGCCTAAGATAATAGCAACGCACCAGTAATGGCCCAATAGAGTTGACATAGCTCTGCCTCACCTCTACCTAGCATCCAGCTTGTTTCCTACAAAACCTACCCCTTACACTAGTACAGGAGTATAGGTGTTCCTACAGTTGTTTCTTCCCTTTATAAATCAAGGGAATTCTCCAATGACAAACCATAAAGAAGGCCCTAAGCCTTAATTCCCAGTATAAAGATAGGTTAAAAGTGATGGAAGAGCACCTGACATAGAAATAAAAGCATAATACCTGTTATTTTTAGAAACAGCGAAGAGCACCTGATTCCTTAGTTCACTGATAATGTTTGCACAGGAAACTATTCAGCATGAACAATAACATCAAAACATGGTCTAAGTACTCAGAGGAAGTGTGGTCCACATAGAAAGCAGTGAGAGTGGCCACAGGGTTGTATTTTTTTAGTTATATTCGTGGCAGTGGTCCTCCAACACAGGTCATGTCATTGCAGGGCAGCAAAGCTTAGATGACACGGAACAGAGCTCTTCAGAGCATTGTAGAATGAGCAGAGGTTTCTCTTTAAGATGCGTGATATTTTACCCACAAGCAATGAGGTAGGGGCTCCTTATTCCCTTTGTTTATCAACAGAGGTTTTGGGAGCAAGATCAAGGAGAAAACTCTGCCTATGTAAGTATGAGAACTCTGACAGCTATGTTTTGTAGCAGCCGGACACTTTTCCAGGACTTGTTAGGGAGCTATAATAACCTTTCATTTATAACAACCTGGATAATAGTGGCCGTGGTCTAAAAGGCCGGGGAACAATACGTCGATCACAGAAGTACCTATTGTTTGAAGAAAAGAATGGTGTTGGAGTGTTCCTTTCAAATCCCAGGCAGCATTTGAACACATCATTCGCGCTCAAGCACTGTAACTAGTGTAGAAAGAAAAAGAACTGTGCCACAATTATAACCACATGCTCTGAGTCATGCAGTTGCCGAGTTCTGGGAAATTATAAGGCATCCAGTTCTGGGCATTGACCAGACAAGATGACAGTGTCAAGAAAGCCACCATTGATCACGGGGGCAGAACAAGAGAAAACAGCTGTAACAACTCAGAAAAAAGACTTGACAGCTCAATGAAGATCTCTGCACAGTGCTCAGTAGCGGTCGAGAAAATAAGCAAAATGTTAGGGTTTAGAAATAGCTAAGAGTTGTAGAAGGGGGTAGAATACTGCAGAGCATGAGGTACTGGGAGGAACTTCCCTTGTAGGCATGTTATGCCTGCATTTTTCAGAAGCTTCTCCGTCTTTCTGTGAAGCTGACACAAGGAGATACAGAGAGGTGATAAATGATTAGATGGACCACTGATCTGATCCAGTCGGGCAATTTCTCTGTTTCTGTCAGTTGACTGGAATCATAAAGGTAGCCTGTGGCACAACCTGGTATTAAACCTTTATCTCAAGAGCCCTTGTTCAGTTCCTTTAACCACAAGACCATCCTTCATCTCCAATTTCCTCTTTCCATTTCATCTGAAAATATCAAAGGAGCGTAATTTCTCCTAATATTGTAGCATTCCAGTTCTGACCAAAACCAGGAAGTGAGCAGCAGGTGAATAAAAATTAAGCTGACATTTTCAAACTTCAAACAAAGATCTGTGTGAGGCAAGGAATGGTTCTCTTAATTTAATCCAAATTGGTTCACTCGGCTCTGGTGATAATCTGATCCATACCACAGCAAGCTTGCAGTCGGAAGAACAAAATAGTGTTTGAATTACGCCGAACCCAAATAACACAGCCTGTCCATGACCATAAACTCAGTAGTGCAGCGTGGGAGTGGGGGAAGTGAGAGAGAGGGATGGGCTAGTGAATAAGACTCAAAAGTTGTTGGCCTGCTGCTTAACAGCAGTTAAAAAAAAAAAAAAAAAAGGAAGGGGTGGCGGGGGGCGGGGGGGAGAAAAAGCAAACAAAACTGAGGCATGTATAAATGGAGGTATTGAACCTAACTCAGAGGAAATATCCTAGCGCTATGTAAGAAGCTAGTGAGACCATATTTGGAATACCATGTGCTGCTGTAGCCCTCTTGTATTAAAGGCATAATATACAAATGGATTAACGATATTGAAGGCTAATAAAGTGGCCATAAAGAGGCTAGAGACACAGAAGTCACGGAGGAGTTAAAAGTAGCATACAAGTTATTGAGAAAAGACCCTGCTCAAAGACATTTAGAACATCTCAAAACAAAAATGTGGATATTCCAGCGGTGAGTGCACTATTCATAAATGCACAAACAGAAAATAAAACAGGGAAATGAGAAGGAACCTTAGAGAATTGCCTAATCTAAAGTCAAATTTTGAAATCCTTATTATATTTTTATTCTTTATTTATTTGGGTTCCCGTGACTTCAGCAGCACTCATTTAAATATGATCTGAGAATTGCAGGTCAGATCAGGTATTTGAGATCTGTGTGCCCAGACAAGAGTCACTGTGCACAGAGCTTATCCTTTCCTTTATGAGGATTTAGCTACATTCACCCCTCCATTTCCCCCTAGTTGTGGGCACTGCAGTTGACTGATTTCCATCAAAAATCTCTCTCCTTCCCTTTAATTCTCAGCACGCAATGGGACTGCATTTTGCACACCACTCCCTGGTGATCTGTGCTCCTTTTGCTTCTCATCAGCTCTTTGGGAACTTCTTGCATTTGGTTCTTGTGTGGGGTGTGGGTGGTGAAAAGAAAAAAAACCTTCTTTCAATCTTCCCTACAGCAATCTGTGTAGGGCCTGTAAATTCAGTCTTTTGTAGCTTCTTTTAAGTGTAAAAAAAAAAAAAAAAAAAACCACCAAACTAAAGATATCTCTCACTAAGCATTGTCAAGTTGCTGAATCAGTATTAATATGCATCGTTCTAGTTTTCCTGATCATTCATACTAGAAGAATGAAAACGATGGTAATACAAGGTAATCATTCTGCTATTAATTTCCTAGCTAATACTTTGTAAAGAGAAGCAAAGCTTTGTCCTTCCATTTCACAAGGAAACACCTTTTAACTCTTTATATTTGCTAAAACATATTTTAATGTCTGTAAATTGATATAATGATAGCCATAGGAAGGTTACTGTAGTGTTGTTATTTTTAACACAAGAAGCTACTTCAAGCCTCTAGTCAAAACTATATTGATCCCTTTTCCTACGAACCAAATGCCTTATTCATCTGTTCCAAGTTATTTTTTTCTAGCTATTTGTCATTTACATAACACTGAGTAACCAGTCTTGGGAATGTCCTAAACTACAGAAAGCCTCTATAATAATTTCTGACACAGGGGATTTCATGGAGAAATCCTTATATTCATCAGCTGCAGATTCATTGCACTTTCTGTTTGGCTAACCATTTCCTAGTGGAACACTGATATTTTATTTGGCTGGCAACAGCTTCTCACACAGGAGAACAGTTGTATTCTTGAAACTGGCTATCGGAAGGAATTTCCTTGCTTATTTTTCCTCTCTGTATGCGTGTGTGTGTGCACATATGTAAATGTGTGCACACACATGTATGCAGGTATTTTAGTTGAACATGTTGGGTGTGAGTTTTATTTGACACATCTGTGCTCATTAAACAAAAACAAAAATAATCAATGTACTATGAGCACGGTTCCTCTGTCTATTTAAGCCATTTCATTTAGAATGCTTTTTTCCTCTCTTTTTTTGTACAAAGAGATGCACTTTCAGTCAGATATGATTCTTGATTAATATATATGCTGTTGCTGTACTACTTGTTGCTTCCTATATTCCCAAGAAAGATTTCTATGTATAGATTGTACTTTATATGGAAAAAAAAAAAAAATCCATGTCAGTTGTCATGAATTACTTTTTCTACTTGCCCTAAAATATGAGCTCCAGTAAAGCAAGAACAAGTTCTCCACCTAAGAGAGAAATAAAATGTCACCTAGCATTTTATTTTTGTTTCTATCTTTGTTCCTTTGTGTTTTTAATTATCTTCCCATCCATACAGTGTTTCTCAGCAGGAAGAAGAAAGGGGGAAAAACTGTAACTATGTCTCCTGAAACAAGCCTTTCCAAAAATGCAAATAACATTTTATTATCCTGGGATTTTCAAGATTCATGAAAAGACAGTGTATTACGAAACCTGTCTGAAGTTGGAGGTTACTACTGTAATGGATTTCTCTGTGAAGTCAGGTTGTATCTGTCCCTTCAGCAAATCTGGGCATCCTCAGGTTTTTCCTTTATGTACAGGGTGAAGCAATAGGGATGTCAAAACCAGCCATTTACTTTGAGATACTTCTGGATTTCATTTGTATTGAGAAGTTTCTCAGCAATTTTAGCACTTGCTCCCTTCTGTTAATACATTGTGGGTCTCAACCCCCTTCTTTTCGCCTTCTCTTATCTTTCTATTTCTTAAGAGGTTTTATTGGTAAAATTCCTTAGAAAGAGAGCACATATTTTTGAGAAATCACTTCATCCAGCCATAAGTATTAGAGGGATTCTAGCTTTCTCATAGTTTATGAAATATTTAACGACACACGATAGTGGGAGTTTTTCACGCCATGATATGTGGCGTTACATATGTGGATATATATTCACTTCCTTTCTATTATTCCTTTGTCTCTGCTTCTTTTTGCTGTTTGGCTGCAAGTTGAATCCAGTTCCATTGTACTAGTGACTCCCACAGGAGTAAAATTCACTTGGCGAATATCTTTTTCCATCCACTTAAAATGTTCTGTTTCTGCAGTTATCCGTTTGGTTAAATATAAACACCAGAACAGTCTGGTCAGCCAGCATAAAAGGATATGGACACAGTAAAAAGTGAATTCAATGGTTTTGATGAAAGCAAATCTTCGCACAGCATTTAACCTGCTGCAAGGAAAACTCTTACATTCAGTGCTTCGAAAGCTTTACAAGAGAAGGGGCAAAATACTGCTAATATTTCCCCGAAACACCAGGAAAAGATGGCTGAAAAATTTTAGGGATGAGACAGATCTCCAAATAGATGGGTGCTTTTGCCCAACCACATCATTCTCCTTTTCCCTTGCTGCTGTCATCAGTCAGATAAATTGAGAAAAAACAATGCATGAAAGGGGAAATCTGCTTCCTGGAATCCTCAGGTGTTTTTTGAGAGTATGTTTGTGTGTGTGTGTGTGTGTGTGTGTGTGTGTCTCCTCCTCTGGAGGGTGTCTTTTCCCACTCTGATTTAAAGCGAATATCAGTGATTATCCAAACTGGAATATGTCCCTGCCACAGTCCAATCCCAATCCCATTCTGTCTGACAGAACGTTTCACTAAAGGAGTTTAATTTTCAGGACCATTTTCCCTCAGTGGGAGCTGCCTTCTATCCAAACATTATAAATGAACCTTCTTTTGAGTCCCTAGGAAATGTACTGTATCATTCACCTCCTGTCAGATTAGCTCTCGTTACTTGATATCTCCTGTGCAAAGTACAGAGGGGATTTCACCAGCTATAAACTTTCCTTATCTTCAGGTGCTTTGGACAAACTTCAGATTTCCCCTGGATCTTCATCTTTAACTTCTTCAAATTGTTTTACAGTTCAACTTTTCAGCTTCATATCTGATTTTTCCTCCTTGCTTAGTTACTTTTGTACACTTTTCTTTATGGTTAGAGAAAGTTAACTAAGTAGGGCTACTAGACTTTTTTTTTTTCTTTTTTTTTCATAGTGAAATACATTTAATATAACTCTCAAAATCCTTTTCATCATTTCAAAATATATATATGGAAGTTCCTGGACCATCATTCATTCACTGGTAGATTAAATGCTGTACTATATTAGACTACACACACTTTCTATCTTTTCTTTCAAAAGATAGGCGCTGATCAGAGAGAAAAAGGGGCAAACCACATCTCATTCTTTATACCATGCGGTCTTAACTCAGTCTTCACTAATGGGGCCTCACCTCACCATTTTCAGCTATATTTTTTTTATTTTCAAGTTTCCCAAGAGATTTTACATTCCTACACACATCCTCCTGCTGCATAAAATTAATGGTGTGGCAGAAGGAAGATTTAAAGAGGAAGGGAAAAGTTTTGTCTCCTGATTCTTTGAATCTGGAGGAACTTAGAATGCTTCGTATATCTTAATTTTTACATCAGAATGAAAGAAGGAGGAAGTCTGGAAAAATAAATGTGTTGTTGAGCTATGTTTTACTTTTGTGCTGGAGAAAAAATTCACAGGCTGGATGTTACATAGAGATGGCAAGAAGCACCTCCATGTTCACCGCAGTCTGGGTAGTTTCTTCTTTAGCTCTCCACTATTTCTATCTCACTGGTGTTATACGTTCTGAGTTCCTTTCTTTCCCTCCCTTATACACATGCTTTGCTCTGAAAGAGAGAGGCATTCACTTGGACCTACTCTTGGATATCCAGTGAACTGGATATTATTATATGAAGCTTTCCGGGCACGGAGTAGTAGAAGAAAAGAGAGAGAAGGCAAACTGTCTAATACTATACAGTGCCTGCACCCTACTTTCCAGCTGCTTAGATTGCCTTGCTAACAGTTTTCAAACATCCTCTCAGATAAGACTAGGTGACTTGTCACTGTCCTAATGTTCCACACAGAATTGTAGGATGTAGCCCAAAACACTTGAGCATTGCAATTACGACAAGGAATCGATAGTATTCCATTAGAAGAATGGTGGAAATCCCTATACTGGGATAAAGAAAGAAAAAAAAAAAAAGGCCAACCTGTATAGGAATAAAATGAGGCAAATAATACCGGCAGTGCAGATTTAATGCATGGAAATCAGAATAGTTTCCCCTAGCATCTATTTATGGTCCATCCTGTTGATATTATAAAATTATACTGCTTGAAAACATAAGGAGTTATTCCAGCAGCCTAGATTCGCTGAGGCACTGAGCGTTTGTTGAGCCCAGCTCGGCTGCATAGGCCCCCATAGGAAACAGTTGTACCTGAGACCAGTAAGAGCTCAGAGCAGCTGTGTGGGCTCTCCCCCATGTGCCAGCTGCCTTGGGGACAGGTCCATTAGCGGAAAACAAGCAGGCTGCAGTAGGAATACTCCAGCCATGCACTCCTCTGATCTCCTGCCCTCCTCCCTGCCTCCTCACCGTCTAGACTGACACTTTTATCTGGGATGTCAGGGGCAGTGGCATGGAAGTCGCCCAGACAGTTCCTCAGACTTAGCTGTGGTCTTCTGCTCACTAGGGCAACCCTGAGACAAGAACCTGATGTACTGTGTCTTTCATAGATAAATAAGCTGTGTAAATATTTTAATTCTGGCCTTAGAATACCTTTTCTTCCCACCTCCTTTTGTCCCTTTATCCTTTCTTACCTCTTTCCTCTCCTTTCTATGTCTCACTCTTCTAAGATCTATTTAATTATGCCCATAGAAAAGAAAATGCTGATATCAAAAGAGCAATTCCCTCTTTTGATTTCCAATTCATTTTCCCCTCTCATTCAAGAGAATAGAAATATACAAAGTAATTTGGTATATAAAATGATTCCCCATAATTTTAATCCTTTTAAAGTGCTTGTGGAGATTATCACGGTTTGATTTATTTTGACAAGGGGTGGTAAAAATTGTAAGAACAATAGTCTACTAAAAATGTTTTAAGAGCCTGTTGCTGTGTTACGGGAATGAACATTTCAGGTGTTCCATGAGTTTGGGGAATGATTTCCTAATGCAACTAAGTGAATTAAAGTAGCACAAGGACAAGCGTTCACAATAAGTAGAAATGGACACCCTTTTGCTAATCACAGAACCAGAGAATAGTGCTTGAAGATTTTTTCCAGCAGTGAAGCCATCACATTTTTTCTGTTCTCTGTCTTCATTTTATTGCATTTTCTTTTGCTTTTCACAGGCCAGGCAGCTAGATGTCCGAGCTCCAAGGGAAATCCCAGAATTGCCCAAATTCCTGAGACACAGGGTATAGTCTACCAAGGATTTGGGTGTAGCTGTAATACCCTACAAGTAACCCATTCCCCAGGCAGAATTAGAGAGTGAGAGGCAGAGCCTGGCCCCTGGTCCTACAGCACCTCCCTTGTCTCCCAGTTTCCTTTGGATTTTTGTGATTAAATTATGCCTGAACTCTGTTGTGGACTGGATCTAGTAGCTCAGCACCCAAAAGAACAAAACATGGCCACTGTAAAGGTTATAACAACAACAAAGGGCATTCTCAGAGTGAGACTGCACTCAGGAGCTCAGTAACATCATGGTCCCGCAGCCCAAGAATGAGTATCACCACATGATATCTTACTTACAAGGCTTAATCAGCCTTATGAAGTGAGGCTTTTTCATCAGCAGTGTGAAGACACGCTCCTTCATAAACCCTGCCATGAAGATACAGTCATTTGGCTGATCTGCAGATGTCAGGAGTAGGAACATGGATTCACCAAGGGGAAGTCATGTCTGACTAATCTGATAGCCTTCTATGACAAAGTAACTAGATGGGTGGATGAGGGGAGGGCAGTGGATGTTGTCTACCTTGACTTTGGCAAGGCTTTTGACACTGTCTCTCACATCATCCTCACAGGAAAGCTTAGGAAGTGTGGCTTAGATCAATGGACAGTGAGGTGGATTGAAAACTGGCTTACAGATAGAGCTCAGAGGGTTGTGGTTAGTGGTGCAGAGTCTAGTTGGAGGTTAGTAACAAGTGGTGTCCCTCAGGGGTCAGTACTGGGCCCAGTCTTGTTCAACATATTCATCAATGATCTGGATGAAGGGATAGAGTGTACCATCAGCAAGTTTGCTGATGACACAAAACTGGGAGGAGTGGCTGACACGCCAGAAGGCTGTGCTGCCTTACAGCGTGACCTCGCCAGGCTGGAGAGTTGGGCAGAAAGAAACCTTATGAAGTTCAACAAGGGTAAGTGTAGGGTACTGCACCTGGGGAGGAATAACCCCATGCACCAGTACAGGTTGGGGGCTGACCTCCTGGAGAGCAGCTCTGTGGAGAGGGACCTGGGAGTCCTGGTGGACAACAGGATGACCATGAGCCAGCAATGTGCCCTGGCGGCCAAGAAGGCGAATGGCATCCTGGGGTGCATCAAGAAGAGTGTGGCCAGTAGGTCGAGGGAGGTCATCCTCCCCCTCTACTCTGCCCTGGTGAGGCCGCATCTGGAGTACTGCATCCAGTTCTGGGGTCCCCAGTTCAAGAAGGACAGGGAACTGCTGGAGAGGGTCCAGCAAAGGGCAACGAAGATGATTAGGGGATTGGAACATCTCTCCTATGGAGAAAGGCTTAGGGACTTGGGTCTCTTTAGTCTAGAGAAAAGAAGATTCAGGGAGGATCTTATTAATACTTACAAATACTTAATGGGAGGATGCCAGGGGGATGGGAACAGTCTTTTTTCAGTGGCGCCCAGTGATAGGACGAGGGGTAATGGGCATAAACTCAAACATAGGAAGTTCCATCTTAACATGAGAAGGAACTTCTTTACTTTGAGGGTAGTGGAGCACTGGAATAGGCTGCCCAGAGAGGTGGTGGAGTCTCCCACTCTGGAGACATTCAAAACCCGCCTGGACGCTGTCCTGTGCAACGTGCTGTAGGTGACCCTGCTCTGGCAGGGGGGTTGGACTAGA
This sequence comes from Charadrius vociferus, assembly GCF_000708025.1. Classification (NCBI taxonomy): domain Eukaryota; kingdom Metazoa; phylum Chordata; class Aves; order Charadriiformes; family Charadriidae; genus Charadrius; species Charadrius vociferus. The sequence goes on along the minus strand of NW_009647874.1, from coordinate 2,341,794 downwards.
TGATCTCCAGAGGTCCCTTCCAACCCTAACCATTCTGTGATTCTGTGATTCTGAATGCTACCAAGGAAAAGACCACGATGGTAGAGTGTGTGCACTCTTACAGGGAGACATGTTCAAATGGGCTTGTCCCTCCCTCCTTCCATCACTGCAGCCAAACACACTTGGTTTTCCCCCATTAGCTAGCCTCCATCAGCCAGCTGTTTCATGACCCCAGTGTCTGTGGTCTTACACTGGAAACAAAGAAAAATGAAAGAGAGAAGGTTATTTTTCTAAGGCTAATAATTCCATCACACATACTGAAATCAACTTATCTAAGGTGTGGTATCATCTCATTGCAAGAAAACATTACAAATTAAATAAAAAGTTTTCACAGCGTTAATGTCCCTTGTCCTGTGTTTATGTTTGTAATTTTGTTCATTGATGATATTTGTTGTTATCTGTGATGGATAATATACAGAGCTCTTAGGTAATCATATTTCTAGAGAACTGAACCTCCAAAAAAAGGAAATACTGAAGATACCACTGGAGGAGCTTAACTTTGTGAAGTGTGTAACATATAGAATTCAGAGCGCAATTGTCTGCTGTCATAAGACCTTTTTAACTAATAAATCCAAATTTCAAACTGTTTCAAAGAAATAGTGATCTTTACAATTACATTAAAACAGCAGAAAAAAAATGAAAAGAGGAAGAGGGTGAATAACAGAGCAGGCAAATGACTGATCATTCTGTGTGGTTTTCACTCGAGCACAAGAAGAATGATTACATCCCTACAGCAGTCTTCAAAGTGTTGAAGTCAGAGAGTGGAATAGGAAATGAACTGCAGTTCAGTGACCCTCTGTGGCCTGAACAGTGGGAGCTGGTAAGCACAGCATTTCCACTTTATTCACTTCTCTTTTTTCAACCACTGTCAGTAGAAGGCCTTCCCACACACACATTTTTGCATCATTATTGTAACCTGAAAAGAACTAAATGTAGTAGATCTATCTATGTATAGGTGGATATAGTCTGTATGAGCAGATGTCTCAATGCTGTACATACACACAGGCTTATTATACATGTGTATGATATAGCAAAGAATAACTACAGTTTTTCTGAAGAAGCCTGCTTTCCAATTTGAAATAGAATACATACTGCACCATGCAATATTCTTTGTGTTTCATTAGGGATAAAACCATGAGTTGGTCACCTAGGTCTGCTTGAAAAATAGATATGAAGTACAGCTTTCAGCCTGGCCTGTAATTTTCTCCCTAATGGAGGTGCTTCCTTTGTCACAACACATTGGCAAAATACTCTACCCTCCAGCCTGCAGGAAGGGAAAAAACCCTACGTAAATATAGCCGCAGCATGATGACATTTAAAAGATGCTCGACCTTGTCATCTTGATCTATTCTCATGTTGTATGTAAGAAGGGTAACCTAATGTTTAATAAAAGGATTAATGCATACAGCATAGTTGTCCATAAAATTACACCTATGCAATGTCATGCTAAAGTTGCATATAAACATACCCAGGAGGTAAACCTGTGAGATGTTACAGTTTATGTATCCTTCTAGACAAGTCAAAAAGCTATTGATGATCCAAGTGAGTTTTTTTTTTCTTTTTTGTTTTGTAACTGGAGATCCCTTGATCTATGAAAGGGAGTTCAAGACTTCTCAATGTATTTATTTTAAGAATTATGTCCTTAATCACATCTAGATTTACCAAATTTTTTTGCCGAGGTTCAGAAGCAACTCAAACAAAACTATCATTTAAGCGTGCAGGGAAACAGAGGATTGAGGGAACTGTACTGGTTTTTCCAGGAGACTATGATGGCCAATTTTCCTTTCATTTAGAAAATATGACTGGGTGAATCACTGAAGACTGTTTGTCAAAGGAAAAAATAAAAATCAAGTATGTATTCTTATTTTTGTCTTTCTGCTTTGAAGCAAACCCTGACGCTCCAAACTTCCTTGGAAACTTTTCTTTGCAGCTTCAGTACTTTGTGATGCCACTGGGGGTCTTGGAGTTGGAAAGAAAGTGAACTGTCATTTTCACCGGCATTATAGAATGATAGAATCAGAGAATGGTTTGGGTTGGAATGGACCTTTAAAGGCCATCTAGTTCCAACCCCCCTGCCATGGGCAGGGACACCTTCCACTAGACCAGGTTGCTCAAAGTCCCATCCAACCTGGCTGACACTTCCAGGGATGGGGCACCCAGAACTTCTCTGGGTAACTTGTTCCAGTGTCTCACCAGCCTAATCGTAAAGAATTTCTTCCTGATATCTAATCTAAATCTACCCTTTCTGTTTAAAACCATTACCCCTTGTTCCATCACTGCAGACCCTGGTAAAAAGACTGTCTCTCCATCTTTCTTCTAATTCCCCTGTAAGTACTCTAAAGCCACAAGAAGGACTCTCTGGAACCTTCTTTCCTCCAGGATAAACCACCTCAACTCTCTCAGCCTTTCTTCACAGGAGAGGTGCTCCAGCCCTCTGATCATCTTCATGGCCCTCCTCTGGACCTGCTCCAACAGGCTCACGTATTTCTTGTACTGGGGACGCCATTGGAAATAATAAAACTCAAAAGAGGGAGGGTGCCAAATAAAGGGATATGAAGTACGCTTCCAGGCAAATCTAATCTAGCATTAACACTGTAGTATAAAAGAGGTAGGATGCACAGTTCTTACTGCCTATTACACTTTTGTTAGTGTCATTTTTCTTTATTGTGACTAAGGACTACAAGGCAATAAGATCTATTTTAGTCACTCTCTTTAGAACAAAATTTATCCTCAAAAAAACTTCACAGAGTGTCTTGATCATATTGTGAAATGTGAGCCAAAAAACTCCAAAGCTAATATGTCTCTTTGTTTTTTACAAAATCTTTCTGAGATATGAAAAGGAAAACCATTGTTTTATATACCTATCAGAATTTTGTTGAAGTCTTACATATTTTTACAATGTTCTGAAGTTACACATTTCTTTCTACAATTCCATTTTTATCTGAAAATACTAGATACATATTTGAAAAGAGACACGCAAAGAACATGAAATTTCAGTCTAGCAGTCTGTGTTTTTGGAAACTCATTTTTTTTAATTGAAGGTTTGTCTATTTTCATATGGTTTTCACTTTAAATCCTCTGTAGTTTTACAAAAGAGTCTAACTCTTCATTCCTCTTACATTCTAAATCTGCATTTTACAAAAGAAATGCCTAATATAGTACTCCTGAGAGCCCAACAAAGAAACTCCTAAATGAATAATTAAGAGGTGAATTAATGTTTTTATGATTCAAAATCTGGGAATATAAATGGAGGGATGTTGCGTCATCATGTGGGCTGCAAACAGAATAAAGGGTTATGTTAAATGAATGCTGAAAATAGAAACTTTGCCTTTTCCTCTACAGTTCCTTGTTGAAGCCAACTGCTTGATAATTACTCTTGACTATTTCCAAATCCCATCACAAGAACTGTCTTTTCCTCAGCTGAGGAATCCTAATTCAATTCTGCTCTAATTAAAGAATCAGACCTTTCCTCCTGGACTCACCCTTTCCCAGACCTGTTGTTACTATCGAAACTTGTCCACTTCATCCTCAACATCTGGGCCGTACGAAAATCCTTAGGTCCTACACAGCTTACTTATATTTATACATAAGAAGAGTAATTCAGTCCCTCCCCATGTGTTGTGATCAAGGCCTTAGATCATTCCTTGCACGACTCACACTGCATCTGAAATGATCTTCAAGGACTCCTGCTGGCTTCAAAGAAACAGATTTTGTTTATCATTTTAGCAGAGCAGCTTTACTAAAGAACAGCTCTGCAGCTTTGGAGCATGGTACTCTTTAAAACAAGTGGAAAATGTAGAAACTGTGTCCTTGCTTCATAAATTTCATTCTGTCTGAACTCCTGATGTGTGTTCACACCAGTGGGGTCTGTCTGTTATTCTTGCATGTCCAAAGGCTCCAGCTGATACAGCCTTTTTATATGCAGTTTTCTCCAACAGACTTACCACCACCATTCAAAACAGCAGTTCGGTGTATCACTGAACACACATTTTGTGGAAAGGTGATGGCCATGTTATTGCACCTGATGGTCATGATGAGAAATAAGCTCCTCTGTCCATGAGGTTGAAAAGGCTTAATCTAATCAGCAGGGAGCACACCTTATCCTAAATAGCAGGAAAAATAACATTTTTTGTCACATAACATTTTGTGTCACCCATAAATAATTCTAAATTATGATGTCAGCTTGTAGTGATGGAGGGTGTTGTAGTCTGCTCCATAGGAACTCCACTGCAGCAGTCTTCATAGTGCTTTAACAATAAGACCAAAGGCTGTAAGCAGTATTGTCTCTGCCCTACCTAGTGCAAAGCTTTGGTCCTCATGATGTGTAGGGTGGCAAGTTTATGCCAGCTTTATGTATGACATCACATCAGGAGATTCATTTACTGGCTGCTCACTTGACCACTTATAACACAGGGACATCGAGGCTCTGCCCGTAATACAATGCATCTTTGCATCTAATCACTGCACTCAGCCTCAATTTTTCTTTGGATAACCCAAACATACTTTTTATGGAATCCCCCTCATCTTTACAGCATTGAAGGTGTCTTTACCTAATTTCACCACTACTTTGTTGTAAGTTCTATTCACCCTTTTGTCCTGACTCTAGTAAAGGACTTTGGGTCGCTGACTTACCACATAAATCTTTCTTGCTTCCCAACAGGGCAGGGGGCTACATCAAACACCTCTGCTTTTGGCTTTCTGGTGTCTGAATTTGGCCTACCGTGGCCTCTGCCGGTGCGTTTGACCTGCAATTCAAACTCCTCTACTTCAGGAGCATAGCATGTGTCCTTTACAGATTCCTCTGCTGAGCCCACGTAGGCTGTGTCTGGACTAGTGCTACACTAGATCTTTCTGCTGGTTTCTGTTCCCTTGAATTGTACGGGAGAAATGTTGTTTTTCACAGGCAGGGACATGCAGAGGGGATTATGACTGCGGTAGGTAGATTGTTGTGATCCGTCCTCGGAGGAAGAAGTCCCACAACCAAGGTGTGTGACATATTGCACGTGTATCATGTAAAACCAGCTGTGAGGCAGTTTATGGCACTTCCTCTAGAAGGGCTGCTTTATGTGTAAAGCTGGCCATAAACAAACGCCACCTGTAGTCCTGCACAGGGGCCCAGGCCTCTGCATTGCTCAGAGTGCGAAAGAATTTCACCCCTTGCAACAATGCCATAACACCCAATACTTTATTACAATGAACTGGTGTGGCTTTCAGAGGCTTTCTCCTAACCCCCAGCCCTGTCTGCTGTTCTTTCGTTTTCCAGTGCACCCTCTGGGTTAATGTTGCTCAAGGCGCTTTATTTCCTAATGAGAGCCCTGCTCCTATCTTTGAAATAGTCTTAAAGTTTCTTCTTCCCTTCTCACGGTCTCCTCCCCACCCTGAAATGATGCCTCACATTTGAAGCAAATGTTTGCAGGTGGAACTGCTGATGTGGATCTTGTCTGCTGTTCTTTCGTTTTCCAGTGCACCCTCTGGGTTAATGTTGCTCAAGGCGCTTTATTTCCTAATGAGAGCCCTGCTCCTATCTTTGAAATAGTCTTAAAGTTTCTTCTTCCCTTCTCACGGTCTCCTCCCCACCCTGAAATGATGCCTCACATTTGAAGCAAATGTTTGCAGGTGGAACTGCTGATGTGGATCTTGTAGGGCCCCCGTGCTACAGGCTGGCGGACAGTACCGCCTTTGTCCCCCCCAGCCATTGCAAGCCTGTCTGGCTGCCCGTAAGCAGAGATGGGACACAAAAGTAAGGCTGGCAAACAGTCCTTCCCTCCTCCTCAACTCTTTCAGGAAGGACCAAAGTGAACTCGGGGTGGAGCGTTTCCCACTGTTTCTGCTGGCACGAGCAAAGAGTAGTCTCTGTGCTACACTGCAAAGCCAGCCCTGACAGCTGCCCTAGGAGCAGCTGGAAACTCAAAGGAAAAGAAAGAAATTCTGAACTGGTAAATGAAAAACTGGTGCTCAAACTTCTGCTAGGAGAAAATGAAGACAGGTTCTAAATCTAGGGCTTCCATTTTGCTCCTGAAGAGCAGTTCAAGTAAGCCTCTTTTCTAATGCAGAGTGCCTCCACTGTAAGACAGGTCCAGTGGGTGGATCAGTGTCCTGAAGAGTGGTCCAGAGTCAAAAACCTGTATTTGTTGGAAGTGAAGGTCTGCCAGAGGCTGCACCCCTCTGCACAGGCAAATGAGCCTTTGCAGGGGAATGGGAATAACATGGAAGAAGAGTCAGAAATATTTGTATATATGACAAAGTGCACAGTCTATGAAAAGTGTGAAACAATGTCCCCAATGGTCATGTGAGACCAGAAGAAAAGAATGATTACACTATAAGTTTATGTGTATGTGTATTCACAGGTATAAAAATATGTATACACATGTGTCTTCACCACCAGATTAAGTTGATTTGAAATCAGATTTAGCTTAGTTGATCACATGTAGTCGTCTTCTTTAGGGTGAACTGATGAGTCCTCCAGGCCACACTGACTGTATCGGGTGCTTAGATGCCTACCTCACACATAGATATCAACCGGTAGACACCTAAGTTTGGGTATTTTAACTGGGAGTTGAAATCCATCTCATATGTTGATATAAGGTATGATTCTATATAGTTCTCTACAGAGCACCTGTCAAGCAAAATTTTCACGTTATGACTCATGAAGCCAGTTTATGCAGATGTGCTCAGCCGTACCTTTGCTGTCTGAGGAAGGCTGTTGTAACACACCATCAACTAGTGACTTGCCTGCTGCAAGCACGTGTTTCTGTTACCGAGCTCAAGCTCCTTCTGAAGGTTTACAAAAAGCTCCCATCAAAACACCTGCACGGCAACTGAGCTGTGCAGAACTGTGGTCCTAAGTAAATGCAACCACTGAAAATAAGGAATGACCAGTAAAAATGGATTGACTGCAGTATCCATTTCTTTTTGTGAGTTCACATTGACAAACTGACTGTCTAGTGGCTCAGGACATGATTGTACTCCTTCAATATTTTTGCACACTTCTCTCTTACTTGTTATGCCATGAACCTGTTTTCATTAGTGCTTTCATCTGGTAAGACCCTCTTAGGTCTTTCCGTGTTAGCCTGGTGAGGCAAAAAAAGGGAGAGTCATTTGTGGAAATAATACGTGCTAAAAGTGAGCTCATGCAATTTAAAGAGGACATGCTGGAGCTAGTTGCCATCATTATAGCTTGAGTTAGCTGTTGGCTAGATGTTTCTTAAGATATTAAGGGAAAAGAATAATGGAGAGGCTGAATAAGAAACACAATATTTAAGAAAAAGGAAAAAATATGTAAATTCAAGGCACTGGTGTGGTCATAGAGAACACTTAAATAAAATAAAAGGTCAGTTACTTTAAATAAGTAAAAGGAAACTTTATTCTTTAAAAAAATAATTACACATCTAAAGTTGTTCTTCATCATTTTTTTACCATGTAAGTTAAGTTACTTTCTATACATAAGATACAATAGTATATGGGGGTTTCCAGTGTCTTGTAACATTTTGAAGTATGGTCAATAAACAACTCAAAACCATTGATATCAGTGAGCTATTTATGCTACAACCAGGTTTACCTGAAACTGACTTATGAGTTGGAAAGCTATTATTTAACAGATAAACAGATGCACATAGACATACACATGTACATCCATACATGAGGTATACCTGCTCAGGCCTCTTCCTTAGAAGACTAAGAAAACACTTGCTCATTGCGATTGGCAAAATGAACTAACCATGAGGACACCTTTTTTATCAAATTACTAAAGAAAAGATTATGTGAGAAACAGTTTTGCAGAGGACAAACTTGAAAGTGTCTTTATCTTGCCTCTTTTAAAGTATCAAAAAGCATGAATCCTCTAAAATACCTAAAGCATAAATGTCATGAATCAGGAAAACTTTAACCGAATACACTCTTCAGATACTATAGGAGGAAAGAAATTAATGTCCTATTACAGTATTAGGTAAGTGTCCTTTCCTGTAAATAAGGAAATTACCTTGTTGGGAAATGGTAATAACTTAGGATATATTGTACTAACTTTACGACAGTCCACTCATACACTATTACAATACTGAGTATTCTCAAAGGTCTCAAAAGTCAAAAAGAGTTTCCAGATCCAAAACTTTACAACAGCAGATCTGGAATTCATACGTAATTCAGTTCTTCTAATGTCACCCTATAGATTTTCCCTTCTCTCTTCAGACTTCAGACTGTGAGACTGTGCTGTAGAAGAGTGATATGCAGAAAGCACTTGATCTCAGCTCTGTCAGTCATGGGACACTTGTTGCTGAAAATGTGATGCTTACCCGTCTAGCTTCTGAGCCTATACCGCAATGTTTGCTTTGGCAGTCTCTAAGGGTCTCAATCTTTTGTATCTAGAACAGAGAACTGCTAAAGTAAGGCAAGGAAAGCTAAGTTTTGTCACCAAAATATGGAAAACTGATTGCTAGTGGCATGAAAATGTAAAAGTAAAGCAGGGCCGTCATCCTGGCTTACATTCTGTTATTGTGGGAGGGATGCTGTACTGAAGATCACTGAATGAAAGTAAACGCCTTCCACTGACTTAAAACTGCTGAACAATGGGAGCTGAAGCAAAAAAAGCTCATATTTTCTTCCTCAACTTCCTTTATTTCCCCCTCTCATTGAATTTAATGGCAAAATCTCCACTGATGTACCTGATAGTACAATACTACACCAATACTGCACCTCTGTCTGAGTTGTGCCTTTTGTTATAGCAGAAGAGGTTACATTAGTCTGGGGTCTGCTCCACAGACTGTGGCACAGTGACTTGTGCTGACTGGAACATTTTCACAAAATAACGTGTCAAAAAACGTAACTTTGTTGTCCCTTTGAATGGACCAATTGGTAACAACAGGGTCACGGAAGGATATATTCTTGCTCTTTTAAACTCCTTTTCAATTCACATTATTTATCAAATTGTTGGGATTACTTTGCAGTAGGTTTTGTCCTTGTAGTCAGTACTGAAGAGGTTACATGGTAGCAAGTGTTTGAAAGTGCAAGGCCTTTCCTTGTTTAGATGATTTTATCACATTCTGTAATAATAGTTTGAAACAGGAATTCCTTCAGATATAAAAACTCCTGCTATTTTAGGCTGGTGTAGAATTCGTGGGCTTGGAATTTAGCCATTTCTATTTCATTTCCTTTCAAAAATTACCCATGAAATACACTCTTCTTGCAAAATCAGGCAGACTGCTCAAACTTTCCGATGAATCCTGTTCATTATACACTGCCATCACAGGTATAGTGCAAGGGAAAGTTTAAATATTACACTTACCAACGCTTTGATAGCACATGACAGTGTAAAATGTAGCAATGTACTTTTCTGGCTTGTGAACATGAGCTACCTAGGGCCAATTTACAAATAACACAGTTAAAAAGCTGATTGCCCAATGTGAAAGCTGCTTGAATATTCACTCCATCCAAAGCTAATCATTATGTAAACTTTTTTTTATCTCTTGAAAACTTGTCTTCCATTTAGCAGGAAGGCAGGATGCTGTGTGGGTACCAGCTTGAGCAGATTGCAGCAGCAGTCGTCTGTTCAGGTTGCACTCACCCTTTTTCTGCCTAAAGCTTGTGGAGCAAGGAGCTGAGGGTTGCGTCCACTACAGCAGTGACAAAGCAATCATGTAGTGAAATCTTTGGCTTTGGGCCAAGGCTTCCCAACTTCTCAAATACCATTTCCAAGTCTCAACATCTCTCCTGAATCACCGTGCATCATCATGACCTGTTGCCTTTACCACTGACAATGTTGTACACTTCCTTCCCGTACCATAAAGGCATTAACCTCTTTTTATGCTTATTGCCACATTGTATTATTTTTATTTTTTTTAATACAGATTTCTCTGTTTCAAATCTTGGAGTGGGGACTGGAACAGCACAGTTTACCCCAAAACTTAGTCAGTTGCGGAAACATTTTATAGAGTATTTTTACAGTCACGAATAAGGAAAATCATGGTAATTCATAACTCTTTATGTATCACAATATTTTCATATACAAGATTTTGTGCTGACAGGAACAGTATTATGGTATCATGCAGGATGGAACCATGCCCTCAAGCTATATTGGGACATGTAGGACAGTGGGTTTACTGCACCAAGGTACATTTTTGTTTGATTTGGGGATTCTTCAGATTGGTATTGTCCCTTTTACTATGTCAGTTCATGTTGTATAATCTCTCCTGGTTCTCTTTAATGTGTGTGCAAATTGCCTGATATACACACCAGCTTTTCAACATAAAATCAGCCTATTTCATGATAGCATCTGCTTTAAGTCTACTGCCTGTCTCCTTTTTCCCCCCTTCAAAGCAAATGAGCCCTGTAAAGTTACTGTATGAGAATTTTTCCTTTCTGTTACAAGCTAATAAAATCCTACTATTCAGTAATACATGGGACATGGCATTTTAGAAATGGCTTTAACTCTTCTTGTATACAAGGAAGATCTTTCAACTCTAAAAAAGAGAATAGCTCTTTGATAATACTGAAAATTGAAAATTTCATTAGTTTAAAAATAATAAATTATGCTGTGTACTGTAAACATTGATTTGCAAATGAAAAAAACACAGGTGAGTAAATGATGAGTCTGATTAAGATTTTTTTTTTCTTTTAATTACTGCCCTTTAAATTTCTGTTAAGTAATTACTGTTACTATGTGGTTGATACTACTGCATGGGATTAATTCATTGATATTTTAATGATAGCACGTTATATTTTTACCATTTGAGGATTAAGCCACTGTTCAGTTACTGAACTACACAGCTGTAGTTTTGCATTAACATACTTAGTTGAAAATAGTAGAAGGTAATTGTATTTGAAGTTAGCCCACATAAGGAAGTATATTCTAGTGACAGTACCATTTTAAACACTTATAAAAATATATTAAAAGTTTTGCATTTGAAGATTCTTGTCTTACATATTTTACAGGATTAAATCTCTGTTAAGAAAAAAGGAGAGGAAACAGTGTTGATGGATATATGTAGTCATGTGCTATTCCATCAATATTTGAATATGTATAGCATTTTCAAAATAGGATCAGGGATGTAGTATGTATGAAAACAGGGTTTTTTCATACTGCCAGAACATCATCAAGAATTTGGAAGATAAAATAACCAAATAAAACTATTCTTTAATATGTTGGACATTGGAAGAAAGTTAGGGTGGTGTGCTCTTTTTTGCAATAGTCAAAGCATGAAAAAAGAAGATTAAAAACAGTGAGCTCTGTAATCAAGCTCCAAATAGAGATTTCATCCCTAAAATGGTCTTGAGGAAGTTGTAAAAGGAGGATTTTATTTCAGGCTCATCTGTAATTAAAAGAAGTTTTAACAGTCCAGTTTCAAACTACAGCTATATAGTAAAACAATGCTTAATGAAATGTTGGTAGAGAATTTTTCCAATGTTATTACTAAATCTTTCTTTTTAGGATTTTAAGAATGGTAATAATTACTAATTCATACATGCATTTTTGTAGGATTGTTCTTTTAGTATAAGAGAAAGATTCCTTTTTATGACTTGCCATATCTATTAAGTTGAAATCCTAAAGTACTCACATCAAGAACACAAGCTCAGTAACACTAGCCAGCATGAAAATGAATAATAAAGAAGCAGGTCTTGCCCCAGAAAGTTCTATCTGCAAATTCACCACTGAGTGTTTGTAGCTTCTGTTCTGCTGCTATATTCCAATGCTACTTCATTTTATTGGAAGATGCGTATTTATTTAATTGGGGTTTCACACTGAGACAGTTTCATGTGTGCTAACCCCTGTGCACCCATGGAGATATCAGTCAGACTCCACCCTGAACAGGCAAGCATTCAGATGGAGCACTGCGGAAGTGAAGAAGGTTATACACAAAAGCAGGATCCTGCTTAACATGATTCATTTTATTCAATAGCCAGTATGGGAATCACCAGAAATGGTTAAGAACCTCTCCCTGGCATTCATTCAGTGAAATGGCCAGTGTTCAGTAGAACCCTACTGCAGTAAGGTGAGATGTACCCTCATAGGTATATATCTAGCTAATATGCTAATTGTAGAACCATTATACAAATTAAGAATATATTTTCTTCATCATCTGTGAAGACAGCAGCAGTCAGACTGCACTACCAAATGTTAAAGCATCTGAAAATGGTGTGAAATTAAATTCCTCTTCTCACAGAGACAGACTTCTCCAGGTCCAGCACTCAGCCCCAGTTTCTCTTGAGAGTCATTCAGAACACAGTTGAAAAGATGCAGGGGTGGAAGAGTGAGGCTCTTCTTCGCCAGTCCTGCAAACATTACCAGGAACCTGTCTGTCTCCAGGATAGAAGCTGGGCCCTCATGATAGCCACTGAAACTAGTTCTTTCCTTCAGGTGGTCACTAGCGCTGCTGCAGTGCTGAATACTCAGGACATGAGCTGTATCATTCTGTAGAATGCCACGATCATTACACACAGACCCTGGGGGTTTTTTTACTGGTTTTTTTTTTATTCAAATGAAGAAATACACTGGTAAAATTTCATTAGAAATACATATTTTTAAAAGTTGTGAATATGCAAAGTTAAGGATGCAAAAGTCAGGAGATGTCAGGATTTCTGCTGCCCATAAAACACTAATTCTCCCTGTCATGCCTTAGATTTACAGTACAGATTTTACTTACAGCAATCATAAGGCAGCTGCAGATGTAATGCTCTGTTCTGAGCATTTGACTTGCAGGCACCCAAAGAGTCTTATTCTAATCTCATTTACTTACTTAGCTGTGCAAATAACCTGTGCTTTGTCTTATTTCTCCAAGCAAAATCTTTGCCTTTTGAAAAGAGGTGTTGGAGAAGAAAAAATGTAGTGGGGTAGAAGAGAAGATAGACGAAGAAACTCCAATAGATAAAGTTCCGAAAAAAAAAAAAAAAATAATCAAGATTGTCTTTCCAGCTTGCTGTTTCTTAGATTAAAAAGTAATTGGGAAGAGTTTGAGGAGAAACTCAGGCGTTTTCATTGTGGCATCATGGACACCAAGAAATTGTGCTAATCACAACTGTTATTTAAAATAACAACATATGCTCCAAGTTATAAAGGAAATTTCATCCTAGTATAGAAACTAGAGTTGAGTTTAGCAGATAAGGGCAAGAAACAGAGCATGAAGGAGTCTGCAGCTTTTTTCCCATGGAGTACTGAATCAGGGAAACTGAGTTGCTGCCGTAAATTTTTGAAGCATCCATGGCTCAGCTGCAAGCAAATCCAATTCTCCCTGATTTGGAGAAGGCATCTGAATCTGAGTTTTCCAAGTTGCAAGTTAGGGCCTTCCCCACACTGGCTAGGGGTCTCTCAGTTGTCTCTTGCAGCTAATCCACCTTGTACACATTATGATGATCACTCCTTATTGTCGAAAGAGTATCAGGCTCTACTCCCATGACTAGAGCACACATTGTTCCTAGGGTCAAGATCTTGCTGCAGTTATGACTTAGTATTAAACAGTTTCAACAAAAGATATCATCTTCAGCATGGTCACAGTAGTCTTGGGACTGAGCTGTTAACACGGGACACAAAGAAGAACAAAGAGGTTTGATCCTGGGTCTTCGGTATCCTACGTGAGTGCTCCATTGGCCACCAATGAGTTTTCTCTGACTGGGTATTCCATTTTGGAGCCTGAAGAAATGGATCGAAGTGTTAATTTTTGCTAGCTTATGTTGGTTTGTTGGGGTTTTTTAGCAGGTTCATCCCTGTGACGAGCTCACATTTTGATGAGCTGAACATTTCTGATGAAAAACTACTTAATGAAAAAGATCCCTGACCAGTTATAATTAGTATACTGTTTTGTATTATAATGTTTAGAGAAGTTTTGAAAGTATGGCCTTAGGGATAATCTTTTAAACAATTTCTGTTAATTGACAGTGTTTTTCAGACATCTTCCTTCCACCCCAACCCTGGTAATATGTGTGCATTATATTAATGCAGTAATTATTTAGATCACTCTTTAAAATTTCCCTGTTTTGTTTCAAAGAGGTTTTTACTTAAAATGTTTTGTAATGCTTTTATGTCTCTGACTCTTTCTCAAGTAACAGTTTTTTTCATGTATTATTTGGAAAAAGATATTTCAGAATCCCTCTAGAATTATTCAGTTTGGAAAACATTCTATAGACATAATTTGCTGGAGGCAAGCTAGCACTGCAGATTAAAAGTTTACACAAAGACAACAGACAAACCAGTATTACTTCAAATCAGACAGAAAAAGAGAAAAATACATTTCTGCTAGGCCCAAAAGACCTTTATTTAGTATCTTCTCAAAAACTAGAGTATATTATTACATACCCAGTAAACTATTGATCTCCACTGATTTACTACATACTCCATTAGTATTCTGTTCTTAATGCTAGAATGTGGTCTCACAGATTCTCAGAAACACCTTTTAGCTTCACCAGAATTAGGCTAATGATTCATAGGAGATATCAAATGAAATACAAAGGAAAAAAAGTGTTTCCTAACTCTTTCCAATTGTAAAGCACCTAACATCAGAGAATTACATGTTTCTCATGTATAGGTAACAGGTAAGAAACATACCAAGAGTGTTAAAAAGTAAACAAGTTAGTAAGTAAATAAATGAAGAGCTTTGAGATCTTCCTTCATGCCACTGTGATAGAACTCATTCATTCCTGCATGTGACTTTCAGTACATCATGATATATTTCAGAGTAGGTTACATGGGAATAGCAAAGCAGATTACTGCTTAGTATCTCCTCTGACTTGTAGCTGTTATACACTGTGATTTATATAAACATATATGTATACACATACGTATACATGTACTTATTTGCTGTTTTTTTCGAATGGAAGGGCTTTATCTCAGTTATTCTTCATGTTAAAATGAAATGTTAATTGCCACTGTTGTTCTGTAAAAATATTCAGTGGGGTGCGTAGTTTTATGTGGTGCAACAAATTAACAAGACTATCTGAATCATTAAATGAAAATATGAAGTTAGTAGTGTACTGTCATCCCTAAATCATAAAGATAATTTTGCATGTATCGTATTCAGAGAGATCAAAATAAGACATTATTTCCAGTGGTGATCATGGGAATGGATGTCCTAATTTTTAGCTGCTCAACTTGAGACACCCAAAGCTTGATATCCCCTCTTAAGGTATTATGGACTATGTCATGGTTTGCTATTGTGTCTGTATTGCTTTTGTAT
Organism: Charadrius vociferus; assembly: GCF_000708025.1. Taxonomy (NCBI): domain Eukaryota; kingdom Metazoa; phylum Chordata; class Aves; order Charadriiformes; family Charadriidae; genus Charadrius; species Charadrius vociferus. The sequence goes on along the minus strand of NW_009647874.1, from coordinate 2,326,600 downwards.
GCGACAGAGTTAATTTTCTTCACAGTAGCTCATATGGGTCCCTGTTTTGAATTTGTGACAAAAACATTGTTAATAACGCAGGGATGTTTTAGTAACTGCTGAGCCCTGCTTGCACAACATCAAGGCCTTTTCTGCTCCTTGCACCACCGCACAAGCAAGTAGGCTGGAGTTGTGTAAGTTGGGAGAGGACACAGCCAGGACAGCTGATCCCAACTCACCAAAGGGATATTCCATACCATATGACATCATGTTCAGCAATAAAATCTGGGGGAAGAAGGAGGAAGGGGGAGGCATTCAGAGTTACGGCGTTTGTCTTCCCAAGTGTTTGTTACGTGTGATGGAGCCCTGCTTTCCTGGAGATGGCTGAACATCTGCTTGCTGATGCGAAGTAGTGAATGAATTCCTTGTTTCACTTTGCTTGCACACGCAGCTTTTTCTTTACCTATTAAATTGTCTTTATCTCACCCCACAAGTTTTCTCACTTTTAGTCTTCCAATTTTCTCCCCCCTCCCACTGCATGTGAGTGAGCGAGTGGCTGCATGGGGCTGAGCTTCCTGCCAGGGTTTACCCACAACAGGTTTCCTACTGGGAGAGCAGTTCGTCAAACATTTAGGCCTCACGGAAGTGCCGGTTCCAGATTACAGGAAAAGTCATTCTCTGTTGGCAGCCTCTTCCTTGCAATAGGAACATTCATGAAGTGACTTAAACCAAAGTAAGCAATGTGAAACATGAAATTAGATCTCTGTTCTTTATCAAAAGCTAAAAATTCCTTCTTTGTATCACTTTTCTTACTTCACTGCCTCTACTCTCTTGCCCCTCCTACCATTTCCTGTAAAAAAAAATAATTAAATGAATCACATCAAAGCTTGGGCTATGACCAGAAGACTCTCATTGCTAACCAATCCTCTTAACCCTTCCAATGTTTACTTCATATTTGCCTAATATTTAAACTGAATTTCTGAAGGGTACCTACTTAATTAAATAAGTTCCTAAATCTCAGCAAACGACCTTCCTCCCTTTCTTCACCTATTTGCATTTCATAAGTAACATCCACACTGAGCCCAGGGGTTCAATATACTCAGTCTGGTGTTATCGTCCGTAGTTAAGAGGATGGCTGTGTTCAGTAATGGCAAAAATCATTTCTCGGCTTGCCTTGAAAGTGCAAAACACGCAGCATCTTTTTGTTAAAGTTTTCAACATTAGTTGAGGGAAGTAGCTGGTCACGCACTCAACCATGCCACACTTCACATGTACACACCACTGCCATGGCTCCTCTGACCTCCTGGAGCCACACTGCCAGGACAAGACCTTGTCCCTGGCTTCCCCACTCTCGAATCAGTGGTGTCAAAATAAGGCAAAAGAATGCTGATTGTGCAGTGCTGAGAAACTCAGGTGGCACCTGTGTTCCCTGACATTTACCTCAGTATTGCTCAGGAAAGCTCTTAGAGTACTTTGCCAGCTATGTTAAGACCCCGTTCCTCTTCTCCTTTCTCTGTGTGAGCTAGGAAATGCTAACAGATACAGCAGGAAACGCATCTCTACTCCTATAGCATCACCAAAACAGCCTACTGAGGCTTTCATACTGTAGAAACGACATCTTGTCTGAGGGCTCCAGGATACCCTGTCCTCACTGTTAATGCTGAGAGAAACATTGTGCAGGTAGAAAGGTACTGAGGAGCACTTTCACTAGTGGAAAAGGAAAAGGAATAGAAAAAAGAATAATGGAAGCAGAGTATTAACTGTATTGATCTTTAACAGACTTTCACAGTGCCAGAGGATGGAAGTGGCCCCTTGGGGCCCCATTCCCTTTTCCCAAAGCCATGGAGCAAAGACTTATGCCATTCTTCTACACCCTCACTGTTGTCTTGGTAGTCTCTCCTGATTTCAAGTTGTGGGATTTTCCTCCTCCTTCAGCTGCCTGTTCTGACTCTGCATGGAGCTCACCTCCCCACTGTGCAGCTGCTCTCATTTCAGGGGGTGCTGCCACCACCAAGCACATTTGCCTTCATGTGATAAGATTGCAGGCGATCATTTCATTGATGCAACACAGAAAACGGGAAGAAAAGGCACGAAGGCTCCTAAGATTTTCATTTCCATAAATCTTGCCTAAGGCTCCAGCTGGAGCTGTCCTAGAGGGGCCACGTACAGTATAGTACAGTATATTCCCTGACTGCTTCTTTAGCCAAATAAATTTTGTTGATGAGTAATGTGGGCACTGCAGAGCATTTCAAAGACCCATCTGGTAGAATAAAGTCACTTGCCTTCAAAGCGTAGTGTATCTCAAAAGGTTCAGCATTTGGATTTGGTTTGAATTCTTGGATCCTTATCTGAATTCCCTGAGACTGCATAACAGGCTTTCTTGCAGAATTTCCGTCATTTCAGCTTCTAGTTAAAGCCACGTAATAACACAAGAAAGCTTTTTCTACTGGTATTTCTGTCAAAAACAGAAGTGTATGTCAGGAGGTGGGGAAAGAGGAAGAACCTGAATATATCATAACTTTGAGTAAGATTTGGTTCAGGATTTGTTACAGAAATAAATTGAGGATTACACTGTATCATTTGGCTGTTGTTTAGATATTTATATTATTTTAGGGACTGACTCATTTCATTTAACAATACCTTCATATATCTTATGTTTCTACTAAATTATCAAGTTAATTTCTGTTCATGTTCCAGCCTGGCAGCCATGTCTCCTAATGTGGTGTTCTTTAATTTGAATGGAGATTTGAGTTTGCAAAATGTTGCTTATAGTTCATCAGTTCTATTTGCTTCAATTTTTCTAAATCATTTCTATGAAGAATGTGAAATGCAATGATTTTTCCAAGAATTAATCTTTGAAAAAATTACATTTAGTAATTCGAACCTCAGCTGAAATCTCACTATGCTAACCTTTTCTAGGAAGGTTTAAAGCAACCAATGAATACTTAAATATTTTCCTTCTTCTATGAGAATACTTGTATTTTCTTATCTGCCTGACTTTGGTTTAGCTAGGAAATTATTATGTTTTGCCGCGATTCCTGCATGGAAAGAACACATCCAGAACATTTATTCACACTTATAAATCTGTGGATGAAAAGTACACCTTTGTTTTAAATTCCTTTCATTGGCTCTGTGAATGCCTGATCTTTTTCAATTTTTATCACTCAGCAGATTAGACCTAAGATAGATCACGGAATATCTGGAAATACATTGCAGGCTGTCTTTCATTACTTCAAGTTCATCTGGATGGCTCATTTTGTTCACAGCTGCTGATAGATAGCATTGGTAAAACCTGATTTTCAGAAGTACTGAGTATCTTCTAGCTCTCACAAAGTGGAAGTACAGATGATCAACTTCAGTTCCATATTTCTCTCTTCTTACCCCCACAGGACTAAGTCTGTTACAGTATCCAAATATAATGAAATATCTACTGGCTAGGAATGATAACAAGTTAAAATGTTGAGAATACTCTTAGGGCTAGATCATGTCCAGTGTTTCTGAGGGTATATGTACACCAAATCAGAGAAAGGCCATTTATGGATTCATGGTTTCATTTATGGATCATAGTTTCTCTTCCAAAACCAGAATGAATTATTTTGCTTGCTAATGTACCAAGCACCGTGAATAAAGAAGGTATTTCCAAATACCTAATTTCCTATTAGGTGCTGTTAAGGTTTTGAAATTACTTTACTGCACCCTGCCTTAAAACAGCCTTTATACACTTTGTTCTTATTTCAGGGATGTGTAAGCAAAAGCAGTGTGGAGAAGCACATTAGAGGCAAAGTGGAACCACCGAACATTTACAATCTTCAGGAGAAAAGTAGAAAAGGAGAAGGATTAGGATGCTCATACACTAAGCAACATTTTACTTTAACCAGTTCTGGAATAATGTGCTATTCAGGATGAGTAAAGATAGTGATAACATTGTCAACATAAGCATTTGTCTATACTGGAAATGAATTGTTAGAATTACACAGCAATAATACAAACTGGTCAGTTCTAAATTTATCATGATAAAGGAAGAGAAAAATAGAGGAGAATGTGCTATAACCTTGATGTAGTCGTCACAAGAAGGCCCATAAATTACTTGTTTCTTTAATACTGTTTGGCAAGGTGCAAGCCAGTGAGGGGGGGGAAGACTTGAAGACTTGGATTTTCAAGCACAAGCCATTATGATATTAAATGGTTTCATGCTTTAGTTTCTTCACATTATACTCTCACTTCTGAGTGCAAACTTTGCCGATGGCAAAGGGAAATACAAAGTGTTGACAGTTAACTATAGCTGGCCACCTGGCCATCCATTACACCCCAGATGTGAATTGTGAATTTTTATATTCTTTCTATGTGAAGAAAATGCTTCCTCTGATGTTCTTGAGCAACACATTTCGACTGGAGAAATCTACAGGTTCTTAGTTTGATGGACTCGCCATTGCAGTGTAGACCTATGGAAGAATGGAGGGGACACAGAAGAATCAAGGGCCGGGTGGCATATATTTGCCATCTGTCTGTTTATAAATTGAGTACCCATTTCAGTAATTGTGTGGTTCATAGAGGTCCATTTAGGTCTGGAAAATAGCTATTTCATAAGCAGATTTTTTCTTTGCGTACTACTTAATGAGTAGTTCAGCTCGGTAAAAATCCTTTCTCAACGTGAAGTATCTTAAAAGTGAACAAAAATATATATTTGTTACCTGTATGGCTGAAACAAAGAAATTCTGAAGTGAAAAATGCAATCGCTCTTCCTGTGCGCCATGCAAACACAGGAATAGCCGCCATCTAAAAGAAAGAAGGTCAATTTAAAACTTCATGCAGTGTGTGACTGAGACCAGAGATTTAAGGCTCGCCTCCCACACCCTGCTTTACCAGGCTGGTGGCAACTCTGGGGCTTGCTTAATGTGCACAGTTGGAGCTGCTATACTTTGTGACCAGTCCTTAAGGGAACAACCTGGTCATCGGTTTTACGTCACTAGACTAGGCAATCAGTCCAACTAGGGCACACTGTTTTCTTATTGTTTTTTTTTTTTTAACCATTTGTAGGAAATGAAACAGCTCCAATGGGGATGATCAGGACATCGCAGTCTTTGTATGACCTGATGGTGATGGCAAAAACATGGGATGTAGTTTGATTTCTCGGTCAGAGAGAAATTCAGCACAAACATGAATCTTTATGTCCTACCTACTGTGTGAATGATCTTGTCATCAGGGCAAAATTATTCTGGCTTAATCTCTCTCATCAGTTATTGCCCAAGATGTCATCCTTGTGGTAACAAATGTAATATATTCCTGGGAAGAGCTTTCATGTTTGTGACCAAAAAAAAAAAAAAAAAATTCTCACCAGATCACGTACAGAGAAAGCCCAGGAAAATGGACAAGAGAAAAAAGCAGCACTATCTGATTTATGAAGTTGAAATAAAGTAACTGGCTATACTCCAGAATAATGTTGATTTAGTCTACCCTCTCCCCTTTCTCTCCATTCAGGAATTTGTGAGCAAAAGCAGTGCCCCTATCAGCTTCTCAGTGTATAGGGAGGGGTGTGACTTGGATGGGAAGAGAGTGGAAAGATAGACTAATTTCCGGTAAAATTTTACTGGAGTCTGGTTTTCCCTCCATGTCTTTAAAATTCAGTCCGGGAAAAAAAAAAAAATCATCATTTCTATTAACCATTTAATACTTCTAAGTCTAGATTCTTGCTTTTTACTAAGGCTCCTCTATACATTTTGACCTCAAACTAGAAAAAATTGACAAGCTCCTTGGCACCACCAGAATGAGAGAAAGTGTCCGTAGAGTAAATGGGAATGCTGTGGGTCTTTCATTTTTAAAAATCTGTATACAGTCACGCGTCTTTTCATCTGCTTCATGCCTCTTCATCTAGTTTCCTTCAGAAGCTCCACTTAGCAGCAGTGGCACCTACAGGACGGAAGGCAGTGAGGGCTGCTATATCTCAGGCAATCGTTTCACATGATCAGAGAGATGCTCTACTGCATGCTGACAGTACACTTGGCATTAATTCCTAGTCATTGCACAAAATTAAAATGCATTTTGTAATTTTGATGCAATATCTGGCACACCAATAGCTTGCTTCTGCCTTAACTCCACGCTTAAGATATGCATAGCATTTGCTGGAAGGAAAGGCTCTGTTTGTAGGCAAAGCTGAAAATTTACCACAAGACACAAGCATCATCCAACTGTCAAAAACAGTTTTTTTCTTGCTGGCAATGAAGATTTTTTTTGCCCATTTTTTACCTTTCGAGCTTAACTAGGAAGTATGGCATTTAAAAAAAAAAGGAAAAAAGTGCACTGTGGCACAGCCTCATGACATGTACGTCTCGTCTGGCATGATCTTTTTCCAGTCCTTAGTTTTTTATCTTCTCAATAAAGTAGCATTTTCCCCACTGATCACTCTACTACTGAAGCATGAATTTTAGGGCTTGTAACATTAGACCATTTTTATTGATCTTCATGAGTTTGCAGTGGGGACTTCAAGGTCATTTGGTCACCAGGGTTAACTTTGCAGCAATGAAAAGCAATAAACGCTTTCAGGATAGGCAGGTATTTATTATGAGCATTTAATTTCCCCAAAACTGCAATACTTGTTAGAAAGTATTGAAAAAATAAGTTCTTGTTTCCTTTGACATGTCCTTTCTTTAAGCATTCTTCTTAACTTGCTGCCCCTGTGACCTCCTTAGTAGCAGATACAATTCATTTCTTATGCAGACTGACAAAAAAGATGCATGGTATATGGCACTGCATATCTTTACTTCATTATTTCCTCATAGCAAAGACTTGAAACTGTAATGTGTGAGAAAGAAAAGGTGCCAACATGACATTTACTACTGCTAATATGAATCTGATTAATTCTACAACAAGAAACATCATCTTAACTCTTTATCTTCTTGTGTGTGTTTTTTGTTTGAACCAAATTGATAAATCAGAATATTTTGACAAATAACATATACTTGCAGGCCTTGTTGAAGCAAACAATATCACAACCTAGTCATTTGCAGTAAGTTTATTATAAGGGAAGCAAGAAACTGTCTTTTAACAATATTTACATTTGTCTACTAAGCTGAAATCTGTTTTATATAGTTCATTTGCAATATATTTAGCCATAGTTACACTTTATTTTTAGGAGAGCCCAGTGAAAGTCAGAAATAGTTTCAGTGTGCTTCACCATGCCTTATTCTACAGTGTTGTGATTCACCACGTTCAGTGAAAAAGACTTTCTCATAAGGAGGTGTTACTAAAGCCTAATTATTCTATTTGTGCCTTTTTTAGTAACTCAGAATACTTGCTTTCTGTTTCGAACTTGTGCCTCCAAGAACTCACCTCTTTATATCTCAGTGACACAGCCTTTTCTTAGTTTATGCAATCAAAATTATTTTAATAATGTATTTTTATTTAGCTTGATGTCTCATTGATGACTTGCTTTGGTGTTGTACTTTAAAAGACTATTTTTCTCTTCCCAGGTTTTGGTGGACAGTATGAAAAAAATGAAATGTTGTATTTTACATTCTTCAATCTGATTTCTTCCTACTTGCAGGTTTGGCTGAAATGTCAAAAATGTAGAAACTGGGAAAAATACCATAGAATATGCCGAAGTATATACTTATATGGAAAATGTTTTTCATTAAGGGAAAGGGTGAAAAAAAGAAAATTGCATTACAAGGAAGGAAAAAAAAAAAGGCATTTGATCTATATACATATAATGTTTCCCTTATGTATAACATGTATATTTAAACATTTATGAAAACTGTAAAGAAATAACCCAGAACATTCAAACACTGTGATATTTTTAAATGCAGGGTGACAAACATCGGATTCCAATGTTTGATGACCTTGTGAGTAAAATATTTTCCTTGGATTCATTTCTTTTTCTTCCTTTATTGGATCGAATTTAAAGTGTCCATAGAACTATTACTGTGGAGAAAAATAAGCTGGCTGCTAACACAACTGTCTGGCCATAAAATATGGAAAAGGGGAAAAAAATGAAAGTGGGAGAAAAAGAATTTATGAACCAGTACTAGAGGAGGGTAAACAACATTTTGCCAAAGTCCATAGGCTATTGGTAAGCAAGTGAGGTTAGGGCTGGCTGTTGCTTTGTAATACCGAAGCAATACAAATAACTTTGAATGCAAGCAAATGACACATAGGTCAGGATTTTAAATGTGAACACATGCTCCAGAGGAAACCGTACAGGAATAAAAGTTGTTCCTGTTTTGTTAGTTTAGATTCTGAAAGAAGCTTTTGTGTGTAAAGATGTAACACGATCCCATGCCTGGAGCCATGCCCCATGGTACACAGACCGCTGTGTTTGTCCCAGTGTACCAAAGGTAGAGAAACTCACAGCCTGTCTATCGCCAGGCTGGCACTGGCTTTTGTGAAATGTGATTTACTTTTACCAGAATGATACCAAAAGGGACCTTCCTTATCGTTCCAGAGGGGGGAGGGGAGAGCATGGATTTATCAGGGAGAGTGTGAGCCCTGCTGAAGGTAAATCTTGATGATCATTGCTTTAAAAAAAAAAAAAATTAAAGAGCAGTTCTGTTTCAGTATTATAAACTCTCCTCTTTGAATACCTTCCAGAAATCTGCTGGTTTAATTTCTTAGTCCCATCTGTTTCCCTCTCACTGGCTATATTTGTTAGTATTTCCTCAAGCAGCATGTTGTATTGCCCTTACTGTGCTGGAGGAAAAGGGCATAGATTGATCATTTTACAGGACAGGGAAACGTTTATTTTGGGCTGGAGTAGAGTGCATTTCCTCACTTCCTGCCCAGAGTTATAGAAAAAAAACTTCTCCAGGAAAAAAAAAAAAAAGAAAAAGGGAAAAAAAAAAAAAAAAGAGCGGAGCCTGTTTTGGTATACCAGGGAAAAAAAGAGGCAGCAATGTCAGGAGGGCCATTAGGCTGCTTATCTGTCTTTCTACTTTGGCACGTGAAAGCTCCCAGCTCAGCATGCCATGTGTCAAATCTATCATTTGATATGTCAGGAACCATTATTCCCTCTTTTGTCACCAGTTTTGACCAAAGGATGAAAAATTGCTGTCTTACACAGACAAAATTATTGCTGAAAAAAAGGGCAACTATGGCACATAGGAGTAGGCCAAGGTGAAACCTGGGGAAACTCTCCTTAGATTAGGTCTGGGTTAAGAGAATATTGATCTGTGTGCTAAAAACTGTTGATCTCTCTCTGAGCAGAGGATGACAAATGGTAGCAAACAAAAAATTGAGTGTCTCCAAGGACATTTGAGCTGCTCTCTGCTTTCTGTGAGTATTTGTTTGGCTTGTGGGTTCTGCTCTAGGGATTTAAACTAAAATAAGCAAATATTAAACAGAAAGGAAACAGCCGCAAAATGATACAGTGAGAAACTACAGGAAGACTACAGTCAGCTAGAAATTAGACCGGGTATTAAAACTGATAAATGGCTTAATCATAAGAAAAAGCATGTGTTCACTGCAGAACTTTAGCATATTGTAATTTTTAGGTGTTTGGGGCCAATTTCTTCCTCTGCAATGTTCATGCAGTTTTATTATAGCAAATGGGATATTATTGGTTTATATTAATTTCGGGAACATTAATTTCAAGCATTTTTAGAAGCACAAATTTCATGATGCTCTGTGTGGGTGATTCACAAACATATTATATTAAGGGCAGTGATAGGCAGAGGCTTCACAGCAGCTTGAGCATCTCTTGAAACCAGCAGCAATCTCCACTTTTCTTCATTGACCATAGCCAGAGATGAGAAGAGTGGAGGAGAGAATCTAGCTCCAGTGCTTAGATCAGAGAAGATGGGCCATAATTGTTGAGAAGAAGCATGCAAGCAGGACAAATACATTTTTCAACTAATAGGAAAGAAGAAGCAGGTAGGCAGGTAGAGACCTCCAAGGAGAAGAGAGAACTTCATTGCGAGAGAAATTGTGGCCCGGTTTTTGTTTTACTTCAAGTTTTATCTGTAGAGGTCTGAGTTTGAATAAAGTTGAAACTAATGTCCATGAAAGGATCTCTTGGCCTCAGGGGAGCTGAGGCGTGCTATAAACTAGTGCCATATATAACCAACACTGGAACGGGGATCTGTTTTCTCAACTTTGAGACCCAGAACAAGTGTGACTCTCCAAGTTTGTGTTGGCATGAACCTTGGGCCTCCTAAGGCCATCTTGTCCGAACAATGCCTGTGATTCAGAGTCTCTTCAGTGCATGTTTCTCCCCTCATTCCTGCATACAGCTGCCAAGAGTCATGCATCTCCTGTGACCTTTCTGAGTTTGGCAGTGCTGTTTTGCCGTCCATGCACTTTCCCATTTTCTGCTTCTTCCCACTGGAGGTCACTGCGGCAGAGGTCTTGCGGACAACAAATCTGAGCTTCCCACCAGTACAGGTACCTAGGAGAAGGTGGGGTAGATGTGGCTGACATGTATCATTTTGAACCCCTCAGTGAGCATAAACGGTCAAAAGACATACAGCTGTTGGATGGATGTGGCAGAATGAAGAGAAAACTCCATGGAAATGTTCAGGGTCCCCACTTGATCTGAACTTGTCTGGTTGTAGCAGAACTGACCTGAATGGTCAGCTGAAAGGTTTGCTCCACTGAAAAATGTCAATTTATCAAAACTGAGAGTGAAATATGCCAGAGTTAGTTCCATTTTGATAAAGTTGCAGCTGATTCCTTGCTAATTTACTGACAGATCTCCTGCCTCCTTCCTTGGCACTCTGCCCCTGAGCTGATGGGAAGCCACAACAGCTCCCCAGCTCCTAAACTCCCAGGCTCCTTCACCTTCTAACAACTCGCCTGATGAGCTGACACAGAGCAGAAACTCCTTCCATGGACACAAACTCTTTCTAAGTGAGCAATGATATTCTAGATGAATGTTGTGTAGTCTCTAATGCTAAGCATGGCATCCCAGCATGGAAAAGTAATTTAGTCCCACAAATCTTTCACAACTAATATTGGGTTTGATTATTTTGAGACTGAGCAGACAAGTTCCAGTGCTCTTTGCAATTGGCCAGAAAACAGAGACATGTAAATACTGAAAATATAACATCATTGTGAGCTGATACTCAGTCATGTCTTACTTAAAGTTGCTAGAAATTTTTTTAATATCTCAAATATACTTTCAATGTAAAAAGTATCTCATTTAAAGCAAGTAATTTGCCCACATAGTTCAGTTGTGACAGTTTCACTCCTCTCTTATTTTTACAAGAGAATTAAAATATGGTGAAAAAATTGTTTTGTTGTTTAAAACAAAATCAAGACAAATGTCAGTTCAGAAAAAAACATATATGTTTATTTCATTTCTTTTTTTTCAGGCAAGAAAAAAAAAAAAAAAGAAACCTTCTAAGTATTTGGTTTCCTTATGTGAAGAAGGAGGTATAAATCAAGTTTGTGGGTTTTGGGGTGTTTTTTTCCCCATCAAGACTGGGTGAGTGACCAGCCAGATGTACTTTTCCTGCTCTTTGTATTGTTTCCAGTGAAGTTAAATCCAGGCAGATAAGGTAGGCAGAGAGCAATTCTAAGCACATTTCTACTGAAATATTTAGATTCTCTAGAACATAGAAGCCGTAGAACGTCCTTTGTTGGCAGTAGCTCTAGGGATCTGTGTAGTGTGTTATTTAACATTTTACTTCCCTGGGAGGGAAAAATACCAGTTCACTGCACAAGTTAGTCATATATTCTTGTGGACATGCACTTGCAATAAGTTCCTGGTTTTCTGAAAGTTTTGGAAAGCTCTGATTTCAGTTAAATACTGTCACAGAGATGTAGAACAGTTACGCTTTTAACTTAGATTAGCTCACAGGTTAGTTGGCAGGTTCATGTAAGAGAGCTGAGTGGGTGAAACAGCTCATTACCCACAAAAGAGGCACCCCTGCCTCCTGCCTCAGCCCATTTTCTTCTCTAGTACCCATTCTGGCACTCGTCTGACCCCTCTGTGAGGCAGTTCAGCTCACTGCACCAGCAGAACATCATTCATGATTTTTCGTGGGTTCACTTTCTGTCTAGTGAATGACCTGAATTGGTTTACCAAGGACTCATACAAGTGTGAGAGCCATCAGAAGAAACACGATGAGAAGGTACAGTTAGGGTTAAAACATGGTGGGAAAAAGAGACAGGAGAAGAGCTGACTAGCTGACTAGCTCAGACCACCTCATGGAGGAGATGAGGGTACTTGGGTATTCTTACATTGATGTTGCTCTGACACATTTGCGTCATCATTCCCAAATGAGTATTTTTCTCCATGACTGCAAAAGGTGGCTTAACTCCTACTTGTTTGCATGGGAATAGACATAACAATGCAGTTGAACATTTAAAAGCAGGGATGAATTGGACAGGAGAGAAAGGAAGGATTTCCCCTGCCCCTTTTCCTCGTCTCCGCAGTAGCATGATACTACTTGTCCTCACTCCCCCAGCTCTGCCCACCTGGACTGGCACCCACACCACAGCAGGGGAACAGGAAAAAGGAGCTAAAACCTTCTGGCACCTTTTATGTTTGGGTAGTTGCTGCAAAGGCTACCTTTGAGCAGCCCAGTGATAATACCTTTCTTTAATCACTTCCAATTACTGTCACAACTGTATCCCTGTGCAGCCCAGATACGGAGTAGAGGATACCAGAAGCAAACAAGTAAAATTGTTGGCCACTGTTTTCTGGGTATGGAAAATTTTCCTTTCTGCTCTGGAGTCCCTCATATTTCTCTGGTTTTAGTTTCTCTCTGGGCTGATGGGACAGTCCCGCAGAGCAGTCTCATTGCCGAGTTCAAAAAAGCTTCTTAGAATTTCAGAAGGGCTTAATCCTTCCCATACAATCTTGCCACAGTCTTTCTGAGACTATCTCAAAGGATAGGGGGAGATCTCTGTTGTTTGTTGCAAAACCTGCAACAAAGGTGAAAACATTTGCCTATTAAAAAGGCAGAAGCAGTGTCCTCAGGTTTGATTCTACTCCACCATCAATGAATTTCTCACAAATGGAGATCTCTTCAAGATGTATTGTGGTGTCACATAGAGCTCTGATACCAGACAGTGAAGGAACACGGGCTGAACTAGCATGTATGTTAAGAAAGTATACAGCTTCATACTTTCCAAAATGAGCTCCAGGGGGTCCCCAAATAAGACCTCAACATATGGTACAAAGCGAATCTTGAAGTCAAATTTTCTGTCAGGAGCTGGATGTAGCGTGTAAATTACATCTATTACTAAATATTGGAAAGGATAAATGTGATTAGATGATTATATGATTTCTACTGTGTTTTAATAAATTAAGAGAGATACTCCAATGTCATTGTTATCCTTACAGGTGTGAGGATGTTAACTTCTTCCCTTTTTCCCCCTAAATTTCTATCATTGGTCCCAGTTTAAAATTGTCATGTCTTTCTTGCTGTTAGTAGCCTTTGAGTGGCATGTGTTTGTTTGTGAGACAAGTCAGCTCTAGATCACAAATTCCCAAATATAAAGATTCGGAAAACACTTATTAGACCATCACATCAGTTTTCCTGATAGCACAGGATTGTTCTCTTCAGCTTCTTGGAGTGCATCCATCAATATGGTATCCGAGTGTCTTCTAGAAGTGCTTAACTGACAGCTGTCGTGTATGATTCATGATTTCTTCAGTCTTCTTCTGAAGGAAAATATTTTGTGCGCATTAAAAAAAAAACAACAGAATTGTAAGGAAAAAAATGTTAGCTATATAGAGGAAATATAACCTTCTCTAGGCAAGAAGCACATCAATAACCACACTGCAGCTGTAATGTCAGTTCTGATGTTACTGTTGTAGCTGCATCTTTAAGCCAGAATACTGTGAACACAGGAGTTCAATGGCAGTTTTCCATAGCTTGCAGTTTGCTACTTGAACATTAAGACATAGTTTTAATGCATATTTCCTCCTTTTATGTACTATTTTATCTCATTTCTGTATACATGCTTCAGTCTGCGTTTTTAATGCTTTTTATTAAGCAAAAATAAGCATTTCCAGCAGAAGTATACAGGCTCTTCAGAAACTTAAATTTTCATTAATTTACAAGCTCGTATATGTAAAAGAAAGCCTAAAAAGTATTCCCAGCATGCCATCCTGTCTCAATTAGCAACATTAAACACAGGCACAACTGTCACGTAATCTTTGACACTGCTTCATTGTTTTTAGACTTTCCCTTAAAATCCTTTTACATTATGTCAGAATCTCCTTATTCTTAAGATAACTTCAATGTCCTAATTTCCATGACAGCCAAAAAATTGCTTTAAGCAATTATTTATGTGATAATTATTATTATTCATTATAAAGCTATTTATCTCCCATTCAAACATTAACCAGATTAAGAAAAATGATACCATAAAAAGGACTCTTGCAGCTCATGGCCCTTAAACTCCAAGGACATAAGTTATCCACACAGGAATATATGCTTCCCTTCTGCTCTAGGCAAAAACTTATAAAAAAGTGCTGCATTTCAGTCAATTGCCTCATTTTTTCATCTGTTCTCGCACACTGTGGAGCTCTCCCTGTATGGAGAGGGCCAGAAAATGGCTGATGTACCACTTGTAGACTGTACAAATGTTTTCTCTTTTTATTGGTCTCCCTCAACTCTTATGCATGAGTGTATGAGTGTGTTCATACTCTGTTCTGCTTTAATCTTACTACACTGGTGTGTGTTTATTGCCATATGAAATGTAACTTGATACAGCATATAGCCAAATTATTATCAGCAATGATGTATAAGATATTTATTTAAAAACTTGTAGTAAGACAGGGAATTCATTAGTATAAAAAACATATGGAAATAAATTGTTAAGCTCTTTATTTGTGCCTGGACATTTGTGAGAGATAAAAAGGAATCTAATGTGGCTTTACAAATCAGTTGGTTTAATTTGGCACTACAGTCATGCTGTGTATTTCTGTGCAATACTTCTGAGAGCAGTTAAAGTTATTCATATGTCTTAGTTGCATATGTGTACCAAGTACATTAGGATATCTTTTATGCTTACATTGAGCACTGAATTTCCTGGGGTTGGGACCTTTGGCTTGGGGAAAACTGCAAGAGCCTTAGAATACTTCTTATGGTAAAATTACTGATTCATCTTTGCCTTAAAATAGTCTTTTGCACTGGATTCATCTCAGCTGATGTTAACTTTCTAAGGGCTGGTTATCTAGTCCAAACATGGTATCTAAGCTTATTTTCCAGACTGTGGAAAGAGAGAAGCAGAGGATGCGTTGTTCCATCTATTTTAGACGCACCTATTTTAGGATGAATTCACTCAGAGATTACTGTCGCTCTCTGCTGATCTCAGAGGGACCCTTGGGGCATGGACCAGACTCCTGGCTTTTGGGAGAGGAAATGAAGTAAGATTCCTGTTGCTTCAGTATTAAAGTTTGTATTGAACCAAGTACTGCTCTCAATTCCGTACATAAGAGTATGAGTATATAGAAAGGTGTTGCACTGCCTCTACCCCAACTCAACAACATGTGGGCCAGACCTGTTCTGGATGCCGTGTGAAGGCAGCAGTCCTGCGCTGTGTCTACCTCTCAAAGCCACTGATCAGGTTGGGCATCAGGTTGTTCCATTTCCAACTCCTTGGTGTCAACAACTACACCTTAAAATATAATGTTTTCCCACATAAATGCAAAATTGTGCCTTTGAAACAATCAGCTAAATAATTTACTTCATCATACCCTTCTTCTCCTATCACTTGAGATGAACCCAATTTCCCAAGGAGATGGGTTAGTCTTCCCAATCCTGAACAAGTCTCCTCAGGCAAGTCATTTTTTTACAGAGCAACTGAAGTTTGAGTTATTTTTTAAGAATCTCGGTTTCCTTTTTGTGGCAGTGCTGTAGGCAGTACACCATTCTTGCCCAGAAGCCAGATCATGGCTTCATACCATGTGCTTTCCCATCCTGCCAGCTCGCACCTGGCCCAAGGTACATGGATTCTTCTACATGTTCTGGTCCTCTTATCTCATTAACTCTATTGCTCTAAATGCAGACACTCTAAAGACTGGATCAGAGCAAGGTCTTTTGGCAGAAGCTTCCTCCACGTTGAAGGCCTCACACTGTTAGCTGGTAGACTTGCACTGAGTACAAAGTATAGGTTAGTGCAAAGTATGTTTTTATTAGAGTACTCAGATTTCTGCTTTTCTGTAAAGGCTTTTACCGACTTATCCAGTATGAATCTCTCTATCAGCACTAGTGTTTCATTGTTTACAAGAATCTGGCAGTACGGAGAGTCCTGCAAAGACGTTTCTACCAGCCTAGGCAAGCTTGCTAAGCGCGATTTTTTTCTTCTTCCACAGAAGACTTTGGACTGTCGTGCTTTCTATTCAACAGATACTTGTGTTCTCACCGTGCAAGTGTTGATACTTCCACTGGCTTTGCTGTTCTTTGCTAATTCTTGGTTTGAGGCTCATCTTACCTGATTTAGGTGCCAGAATTAAGCAGTTTAAACTGGCTAATTTAGCTAGGAATAAATTGCTATCTAAGATAGCTATTTTAGGATGGGATGAATTGCGTTCTGGAAGTGCTTATCTGTATCCATTAATTATAGAGGCAGGCTAGATGACTAGCTTAAAACAAACATTTAACATTAAGATGGTTAAAGGTAAGTGAAATGAGCCCCACTCTTGTGAAGGAATAAATTAATTTAGACGATGGGAAAACAGAGCTCTTCCACTTAAGGCAGAACATTTTCCCTCTCACACTCTGTGGCTGGCCAGGAAACGCAGCCTGTCACAGAAACTTATCCCAGCAATACTCACTGCCACATATCTCATTTTTGTTGGTACAAGCATAATTCTGATCTTTTCTAAAAGAGCAGCAAAATGATCCACTTAAGAAAGATTCACTTATTTATCCATAAATTATTTTCACTTGTTTAGTATTGTCCTTGGGATTTCTGAAGTGGAATTTAAGAAAAGCTAAAAATTTACTTTTTTATTCTTCTGACATTGCCTTACAGTTTCCCCAGAAATTGATCTGAGTTTCTTCTTTGATCTTCAGGCTGAAGAGCATCACGACTCCTTTCATGAAATTAAAAAGGTTACTCACCTCTTTCTATCAAGTACTCCATCAGCAGCTTGGGTAAAAAAATGTCATGAATCAGACAGGAAGTTTGTGATAACTTCTTGGCTAATGCTTACCAAGTTTTTTTACAGTAGTAAAGGACCTTTGAACTCTAAAGTGTAGCAATATTTTATAAAGGGGTTTTTTGAGTTCTTTCTGATTTTCTGTTTGTTAAGCACGCTAGACAGTGACTCTCAATGTTTTCTCAGGCTGCAATGTTGTTTCAAAAAGATCATGGTTCATACAGTATACTTTTACTGATTCAGTTACTCTGTGGGTCACGCTGTTCCAATGATATCTGATAAGACAAAAACAGATAACATTTTTAAGTTTATTTGAATAAAAGTAGAATAATGCCAGCCTAAATCTATGCACTTTATACATCTACACTTCTTTGTTGCAAAAGAGAAAAAATCAGTGTTTAATGACAGATTTTGGAGAGGAGTGTTTCAAATACTAAAGAGTGCATGTGTGTAGACAGAAATCTGTGCCTGTGTGTATCACTTTATCTATCCATGAGCACAACTATTGTAATACAGTTCCATCATTGAGAAGGGAAATTCTTTATAAGCAACTATCAAGAATACGTCTCCTAGGGCAATAAGTATTGATATAATATTTTGGTTTGTGGTGGTGGGGTGGGTATTTATTTATTTATTTGTGCTCTTTTAAGTTTGATGTCTTAACTCTGTTTGGTTTCCTGGTTGTACCATGAGACCATTCTTAAAAAAAGACTTTTAGCTTGCATTTTTCAGGATCCATTTAAGATTTTGTGTTGTTTATGAAAAGTGGGGTAATCTTGAGATGTTTTATGTGAGATATTAAATGGGGCTGATTTTGAGAAGGTAGGACCTCACCACTAGATATCATTTAAAAAAGCTAAGTTCATAAAATAACTAAAGGGAATTACCACAATCAAAGCCAAAAAATCAGGATACCTGGTTATACCTTAGATTTGAAACACAACACATCATTACCAGCATTCTTTTTTTTTTTTTTCTCTATTTTCAGGCAATAGCTATAAATTATTATATTGAGTATGAAAAGTAAAGCTAGTTAACAAACTTCTTCAGGAGTTTGTATGGAACTGAGGACAGAAAAAAATGCTAAAATGTGGGCTTGGTTTCTGTTCTGGAATGTCTTAATTTTCAAGGTTAGCAGGAACAAAGTTAATCCAAGGGAAAAGGAAGCCCAAATTGAAAATAGAGCTTGACGTCTTAGCAATTACCAATCGTTTAAGAGAGACAGTCATGTACGTATCATGTTGCAATACAATCATATATATGAAATATTAAGCATGGCAATCATGAAGAGATACTGAGCCTTTTTTGACCTGAGGCGCAAACAGAAGCTTCACATACCTTCAGCTGAAGTTGCCTATAACATCATCCAAGAAAGATTAAGAAACCTCTAATCTTTATCACACTTACACAGTTCTTAGGTCCTCTTCGATCTCACCACAGCAGCAGTAGGCCTATGAGTTGAGGTTGGGGCAAGAGCTGTACCGTGATCTGATCAGAGGACAAATATGTACTGCTTCTTCACCTGGAAGGTAGTGCAACACCTGAATTTATTTGCTGCTCTTCACACTCACTCCTGACCATAGTTTGTCTGGACAGGGAGAAGGGTCTACTCCTGCAATGAGAAGCTCTTGACTGGGAAATTTTTGTCCAATCAGCTGCAGAGTACTTCTGTGGATCCAAGGCATTACCAGGTGGGGCGGCCGTTGTGTGTGCACAACAGCTGGTCCCTTGGGGTTCATTAAATCATGAGCCCAGTAACTTGTTAACTCGCTCCTTAAGAAAATATACTCAATGCCCCTGAAGGACCACTGGGAGTGAGGGCAGGAGAAACTTCCATTGAAAAGACCAGATGTGTTTAGCCTGCCTTTCCTTTTACCGTTAGATGATCTAGAAGGCTTGTGCTGGGTGGCTGAGCAGGTCTTACGCAAAGGCCAAACAAAACCACTAAGCTTTACTAGCAGCATGGGCTTGATCTTGCCTCCAGAAAGTTCTTTTTGAACAGTAGCAGGGTCTGTCCCTTGACCTTCAGAACAGGAGCCAGCTCCAGAAAAAAAAAAAAACAAAAATCCTTGCAAATAATCTCTATCATTTTGCCAGCTGCTCTCAGCACTTAATCTGCCTCTTAAAACTGAAAAATTACAATTGCACCTGATGTTCCGTCCTTTCAGGTCAGCTCTCACTCGGGATGTCGATGTGCTGTTCTTGGCTTAGATTGGCTTCAGTGTTCATTTGTTCATTGCAGATGCTCATTTCATTTAAACTGCTATGAAGTGTCCATTCCTGCAATTGACTTCCCTGCGCAATTCCCGTTGAAAACAATGGGAAGTCTGCAGGTGAATTAATGGCAGTGCAGATTTCTGGCTCTAGCAGATTAGAAACCATTAATTGCTAAAAATAAGGGCTTCCACTTAGTTCTTCTTGAAATTATAAAGGGGAACTTTTGGTGGGGCGCAGTGTGCACGTGTGTGTGTGTGTACTTTTAAAGGAGTGACTGCTGTGAGAGACATCCAACTATGCAGTATTGCTACCTACCTAGCTACTACTTTCCTTTAAGGAGATTTCCCACACTGCAAAGTTTAGAAATGAAATATAAACGAAGATGATGAAATGCCAGCTGTATCCAACTTTCCTAAATGTCTAGTACTAGCAGAACTTGTAAGGACATTTTCTTCCCATCGTATTAAGGTCATGTACACAGCACAGCTAAATAATTGCTTCTACATCCGTTTGTCTGGTAAAATTCATCTTTTCACCAATTAAAATGCTCCTTGCCTTCCTGCCTAAAGTATTATGTGAGGCTGCACAGAATCACTTGCTTAAAATACAAAATAAAATCCTGTCCTTGCAAGGTCACAATCTGAAAGGTGGTCACTGCCCATTCAGAATGTTTTCTCATTTCCATGGGTCTCCCACTGCTGATAGAGCCTTCCCCAGGAACAAAACTATATCAAGAGCTCCACTTTCTTCCAACCCGATATTTAGTAGTTCTGCTTCTTGACTTCTACTAAAGGAGACATTTTAATGCCCTGCTAAAGACAACACAAGCAGTCAGGCTTCTCTCTTCTGGCCTACTTTCAACTACAATAGGATTCATTAGTAAAGTCTGCACAATGCTTGATGGCAATTCCTGGGGCCCATGGGTGGTTCAGATCTATCCAAAGCTTATGACTGTGCCTAGACAAACTTAACGCATCCACAAATATTTGTTTCAGAGACAATGCATGCATAATCATTGACTGTATGGACACAGGACTACGCTTTCTCTGGCATACTGTCTGCAGAATGGAGTGCTGCAAAAAGGATGAATGAAGCTCGCATGTAATAGAAACACGGAGCGCACTCTTCCTGGGGAATTACTGAGGCCAGCTGGGAAGGATGTGGGAAATAGAAATTCCACTTTGCTTCTTGCTTTGTACTAAAGGCACTCACAATCTTCAGCAAAATCAGTTCAGAAGTTCAGAAAAACCAAAAAGGGAAAAAATGTTCAGTGTTCTTTTTAGTGTTCTTTTTTCTTTTTTCATATACTTTTTAAATTTTCTTCCCCACTCTACAGAGATATGTTAAGCTCTCTGAAATGATTCAGATGCAGATAGCCATCTCTAGGTCCTACAATATGTGAACACCTCTGAGAAGCTTTATTTAAAGTGCTTGCAGAAGAAAGGGTTATTTTTACTATGACTACATGTATTTTTCATTATCAACTTCTTACTTAGACGGCATTCATTGAACAGCACAGGTTCTTTGTTAAGAAAGAGTAAAGTCCACAGCATCTTTATCCTGTAAAATGTATACATGTCTAATTATACATTACATATACAGCATTAATCAAATCAGATATGTACCCTTTCTTCTTAAGACAGCTAATATGTGTTTTCTGTTTAAAATCTTTGAAACCAGATATAGGCCATTATTTTTTTCCCTTCTCAACCTTCTGATCAGTCCTTGTGTACAAGGAAAGAGGATTTTCTTGCAAGGCTTATTTGAACTTGCTTTCCATGTATGACATACATTATTCAAGTAATGTAAAAGACTACCTGCATTGAACCAACATCCTTGAGATGGAAGTGATGAAATGCAGCTGCTTACAGTGAGTTCTATGTAAAAATAACAGAGCAGACAATAGGCCTGAATATTATGCAAAGAATACCGCACTACATTTTTAAAACACTAATGTCAGAGCCATACCTCTAAAACATAGGCAAGCTCAAGCAAAGAAGGTCTGGAGCATTTCTACAGGTTTTATTGTACTTTAGATTAGTTTCCGGGAGAACGATAACTATCCATTGGTGGTCCAATCTTCCTTCCATTGAAATCAACATAAATGCTACCATTGACATCAATGTGAATGCTCCCATTGACTTTGTTAAAAGCTGGATCTGACTTACTGTTCATTTGCCATTGCAGATAGGCTTATTACAATGGGATGTTCATAGAGTGTCACACAGTTCCTTGCTGATACGTGACAGGGATCAACTTAGCTTAGTATTTGTTGCACACATTCAACAGCTTTTCAGATCTCTTTCCATTGACAAACTTCAATGCATACCAGACAGTTTACCAGATTACTGTGGGGAAATAATTTGTTTACAAGAGTGGCTTCCAGGACAGACTTTCTTATGTAGACAGCATGATCAGAAACTGTTCCTTGTCAGGACTTGAGTCATAGCTATTTTCCACTTCAACATGCCAAGATGTTACTTCACCTCAGGACCTGCATTGTAAGAGCTGATGCAATAACCATGGAAGGCCTAAGATTAAGCTCCATACCTCTTGTTTTGGGTGTGGAAGAGCCATTGTGCGTGTGTACATGAAACCTGTGAACTTTTACATGTGAACATTTAATGCAGGGATTAAGCTGGTTGGCGTGCATCAAGTTTGCACACAGCTTTGTTGACAGTAGGAATATTGGGATGGAAGAATAAGATACCCTGTTTATTGTTCATAGCAACCAGTTGTAAAAGTGACACAAGCACCAGCACCAAAACCTTTAAGAATACAGTATGTGCTGTTGCTCTTCTTGCCCACATCCTTGAGGACCAACTCAGACTGTGGTGATCTTGTGAAGTATTCAATAACTCTTTCAAGATGGGCTCAGTCTTGTGAAATCTCAGACACAGGCTTTAGTGGTGCTTTCTTAAAACTATATTTTTCCCCTCATCAACTTGTCTTTTCTTCTCTGTTTGGCAAACATAGCCTTTTACCACCCACATTTTAAAATTAATTAATATTAACCTCATCTTTTTTAACCAGGACTCCAATTTACTGTATGTAGTTCCTTATGTCAAATTCATTTTGTCTGTGTGTTAATATTCGCAGATTCCAGGCAGGACAGCTCTTGAAGAATGTTGGCTAGTCATCTGTATCAGAAAAGCCGGGATAAAATTGTTTAATATTATTTGATAAGTCCTACAAAGACCTGCTGTTTGTGTCCATAAAATGTGTTCTTTTTAGTGAACTGTGCTTGCTGCTGTGGCTAATGGGAATCATTGAGAAGTCATCTGCCTTCTAACTATTTTAGGCCTAGTAGAGGAGGTTAGAGAGATTAAGCATTGTGAAAATGCTACGGAACGATATTTGCGCTCTTATTTCCTTAGCTAGGCTTCTGATGATGAAATTTGGAAAGAGTATGACCCTGTGGTGTCTTATTTATCTTTATTATTAGTTCTGTATCTCAGATTTCTGACCTTCGAAAATATTGGGATATCCATTATTACCCCAACTTCAGTCTCTGGAATTGTGGATGCCTCTGAAAATGAGAAGAGCTGAAAGAACATTACAAAGGAAGTTGAAGCAGAGGACCTCTTAATATTTGTTTCCAACACAGGACTTAGCCAGAAAGCCTGGATTTGCTCAATTTCTTATACTCCTTTCCCTATGTATACTTTACTGAGAAAGACAGACTACCGTCAGAGGCCTTCCTTTGAGCCCAGATGGCCTTGCCAACATATGAGATTCAGAAACCTGTAGTTTTGGCAGATTTGTGTGATTCTGCTTCCCTCCAGTCCTGGGGAAAATCCCTTGCCATGTCCCCATGGGCCACAGGACCTTTCTCACTCCAGGCACTCAATGGAGACACTGAAGGGTCCCTGTAGCTTCCCTGGCCTACTGCAATGCCAGGGAAGCACACCTAGTGATCCTGGCAAATCTTAGGGCTTGAGCCAAGCCAACACAAAATGGGCATCAGTCAAATTTAAAGTATCTACATTTGAGACAACTACCCTAAGCTCTCTATTAAGGGCAGGGATAGTCACTTTTAAAACATGACTCCTCTGACCTATTTTAGGTCCCTAAAATGGGCTAAGATGGTTATTCCAAGCCTCCAAATTGCTTACTAAATTTGGTCAGACAAACTACAGGCCAACCATCTCCAGAGTAGAAGAGGAGTCTATATGAAATAGGCAT
Organism: Charadrius vociferus; assembly: GCF_000708025.1. NCBI lineage: Eukaryota > Metazoa > Chordata > Aves > Charadriiformes > Charadriidae > Charadrius > Charadrius vociferus. Next base: position 2,303,169 of record NW_009647874.1, on the reverse strand, counting down.
ACCTTGCTATATGTGGTTTGGGGACCACATTGGTTGCATACTGGTAACCCACTCGTTTAAGCAGCAGAACAGGCAGAGCTATGGTGGTAAGCCCTGCAGATGAGTGAGCTGTTCTTTATGGTATCAGACTCCACTCTTCAGTAAGTTGAAAATCAGAAAAAGCAAAAGAATTGTAGAAAACTTTTAAAAGCAGTAGTCTACTGGGAAAAAAAAAAAAAAAAAAGCAGGAAAGGGGTTTTAAGCCAAGTCAAGTTTGGGGATGTAGGCAGAGAAGTCACCAGACTGGGACCAAACTGCAGGTCTGGTGGGACAACGACCGCTTCAGCATCCATTACTGTAGCCAGATAAAGCCTGAAAAATAAAACGGTTAACAATAGAGAAAAGTTACATTCCTGGGGGCAGAAACAGTAGAAGGAAAATATGAAAAACACTGTTGAGCCAATCTTTTTTTGGTGAAGATAGCAGTTGCCACACACACATACTACACGCATTTGGCAAGAGATAAGCCAGATTCATCTAGCAGCTGCCAAATATCACTCTAACTGGAGCTACAAAAAGTACTGAGAGATTAGCTTCAGGCATTGCTGCACATGTGAGGTAGGTTGTGTATGAAAACCCAGAGGGGCAATTATTTACCTTTCTTTCACAGCATTTTCCCCTTTTTAAAACCTGCATTACTTTGTTTTCAACTGAAGAAAAAAAGCAGCATCTTCCATGAGGCATGCTTTTTGCTCTGTATGCTGTCACGTTCCCATGTGTGAAGACATATTATCTATTTAGTAGTCCCAACTGTAACACCTGCTGCCACCCAGGCAGTATCAAGGGGACTAACAACACTAAATTGCTCTCTCTTCATTGCTGTGGTTGTTCGGTATATTCATATGTCTAATTATTGAGTTATAAACACAAAGAATTTCTCTGAAGAAAGATACCTTGTTTCATGCAAATATAAGTAATTTAGCAGTTCTGCCTGTAAGAGTGTACAGTATTAAGGCTATCCCTGAGACACTGACAATTAAACACATATCTTCATTTGTCTCCTGTAAATCTTTTTTAAGTTTTAGCTACAAAGAGATGATTTGGTATCAGTGCTTATTGCATGCGAGTGCTTTTTTTTTTCCTTTTCAGTTTTTAAAAAGCATAATAAGAAAGCACTTGAAAAGACCAAAGAAGAGGGGCCTGATGTAACAGGTAGATGTGTCACGGGCAGAACACCAAAACTGCAGGAAAACTCAGCAATACCAAGGCAAAAGCAGTAGGATGCACCAAGGTACCTAAACTTGACTGATATTCCAACAAATGACACAGGTACATGCTTATGCTAAGGCTGAATTTAGCAATAGCACAGCCCTATTCAGTGAGGAGTGGAAACACGTGGCTGCAAGCTGTCTTTGTGAGTTTATAATTTTGGGACTGAGAACCATCGTCTTGCTGAGCTAAAGTACGCCACTGTAATGCCAGGAGCCCAGACAGACGGGCTTACACCCTATCTGTCAGTGCTGAATTTTGTACATCTAGAAACATATGTGGTCATCCCAGAATTGCTCGGACTGATTTAATCACCCAGTGAAATATCCAGGTGTCAAATAAAGACTGCCAAATCACAGGCACGCAACTGGGATCTCAGTCAGGTGGTGACCCCTGTTACCAAGTCATAAGGCTGCAGTAAGAGCCTGTGAAGTCGATAGCAAGGGTAAATTAGCAGTCTCAGATCCTATTCTAGTTAAAAGCGGCCAGTTCTAGCCTGATTAAATATGCAATGTCACAACAGCCAGTGTGATGACACAGAATGTAAATCAGGGTAAAAAAAATCTGTAAAAAGCCAATCCTTTCTCTATTCTTATTTCTGTTTTCTGATTTTTATATACTGACTATTGTAGCATTTAACGTGTAAAGAAAATGTTATTATATCCTTATTTTTTTTAAATTGTGTATACAATAGCAATGACATTGCTAGCGATAGTATTTATTACATTTTAGATGATAGCAGTCTTATTCAGCTATCGTCAGCACTATATCCCATAAATTCAAACCTCCTGATTGCCTTGGGGACATCTTTTTACCTTCATCCTTACGATTGTGCGCTGCATTTCTACAGTGCTTATGCTTGAGATTTCTCAGGCTTTTTAAGTGGAGTTTCCTCTGTACTTTGCATTTTTATTTATTCGTCTTTTCTTTCTAGCACAGTAGTGGTCAGATCAGAGGATAATGAAGATTTGGCTCGAACATGATGTTAGTTCAGAAAAAGATCATTAATAGGAGATGCTGCAGAGGGCTACAGACAACTAAGCAAAGTTTTCCACAAAAGGTTGTACATCAACACCCAGAGTTTCTTCAGGAAATTTTGAAATTCATTTTAATTTTGTTTAAATTCTCTTAATGTCACCCCAGATGAGATCTGCGTGATCCACACATCCTCCTTTCTTCTACTCTTCTTATTCATCATCATGACAATAACAATTTCTCTTTCATACTGGTTTAGAGGAAAAACAGCTTGATTCACTTTTGCGTGGGTGAAGGGAAAGACAAGTCAGAGATGAGTTTTGCACCAGGCCATGAGTTCTGAGGTAGGTCTGCAGTTTCTGCTACATTTTGTCACCAGAATGTGAAACATGAAGTTTTGATGTGGCTTCTGTGAAGACTGTGTATCCTCTACTCCACATCTCCTCCTTCTCTTGAGCAGTTTCATGGTTTCAGAGCTATAGAGATATCATGACAGGTCATAGCCATGTAGAGGGAGGTGATCTCGTAGGCAGAGAGTCACAGATCGCATATCACACTGAGAGGTTTAGATATCAAGATGGAGACCTTGAAGTGGATAAACGTGGCAATTTGCTTTGCTAAGCAGACATTCTGTCGTATTTTCCCCCATGTGGAGCTTTTTCAGGCCATACGGCTTAATTTCTAGGTCTGAGTTGCAGTAAAGCAGCCTGGAGGTCACTAATGCAGGGATAACTGTATGGTATGATTACTGTGCAGATTGCCACATAGCTATGACTCCAAAGGAAAGGAGGGAGCACCATGGCTATTTGGACATAGAGTAGCATCAAGGAATCAAAACAATCTGAAAGCTACAGACGGTTTTCCTCAGATATTTATGTGCCAGCTTGAAGGAAGAGCTTATTTAGAAAAAAATAATTCTGTTAAATTCTCTTACTTACTATTATTATAAGGAGCACCTACAGCTATTAACGTAGAATACAAAAAGATAAAAGTATTTGTCCTTTTTTTCATTGTATCTTTTGTACATTTTTCAGAATTTTGTGTGAAATCCATTTTTGCTTTTCTCCTCTAGCAGGTACGTGTTCTCATTTTAATAGTGTAGACCTTAGATACAAACCAATATGAGGAAGAATATATTTTCTCTGTCTTTTTTCCACTTGAAAAATGTTATTCCCCAAACCATAAGCATTACTGGGAAGTTTCAGTCACTTATAGTATTAAATATATGTTTTAAAGACATTTATGGCCATCACAATGTTTGGACTGCATTCCAAAGTTGACAACATCCTTTCATAATTTGCTTTCAAGAGGTAAAACATGGTAAGATTTGTAAAACCTATTCTTCTGAGAACGTACAGGAGGTGGACACCAAATGTCTGAGGCAGACAATAATCTCCCACGTGACCTAATATCCTGTGGCTGTTTATTTTTTGGTGGGTGCAGAAAAGAGGGAAATTTACTAATTGATTGTAAGAATGCAGTGAGGATATGTATAAGTCCTAGAGTCCCATTCAGTGCAGCTGGAAGTCTCGATCAGGATGTTTTGACTCATTACTCTGGGCCTTCATCAGCTGATGGAACTAATTTTTTTTTTTTCATCAGCTGATTAAGATTCAAGATAATGAGTCGAAACATGCCAGAAGTAATTCCCTTCAGGACTGGAGACAGGATGTTAACTTCCATGCACATGCACACAGAAGAAACCACAAGTATAGCCTCGCCAGGTTCATTCAATTGGTGAAAAAAGTGAGGGTTTTACATACACATAAGAAAAAAAGACAACCCCAAACTAGAGGACCGAGGAGACCGTCATATTTCTAGCAGAATAGGAGAGGAGACAAGACAGGTAAAGGAGCAATAGCAAAATGCAGAAGGGGGAAGAATTACTGCTTGTGGATCAACAAAGAACCTAGGGAAACATAAATTCCAAGTATTTGGGGGTTTATTACTACAGCAACAAATATTCTTCAGAATGCTTCTGATCCATTTTTTTCCCTCCTTGAAGCAAATGTGTGTAAGCTTAAAGACACAGAAGTTTTTTTGCAACAACTCTTTTGACTTCCTTTGAATGTTTGCTGTGCTGCTCAGCGTTGACTTTGACAAAGGAGATCTTCCCATTCAGTTTGAAAACCTTGTGGCTGTCGATATATACAAATGCCACTATATGTTTTCTATTGGGAAACATCTGAAATATTTCCTTCCTGTATTATTTAGTGTGCAATTTGAATGGGGTTGGTTGCTTGCTTGCTTGCTTGTTTGGCAGGGCTGTGTTTTTTAAGCCAGAACAGTGAGGGGGAAGGGAGATAGGAGGGGACAAGCAGGACTTGTACTGGGGTTGTAGTCTGACCAACAGTTCAGTGCTCAGTTACAGTTAATGGGGTGAAAAGCTGTGATAAGGCATGTGATCTGAATAGTTAATGTACTGTTCCTACAGCGAGCCAAATTCAGGGCTTCCCAAATGTGGTTTATTATTCCAGAAGTTGAAAAAGGAGTAGTCACACGATATGAGCCAAGCTTTTTTAACCTATCCACAGAAATGTCAGTATTATTTTAGCAAGTGATTCATAATATCTGTAATACAAAATCTTGTATTTTGTATATTGCATTTTATATAGTAACTGGCAAATTATAGTATAGCATAAACTGAAAGTTAATGATTTGTACTGCGTATCATGGCTGTGATCCCAGCATCTTCAAACCACAAGGACTGGAAGTATGTAGTAATTTTAAATGCAAGCCTCTGTTACCAGAAAAGAGGCTGAACTCTTACATGTATGATTAAGGATCACTTCTCCCTGCAGTACGCAGCTGATCTTCATGTTTCTAAAATAATCTTCTTGCTGGAACACTTTGTTACAATTGCATACAAGGTTTTGGAAAAAGGCAAAGTGCTGCAGAGCTGAAAACGTTTCTTTTTTGCTTCTTTCCCCACGGATATTTCTATCCTGCAATGGTGTCTAAACTGTCAGCTTCTGCAGACGCCATCAGTAGGTATATTAGAGAGCAGGACCTACTACTATTGTGCAATTTACAATGCGCAATTGAAGCAGAGCAACTGTCATACAATCTATAAAGACCTACTCATAAGCGTCTTCAAAGAAGGTCTTAATTGCTGCATGATTTACTACATGGAGAATACCTTCTCTTTTGTGTTTGGAAGTATTTTGCTGCAGGAGAAACCTTTTTAGCCAGGCTTTTATAGGCCAGTCTTTGCGTTGGTAGCATGCATTTACTAGCTGTATAATTGGTGGCACAGTTCTTCTATCATAAACATTGTTATCAGTTAATTAAACTTGAAATGGAGCTTTGTTCCACAACATGTTTTGTCAGATTGTTTTCCTTATTTATTTATCATCATAAAATTTTATTTTATGACTGGCAGCTTCTCAGCCCTCCAATAATAATATAAATCAAAACAAGATTTTAGTCTTCATGCAATTTCCTTTTGGTCTCAAAATATGAAACCAGATGTTTTTGGCATGCTAAAGATGCTTTTCATCTTTTTTTAGATTCTTTCAATGCAGTCAAAGTAAATGCATTTTTAAAACCAACTTATGAAAGTTAAATTTCCTTTGTTCGCCTGGGTGTAGTCTGGTTTGCATTGATGCAGCAGCAATGAGAGACCTTCCAGATAACACACAGAATGCCATTGAAGAATTACACATGTGTGTCTCAAACCTCAGACAGCAACAGGAATTGTATTAATAGCAGATCAGTAGATTTATATTATAATTTAAAACATTATGAACTCTTTTTTTTTTCTTTTTTTTTCTTTTTTTTTTTTTTTGGTCTAAAGGGCTTAGCAAGCATCTAAAGGAAGATTGGACTACAGGACAGCTGTGTATCCTGCAGTCTGTATACAGTAAGTGGCTAACCTACAATATTTGTTCACATATCTAGCAGCCTTTTTCTGAGTTGAAACAGATTTTTTTTTTTTATGATGCCTTAACGAATTGTCATCAGTATTTCCTTTAAGCAGTGAATCCTTTTTCAGCAGACATTAGATCTGAGCCTAAGGCTATTACTTAAGGACCTAAACATTCCCAGGTGGGCCCCTCTTCAATAATAACAGCAGCCTTGAAGGGATTTACTGATACTGTAAGGAATAAGAAGTAATAAACAGGAACTGGAGCAAAGTGGGACAGTTGTTATGAACATTTGCATGCCAGTCCTCAGAATCCTCTGTCCTATCAAAATAATTCTGGTTTCTAACCCCTGAAAGCAAATGGAAAGGCTTTGGCATGCTTGTGCACAGTGGTGTGTTCTGGGTTTTTTTTTGTCTGCTTTACAAGCTGGGACTGCAGACCGGCTTCTCTGTGTCAGCCTCCACCTCCGACCTCAGTGAAAGGAGTAAGCAGACATTTGCCATTAACACTGCTCTGGTCTCAGGCGTTAGAAAAATAGTAAGTTTTATAGTGAGACTAAACATTCTCAGCCCCACAAAACTGTGAGTAAATCTGAGTGCCACACAAATTACAGAAGAGATGCACAGTTGCCTGGTTGTGGCATCTGTTAAATCTCTGAGCCTTGTTTATTCAGGAAAAATAAGTTGAGGAAGAGATATGTTACCGAAAAAGAAAAAAAAAAAAAGAAGCCTGCAAAATTAAATTAAAATAAATGTTATCACTCCAGCTGGTCACTTTATTTACTTGTTCAGAATTTCTCTTTTCATTTTTGGTGAACTTACTTAAACTTTTTTTCATACTTCTCCTGGTTTGTTTTGCTTTTTAAGCCAGTAAAAAGATACACATAAGAAATTTACTAAGTAAATGTGGTGCTTTTACTGTTCTGAAAGCATATCTTAACGCCTTACTTCAGTGTTTTTCCTGTTTGTATTTTTGAATAGTAAAAGATAATCAGCTGCTAGGTCTGGGGTAAAAGTGGTTGAGTTTCCAAATAACAGCTACCCAGAGGAGACAACACCAGTGTGCAAATGTTGGGGTGTGTGTTGTGGGGGGCAAAATCTGGTCAGGAGGGAATCCGGGGCTGCCTGGGAGGAATATTTTTCTTTGACCTTGGCAGACACTAGGGAGAAAAAAAAAAATATATCACATTTTTAGGTGTTTGATTCTTCAGGATTCAAGATGAAAGCTCCTAGTGACCAAAGCAAAATCTCAAAAATACAGCTGGCTGGGAGTGGGTTAATTAACAGGAAAAAAATAAGGAGAAGCGGAAGAGGAGGTAAATGTGGACAGACTGGCAGTTTTCTAAGAGCTTTGATTTTGAGTGCCTTTATACAAAGGATGATATTTAAATAAAACAGTGTATAGTGACTGTTGCTTCTCTTGAGCTAACTACATAACTCTCCTCTTCTCCCTTGTAAGAGTTGTATGGCCTCTAAGTTATTTACTTAAAAAAAGTGCTTGTAAGAAAAAAATTGGGAAGAGTTTTGGGGATTTCAAGTAAACTTTTAAGTTTTTAAGTAAAACATCTGTATGAATGCAAGCTTGGATGATTTCATAATGTGATTATTGGAGAGGCAGCAGGTACTTACTGGCTTCTGGCTTTTCTTTGCAATGAAGAAATGCGTCCGTAGAAATAGCTGGAAACAAGACTACCTTGCTCCTTATGAAGCTTCAGCTATGTTTCTATGGACCAGGCCAGGACATCTACCACCCTTAAAACAGCTGGAAATACTTTCTTGTTAACTTTTTTGTTTCTCTCAAAAAAGTAACTGTGTTAGATATCATCTATGTGATTTTAAATGATGCATAAGTAGCTTCACTAGCCATTAAACTTTAAATCTTTTATCCATCTTTCCTCTCCCCGTGTCTTTGTTGTCCTGTACAAGTTCCACTACTGAAACAAAAGAGCCACCAGCGTGCAGACAGATTGCAGATATGAGAAGCTCTTCCTTTCCCATGTTAAAATGGGAGGATATTTGGGTATATGGGATATCTTCTAAGTGGTCTCATAATGGCATTTTTTCAAGCTAATCGTGGTATAGGAAATAAGAAGCGAGGAGTGTTGCTTATGTCTTTTTGCATGGGGTTACTTGCATCTTTTTTTGGCATCACCAAGCTGTATGGTTTTATTTGTAGGAGTGATTACTTTTGCTTGATTTTGCAAGACAGTGTTTCACAGTCCCTACCTTGTTCCCATGAACTCACTGCAATACTCCTTGCAACACTGTGCTTTCTCTAGGCCGGTGAATGACATCATCATTTGACCCTATATTTTAATACACAGATATAATCAAGTACAACCTTGAGTTTGGTCACTAGTGTAAAGAAATTCCTCTAGGGATGATGTGTATGGGTTAGAGCCATTGAATGGCTGCAAAACCTCAGAACGATTTTGCTTAGTTTATGAAATGTTCCATTAAATTCTTGCTAAATACACAGTGTTGAGATTTGACATTAACCACTTTCATTCATCATAATAAACACACAAATTTTCCACTTGGAGTATCAAATCTGATTTTTTAATAAGAAACAACTATGTTTATCACAGTTTTCTGAATGCATCGTTCAGATATCAGACTAGATTCATAATGTTTTGATATTGTCCAGAAGATGTATGTTTTCTTTCTCTAGTCATTCTTTTCTTTCCGTTTTCCAGAAGTCAAATAACACTTAACAAATACCTCCTGCCACGTGGTGGTAGGTCAGATACCTGTGTTGTATAAATTTTTATGCTGAGAGTTTATGACATTTTAAACTTAGAGCTTCATTCAACTTGACGATTTTGGCAGCAGCCAATTATGACATTAAACAGTTCACAGAACTTAACCTAAGACCTAAAATTATATAATTTTTGTAATGACTGATTCGCACCTCTTCCAGTTCATTTAGAGCAATTCAGTTCAAAAGTCTTACCCTTCTTAATTACTCCCTTTTAATTTGAAGCTCCAATGTCTCTCTTTATTTCTCTACTGTATCTACTTATTAAAAATTATCAATTAAAAAAAAACCTCCAGGCTTACAGGAGCTATATGACTGTCCATATATTTGCTATTGGAGCAAAAAGAATGGAAAATTGTTGCTGTTAATATAGAGGCCAAAGACTGAAAAACATTTTCGGGGGGAGTGTATTATGTTATTTAAAAATGCAACGAAAGAGTTATTGCAATTGTGTGTTCTCATTATGAGAACTATGAGATTTCAGTAGACAGAAGATGGAGTTTGATGTTGCATACCTCAACAAAATCCTGAACCCTGGCTGATGCTTAGGCCTTTCCTCACGGTACAATATCCTCCCTGTTTTCCTCTGTCCTTCTGGAGACTCGGGGTCTCTAAAAGGCTGTGCTGGACAAGCAGTTAAGCTAAAAAAAGCAGACTTTTGCATGTCACTCAGAGTAGATCATCATGCCTGAAGTGCCCCTGACAAAAGTAAATGGTAGAGGGAGTTCTGGGTGGGAAAGTAAATAAATGAAGTAAAATTTTCTGAAACCACAGAAATAGTAAAACAGAAACTAAAGGATTTGTTTGAAATTGGGAGATAAGGAGAAGGGTTAGAAAGATGAAGCCATAGAAGAAATGGGGGCAGAGCACATTATACAATTTCATGAAACCTAGTGCAACAGCACAAGATGAAGAGAGAAAAAGAGGTTTGCCCCAAATTAGAAGAGGCAGCAGCCAGAAAAGACTTTTGAGTACCACTATAGATTTACCTAGCCCTCTCTTCTGAAGCTTAAATTCACACACACATCCTTTTCTGAACAGTGCCCATTCAGATTCTGCCAAAACAGATGGAGTTATTTCCAGTAATCAGGTTTTAAAACCAGCTTTACCCTAAACAGTTTATATGGCAACATATAGTTTTGTTATAAAATAAGCTTCACGGAAAAGAAGATGTAGAGGTAGCTTGTTAACAACGTAGAAGGAGTTGTAATGCTTTGCATTTTGAAGTAACAACTTTGTAGTTCTTCTTTTCACGTGTGATTCAATTGGATTTGAAACCTGGTTTGAACATCTGCAGCGCACAGTTTGGCAGACCTTGGGTAAAATATATTGCATCTTGTTTAAAATAACGCAGTGTCTTGAGTACCTGGGAGGCATACTGAGGAGAGAGAAAACCCTCCTTGTTAAATATTTACCACTTGAGTCCTGAACATCTGCAATTAGCTAAGAATGGTGATGTCAGTGGACACTTCCCAAGGTTAGCTGCCTCAATATTTGTACAGATCTAATCTGAAGTCCTTTTCTTGAGAAGAGGAACACATCCAAACTCAACAAATTGTCATTGACAAATGACCACAGCAGTCTAAGGATAAAAGAAGGGCAAGTATTCAATACAGAAAGAGAACATGAACATGAACATTAACAGAATAAACCTGACCTATTTAGTGTGTTTAACCCTCTGTGATTTCTCAGTCTTGGATTATTTATTAGCACATAAAACTCAGAATTTTTGGATAATTCTCACAATTTAGACAACAAACAGCTGCAATTTAACTGAGGGTAGGTTTTTTGGTTGTTTGTGGGTTGGTTTGGGTTTTTTTTCCCTGAAAGAGTGAGGAATACTCTGTGCACATTAAGATGCAGCATTAGGATTGGGTGCTTTCCAGGTGGCATGCCACTCCGTGTTAAATGGCTCAATTAGTGAGTCTCTTTCTATTTTGGTTGCATCAATTTTGCCAACTGTACGGTCTATTATGGAAGGGACAATGCCAAACTGCCCCAGCCTCAAGGCCCCTACTGCATTGCACAGAGAGCCAGGACACATGAATATGAGGGGGAAAAAAGACCGGGTTTTTTGTCACCACCTGATAGTGAGAGACTCAGCATGGGCGCAAGAGGCGCATTACTGGAGGGTGTTGGATGAGCAGCAGAGGTGATGTCTGGAGGGATCACCTGGGCACGGCATCTGCTCGGCTGGAAGAAAGGGACCAGCCATGGCTGTAGGGTGTTAAACAAGAAGGGGCAACATGGGGACAAAGCAGCGACAGGGGACAAAGCAACGACAGTGCCAGTCCCTACAAAAAAAAAAACAAAAAAACGGTAGCCTAACAATGAGATTCAGGTTTGGAATAATTTTTAGCCACAGCTCTTCATCCCATTGGAAAACCAGGTGAAGAAACCTAGTTCATTTAAATTATCTGGCATAACCATGCTGCTCCTCATCTGAGCCCAGCCTGTATGAACTATCCTGTGTAGTTGTCAGCAGAAGAAAATTAGACCTCTTGTTTTTGACGCCAGTTTGCTGGTCAACCAGATGTAGGCAGACAAGGACAAATGAGAAATCTAGGTGCTGTATGGGGTATGGATGTGTTTCAGACCTCATAGCTCTAGAGTTGAAGCTTGCAGGGGTTACCAAGTCTATTAAGGGACACATAGAGAAAGAATTTTTCTGTTTGGAGGCAAGCTCATGAAGTCTGTTGCCTCTTTCTGTAACTCACAAAACTGTCCACATTATTAATAATGAAACAGTTTGGGCATTTAGGTAATCATGCAATGTAGCCATTTTTTAACTTGTTAGATCTCCAATGCCTACCGTTTTTTTAATGGGGTTATTAAAAAAATTTAGACATAGTTTTAAAATTCTAATGCATTTAAAGTGTTAGGGCAACTCCTGTTTAAATCTTTCTAGAATGGAATTTAATAAAACAACAGCAACAAAGAAGAAACAAAAAAATATGAAAAAGAAAAAAGAAAAAAGTAACAATTTATTCCCTTCATTGTTTGTTTGTGAAAAACATCTTTGGCCAAGCTCCTTAGAGAGTGTGCTGAATGCTAGTCATCAGAATGCATATATATATTTATGTTGTTAAATACATATATGTGTATAAAACAAAAGATTCTTATAAATCACAAGTTTTTATCTAATTTTCAACTTAGCTCAATTTTCAAATTTGCTCCACAATATTTCCCTATACTACCTATTAAAAGCTTGTGTCTCACAATGTCATGCAGTATTTCTTCTCATATAAATAAAGTGATTTTTGTTGCTGTGCATAACTGTTTGAAATATAAACCTCCAAATTTTTAAATGTCAAAAGGGGTGATGATTTCATTAAAGACTGCAGCAGACTGCCCATTGACTCTGTTGACAGGGCACCAAGTCTATAGAACCATGTATCCGTGGGATGAAATGCTGCAAAGAAGGCAGATTTAATTGCCTTTTTTTTCAGTGTTGACTGTTTACTTTCTTTTCACTAAAGCTCAGAGTAGTTAGTCTATGTAAACATGCATTTATTCTTAAGGCTGATATTTAATACACTTAAGAAAACAATCTGAATCTACAGTATATTTAGTAGAAAGTAGTGTTATTGGACAGTAGCATTGTAAGTAATGATATTCAAGAATTTTTTCCCCAGCTAACAACTTTTAGGAAAAAAGGGGGGAAATCCAGATATTGTGCTGGTGACAAAACAATATGTAGTTATTTGAGGGGGGAGGGTGCCTTTATTAGAAAGAAACATACTTTAATTAGAAGAAATATGTTAATTTCAATAGCGTATTCTTCATATCTCTGCCCCCAAAAATCTTTGCACACACCTACATTCTTTTTATGGACAGTACAAAGGAGGATAATAGATGCCTATAAAAGTAACTAGAGAAATTCTGCATTAGGATAATCTGTCACCCATTTCCATTTTTTCTGAAGAAAGCAAGCATAATCAAAAGCCTAAATGACAAAGAGTTGACAGTAAGATTCTGTAGTAAATGATTCCAGAGTCGCTGGCCTGCGGAGATGCTGAAGAAGTCCCCAGCAGACCTGATTAATTCCAGTTTCTCCAGCTGCCAGGGGAGCAGAGGCTAAGCAGTTTCACAGAGAGGAGCCTATTACCACTACTAGGCTGAAATAGATCTAATCAACTCACAGCCGCTCAAAAGAAAACTTTACAGGTTTAGCTCACTAAGGCAGTGCTTTAAAATGATGACTACAAAGGATCATGGGAGTCTGAAAGCATTTAGTCTTTATTGCAGCTCAAGGAAATTTTCTGCTGTGGTTAGGCCATGCTAATTTACTGAACATGACAATGCCTCCCAGATTGTATGACATCATTTCAATAATGGCCCCAGTCCTCTTAGCTAAATATTTCGACTACTACTTTTTTAATTCTAAATACTTCATTTTTTTTGAAATACCATCTAATTTGGGATTAATTAGGTTTACCATGCCAAATCTATGGGTTAGTCTGCTTTATCATTCAATTTGAATGATGATGCTGCGTAATTTGCCATGGCAATGACAGAAAAGAATATATTTATATTATTTTATTTCCTTTTTTTAAATTTATTTTCAGAGAATGTATTCTAAAAGTACTTTGTACCTCCACTGTAAGTTTTATGCCAGTTGTGCACTGCTTCAAAAATTTTACTGGACTTCACAATTAGATGGATTTGAATGATTTTTAGAACAAAAAATCCAACAGACTGGATTTTACTTACTTTGACTGACAACAATTATACTTTCAAAACAAAAAACTTTCAAAACAAAAAACCTTCAAAACTTTCTTATTTCTTTTGTTCATCCATTCATTTGTTGTTGGGTTTTTTTGAGTCCTCCAGTCCCCAGAGAGAAGTCAAAGCAAGGAAAATACACATGTAGTTTGTTAGATTAAGAAAATAATTCCGTGAACTCTTTCTCAGTATTCAATTGAAAAAAACTTCCTTAACAGATAAAATCTGCTTTTTTAAAAACAATCAGTATTCAAAAACTCCAAGCATAAGTAGTTGTACGATACAATACTGTAAAGATGTAGCACGATGCCCACAATTTGCAAGGCAGTTCTTTAACGATGGCTAATGCATTATTATTATTATTTGACCAGCCTCCCAAGTGATTTAAGGTGGAAGCACACAACAGAATGGCATTTGGAAAAAAAACAAGTCACTTGTGGCCATGATGGGGTGGGAGGGACAGTGAACGAGCAGCGGTGAATGGGGTTGGAGGTTGGCATCCCGCACTGGGAGCTGAGGGGTTGCTGGAAGCTGCCACGGGACTAAATACAGCCCAACTCGCTAATCACGGGGTTACCAGCTGCTCTGTGCGTGGTTGCTTTTGTGAAATGAGCTTGGCATTCACAGTTCACGGCACAGTGGAAAAGTGCTGTGTGTTGGAAGCAGCAACATTTGTGTACATTTTAGTGAGGGGCTAAAGGGCAACGGAGATTGAGCTCTCCCTAGCCCAGGGACAGAATAGGTGAGATTTAAGACCTCACAACTGCAAAGCTCCCAGGAAAAAAAAGAAAAAAAATGAAAAGCTGGAAACAGAATGAAACTTTTTGGTCTTACAGCACTTATTCCATACAAGAAACACATCCAATGTATCTTTCAACCAGTGTAAAAATCGGCCATTTATCTACCTACTACCAGGTCTTTTTTATTCCGAGAACTGACCTTTTTGGGAGCTAACAGGGGGAAAAAAGAAACTGATTGCAACAACCCAGTGATCCACTGCACAATAGATATATGAAGAGTCAATTAAAAATAAAGGGAGAGAGAAGGATTTATTACACACAGAGTTTCTTGCATATCTTTTAAAACTATTTTAATAAGTTACAAGAAAAGTGCCACAAACGAGGGTAGGACACTCGTTAGCAGCAGCAGCTTAAGTAATTTCTGGAAGTGAAAAAAAAAAAACCCAAAAAAACCACTCCTTTATTACCCATTCTTCTTCCCACAACATTTCTGGAAGAAGGTAGGGAAAAGCATGTTGTGCAGTGCACTTTGGACACTGAATTGCAGTGGGAATATGAGACAAGGACTCATTTATTCAGAATCCAGGCAAATTGAAACGAGAAATAGTGCAGTACTGCAAATACCAAAAGGTGAGTGGTATATCTGTAATCGGTAGATAGCAGAATAATTTAGTTAGGTAGGAGTGAGATCTGCAAGGCTTTTAATGTCCTCAACTGAGTCAGTTGACCTGGGTGGGCTGGCTGTAAGACCTGGAATGAATCAAGAACAGGGGAGGCAAGGCAAGACAAGACTTGGGATCTGCATTGAACAAGAATTTCAAGCATATAGCAACATCCCTAATGAAGGTAAGGACAGTGAGATGAAAACATTACCCAACTAGGACAGCTTGTTGGTACTTGAAGTTGCTGAGGTTGCGAGAGTGTTAAAGCAGTGGGGATAGGAGTTGGTATGGACAGTAAAGTTTCTCTGTTCTCTCTGTTCTACTTCTATCCAGAAATAGCCATAAATTGGAAATGTTACTACTATCCTTTTTGCACTGTATGAATCCTCGCCTCTGGTTCATTCTTTTTTTCCTACTTTGCTAATTTGAATTCCTCCTGTATTTTAACCTGACCTTCTCCAAGCTCTCTGAGAATCATTACTATTGATGCCACAGTGTTCGAAAGACACTGAGAACTCATATTTTTGCTTGTATTAGTGGCCTCTCAAAAACATGCATTGCAGAGTTAGACTGCTGATATAATTTTCTCTTTGTCGGGGAGTCCTGTTTTTTCTCTGCTCACTGTAACTAAAATGTGATCAATAGTCTTCATGTTGCTCCTATTTGCGCATTCCCAGGGCAAGAGTAGTGCATTTTGGACCACAGCACTCCAAAGATTTCAATCTGTTTCTAGCAATGCAGCTGTCATGCTCCTGCTTCCTGAGTTTTAAGGTCTGAGTCGAAGTTCATTAATATCAATAGAAAGTTTCCCATTCATTTTAATGGGCTTTTATCAGGACCCAGAGAGAACCATCACCAGAAGAGGTAGACTAGACAAGACTAGACCAGACGAGACTAAACTATACTAGAATAGAATAGAAATTTAAGTCAGAAGGGACCTAAAATGACCATCTAGTCCAACTGCCTGACCAATTCAGGGCTGACCAAAAGTTAAAGGATGTTGCTAAGAACATTGTCCAAATGCCTCTTAAACACTGACAGGCTTGGGGCATCGACCACTTCCCTAGGAACCCTGTTCCAGTGTTTGACCACCCTATCAGTAAAGAAATGCTTCCTAATGTCCAGTCTAAACCTCCCCTGGTGCAGCCTTGAACAATTCCTACATGTCTTATCACTGGGTACCAGGGAGAAGAGCTCAGCACTTCCCTCTCCACTTCCCCTCCTCAGGAAGGAGTAGAGAGGCACAAGGTCGCCCCTCAGCCTCCTTCTCTCCAAACTAGACAAGCCCAGCGTCCTTAGCTGCTCCTCACAGGACATGCCTTCCAGCCCTTTCACCAGCTTTTTTTCCCTCCTCTGGGTGCATTCAAGGACCTTAACATTCTTCTTAAATGGTGGGGCCCAGAGCTGCACACAACAGCAGAGTTGTTGCTGATGTGAAGGAAATATGGACAGGGGAGACTGCCACAGCGAGCTACTTGTTTGAGAGCACCTCATGTCATCTCCTTTTCTACTAAAGCATCTTAACTGCAAAGCGGAAAAGAAAAATACTCAAAATCTTTCAATTTGTTACAGCTTCGGCTGATAACCAGTCAAAGTGCTAGAAAGGCAGTGGGTCCCCAGGGCTGGAGGATCCTTGGCGGGGGGCTGTTGGGGCAGGACCTCCCAGCCAGGAATCATCCCACCTTCTCTGAGGGTGGCCTTTACCCTGGACAACAAACCCCAAGGAGAAAGGATGCCCACAGTGCCCCAGCTTGGAAGTTCACAGTGGGCTACACAGCGCTGTGCCCAATCCTGGTATACACCACAAAGCAACACCTTGTTTATTATGCGTGTTGTGATGTTGCTAATGTGTATCCAGTGTCTCCAATCAATGTCATACATAGCACAATAGCTAGTGAAGCAATAGAGCTGTCAGTGAAGGAAGTGGTAACGGACCACAATGGGAATTTTAATGCACAACAGGATCCATTACTGGAATGGTAATGGCCAGGATGAAGGTGGAACAACAAATGTCAAATACAAATAGATGTGTGTGTAAGTATATATATATGTATATAATTTATAAATACTTGTGCCTCCATAACACGTTTATACACATATGTAGAATCACATGCATACAGAATCTTAAAATACTGTGTGCATTGTTTTTTAAAGTGCGTGTTAATTTACCTTGGTCAGTGAATTTTTGGGTTTGTTTTTTTTTTCCCTGACGATGTTATGATATCATCTGTGAATATGTAAATAAGCTGTTACAAGCTGTGAAGATTTTGATGGGCTTCTAAGAGATTGGTCTGGATGTATGAGAACAGGGTAAATGCTGAAGGAGGGCAATGTAGGACAACAGCATTGTTAAAATAAAAAGTAAAACATGTCAAAGAAAATATCAAACAAAACGTGTTCTAAATGAAACATGGATGGCTGATCCAAAGGCTCTGTTTTCTAATGTATATAATATATATTAGCAAATGTCTTGCTTCTGTTTTCTTTTAGTGCCCCTTATGAAGGCATCCTACTGAGAATAATACAATAATATATCTACCCATCCATCTGTCAAGGTTCTTACACTGCCGCCCAGGACTATAGAATCAGAATACCAGTAATTAATAGAAAATTGCATTTTTCCCTCAGAATCACTCAAAACACCACAGAAAATAAAGTTTTCTATGATCCTTACAAACCCTATTTGATTTTATCTTTGTTCATTTCTTTTCTGTACGGTAGATTTGTGTAAACTGATTTCACACTATTTACTACATACATTAAACATGTTTTCAAGCTGCTATTATGAGAACGTTCTTTTGCTACTAACCACATTAAACACATTAGATCAGGTAACACTATGTAGCTTTGTTACCTTACATTTGATTTTGACACAACTAATTACCGAAGAACAGCACAACAAACAAAGAGTTAAGTGCTTAAGACATCATTCGGAAAATCCAGGTGCTGTGCAAAGTGTTACCAGACAACGTAAAGATTCTCCTTTCCCATGTAAGGCCCCAGAGCTGGGACTGACAACATGTGAAGGGATTTCTGCATGAGTATTGCCTCTCTGTACAGGTTTTGCAGTCTTTCTAGAAGCTGCAGAAAAAGGCCAAAAACAGATACTAGAAGTAAATCTCAGGCCTATTTTAAGAGGCGCCCTCCACTAGTTAATGCTGTCTCACCAATGAATCTCGAGCTAATACACCAATTTGTGTCATTACAGATCATAAGCAATTTTCACAAGACTATGGGTGTTAATTCCTTTCTCCTGGTTAAGTCCTTCCTTGGGTAATTGTAGTCTGCCTGCTTAACTTCCCCTGCAGCTTCAGCTCTCTAATGTGCTCTTCTCTCTTTCTTATCCTCCAGCGTGTGCTGCTGAAAACTGCCAGCTATCATGTGGACTCACAATTTATCACATTGCTATCACCACCATATATGTGGTTTAAACACAAATATTGTGCATTACTACAAAGGCTGTCACTTTTCTGATTCTCCCCCCTGTCTCCAGGTGAACTACCAAATTTTATAAATCTTACAAGGACTTGACTGGGAAAATTCTGTACTTTATATGAAATAATAGAATATACTTAGGTGTTATGGACCTTAAAACCTTGTCCTTAAGAACATAAAGTGTGGACTGTTCTCAAGTTAAACTGAGGAATATTGATAGGTTTTGAAAGAGGAAGAAAACCTAATGAGGATCTGAGTACAATATGTACATTTAGAATACATTGTGTTCTTGCATTTCTGGTTTACTCTCAGTGTTTAGTTTCTGCTCCCATATTTCTACATTTCCCTGATTGAAATGGAATATCACTACAAATGCTAGCTAACTGTCACCACTTGGGGTTTTGGTTTTTTTCCAGTTGTAAAAGCTGAGAGCAACAAAAGTCCATTAAGAAAACACTATGTCTTGGAAAGGCTATTTAATGTTATAGAGCCCATCAGAAAAAGACTGTCTAGATCAAATACAGTTCTGTCCCTAGTAGAAAACTCAGAAGTCCTTTTGTTAGCCAGTTGAATATGCATAAATAGGAAAGCCAGGAATTATCACGGTCAGGAAAAAAATCCCAATACCTAAAGCTGGACAGCAGCAACGGAGGTCTCCAAGTAGCCTTTGTAGCCTTTGTTTCTTTTGTACCATAGAGAAGGAGCTGACATATGGCTCTGTCAAATTGCAGATCTGCTAATCACAGCCCTCACAACCTCTGAACTTCATGGTACAGGAGCATGACAAGTTTGGTTGTTATAGGTAATCATATCAACGTGGTAGACATATATAGGTTAGGCTTATTGCTCAGTCTTGCGCAGAATAGATTTACTGAAGTAGAGCAATATAAAGTGTGTGTGACACACCTTGAATAGATTCAAAGTAGTTAACTGATCTCACAAATACTGCTGTAAATGGTGTGTTTCTATCAAGGTCTCACAAAGATAAGCTGTGACCCTTTACTATTTAACATCTTATCAATGACCAGAGAGAAAACATGAACCGGTGATTGACAAACTTTGCAGATGACACAAAGATTGGAGGAGAGGTAAATGATGATAAGAGTACAGTATTATTCCTTAGAGAGATTAGAATCCCTTGGGAAACCGGACCCCCGTTCAAACAAAATAAATTTCACTGCTGTATACCTCTATGAAGAAAGGAGGTTGGGTATGCTTTTAGGATGGGAAATTCTGTTCTGAGAAGCAATAACGCTGAAAAAGACTTCGGGCTACAGTGGAGAATCACCAGACTGTAACTTTTCCATGCAGCACTGTGGTTAGAAAGGCTAAGGTATGAAATCTGAATAAATAAGTGAGGAATTCAGAGAAGAAGTTACATCACCTCTATTTGGCATTAAAGACAAGATCACTGCAAGTGTTCATTGACAAATCTGCGAGCAGTTTAAGTCTTCTGTAACCAAAATCTGCGCTGTTTTAAGTAGACAAGAGTGATGTGACATGTTTCTGTCCACCTGAGTATCATCAGAAATTAAGTTTTCCTATGGGACTACTCAGGATTAGGAGTTTGGAGCGCGTGCTCTGTGAAAAATCAGCAACACTGGTTTAAACGTGCTGTTCTAGACACCATGTTTGTTCCTTTTCTTACCCAGAACTTGCTCTTCCAGGATCTTCTTAGATAATCAGTGCAGAAAGACAAAACCAGAAGTGAATTAATTTTTAAAATGCATACAGATAGTCACATAGCATTTGCACTATTTTCCCCTCTTTATTAAAAAGTCAGTGAAAGTGAACAACACTTCATCTCCTCGACTACAGCTCGACACTTAAGTCGCTTTGCAACGATTCGTTCTATTTATTTCAGGTATTAAGTGTCTATCACTTTGATATCTAAGCACCTACCTGAATATTACACTTCATAATATTGAAAGAACATAGAAATGTTGCAGCACAATCTGTCTGTATTTACTCTATGGCAGCTTAATCACTGATTAAATACTAGTAACAATATGAAGATTGACATATGAGCCACAGGAGAAAGTTAAGTTAACTGCACAAAGGTGAATTGCTGTAACTATGAACCGTTTCTGTCCTATTCAGAGCATGATCTTCAGCAAGGGAACCAGCTTTCTTTTTTGAGTTGTCCCCTTGAACTCCACAAAACTAATCAACTGAAGAGGGTGAACCAATTTTTTGTCAGCAGTACTTCTGCTGACAGTCAGGAAATCAGATATTGTCCTTTAAAATACTACTCACTTTTAAAAATCAGAGTTCTGAGTGGAAAAGGAAATGGCACTCACCCACCATTTGAAGGTTTAACTTTGGCCATCCCTTGAATTTACATAATTGTAAGGATCTGGGGCTCCCATGAAAACTTGCAAATTCTGTCAAAATAACTCATACTTGGGCATTTGGACTGCCTCTTCACACAGCTGCAAGTCGTAAACAAAGCAAGATTTCTCCACAACACCTGCTATTTAATCTAATCAATGGATCTGATAGAGATCTGAAGGATTAAAATATGGACCTATGATCCACTGTAGAAAAGAGGAAAACACATTATTAGTGTTAGGTTTACGCTGTTTTCTATGGATAGAAAGCTGACAAAAGTACAGGCGGGTCTCACCATCGCAGAATTGCTGTTGCAAGGAATTTCTGGCAGGCAGAAGGGACAGATAAGTATATAAATAAATGCAGAATCGCAGGGAAATGATAAAACAGAATTAAGTTGTTCTGAAAATTAACCGATAATTTTCAACAGATCAAGTTCTTCTGTGATATACATTTAAGAATTAAACTTAAATTAGCTCTTTAAAGTGGCCGTGTGACTTTAATTATTCAAAATGTACACAAATTTAATGAGTTTTTAAATATTAAAACTACTCTCTATTGTCACTACTGTGAGCTCTTAATTTACAGAGCAATTAAGTCAGGACCCTCATTTATCAGTACATGTGCGTTTGTTGAAAACATAGTCAGTTTTTATTAATTGATGCTATAGAAATACTGAGGTAAAATTAATGTGTGTGCTTCAGAGGTCATGCTGGCGATAGTAGGTAGCTAGCAAGGAGCAAGACGTGAGATAAATAAGTAACTGCTGTTCCCTGATTACACTAGAGATAGCTGAAATATTAAGTGGCACAATGGGCACTATGCTTAGCCAAAATGCTTGCAAACAAATGCCCCCTGAGTTTTCTCTGGCAAGCATCTGTCATGGCAGTAGCTGCGAAATAGGGAAACTTCAAAGCTTTAGTTTCTGATTATTAGCAGTGTGTGTAGTGTAATGTTCTTACATTTTTATGTAAACTCAGAGTTGATGAGCTGAGAGGGTAGAATTAAAAAATACTTCAGCTTGCCTTTGTTCTTTGGGACGCAGCTGACAGGAACGTTAGCAGCTAGGAGTCTCCCGCGTGTCTATCAACTTGTGAATTACAGGGAGTATGGGGCCAAATTTGCGAAAGAATCAGGTGAATAGCTACAGAATTGGAACACTTTTTTTTTTTTTTCTACTTTTCCCCACACAGACACCCAGTGGTGCATCTACAAAAGCTCTGTGATGGCACAAAAAGTGACTGGAAAGTAGGTTAGGCATAAATATGAGCGCAGCCTGGGTGCGCAGAGATTTTGGGAAACAGCTGGTGGGCTGCAGAGAGCATTAGCCCCTTTGCCGCTTGCACTGTCGGAATGCCCTGAGGCCATCCTTCACATCTCCTCTGCTATCTCGGCAATGTTTGTCCGGTAAATAAAATTTACAGTGGAGACATCAGAAACAAACAATGCAAGATTTTTAAATAGGAGAAAAAAACTGGCCAAGCCCTCTTGCTTGGGGTGGTTGTGTTTGGAGTAAAAAAATTTAAAGCCTGATATTTGAAATACTAAACAATGCTGTTATTGGGACTCTCTTCCATGGACCCAAAAGGCTGTTCAGAATGGAAGCCCTATGTTTCCTTTGAAGTCTCTGTCATGCAAAACCACGGAAGGCTTCAGCTGGATAAGCACTGCTCAAATGCCCTCCTCTCCTGTGCTCCAGAAATGCAGCACACCTTACTGGTTAGCCTGTGTGAAAAGGTGGGAGAGGTGGGAAACTTAAACTTCTTTAAGCCCTCTGGTTAGAGCACAGTTTTCTACAAATCCTGGTAGTTCATTCAAAGCGCTTGGGTGTTCTCTTTGGTTGCAAAAGAATTTCAATAGATTAGAGAGAAACAATTTACCTTTTAAGAGACCATGGCAGTTTGGCTTCCTTATGCCATATAAGAAATATTTGTTAAAATCTGTTAAAATATTTTATATTTAGTTATTCTTTCAGATGATTTATCTGACCCTGGACTAAGGTCAGTTGATCTGTGATTCTTCAGATTGCCTGTGTGCCTTTTTGAAGACCTCATGAGACATTATAGTCATTTTTATGGAAGAGTGTGTTTCTCTTAATGGACCATTTTCATGTTTATTTCGAACTTTTACAATGGACGATCCCAGTGATTATTTTTTTTTTGTTCTTTGTCAGTTTCTTTAAGATTCTTTTCTTTTGACAACTTGATCTCTGATATCGCTTTGTGTTTATTATCTGAAAATAATTGGCTTAGGAAAAGGCATCTCCATAGTGAATGCAGATGCAAAGAAATTGCTTCATTTTTATGCAATATTCTTAATTGTTCTCTTTATCTTTAGTGGTCCAGTGTCTGACCAAACCATTTGCAAGCTCTTTGAAATTGTTCATGTACTACTACATGTGTCGGGGGAGGGATATAGAAGATGTACTTACAATTCAGAGCTGGGAGGGTAGTGTGGAATCCTTCTTACTGATTACTTACCAACCAGCTTCTCCTTTCCCATCTGTTTATCCAGTCCCCAACTTGTTACTTTTGATTTGAAATATGGGGTCAATGGGCTGCTGCTGATATAGCAATGGGATACGATCCTTGCAATCTTCCCACTTATTTTGGGAGCCAAATGTATGTTCCCATTAATAACTGCCAATAAAGTGGTTTTAATTGCTCCTGCAGTTTTCCTTGATGTGGTGTATGATATTGAGACCAATGTTAGATCATTTCTGATTTGGGAATGCATCAGTCTTAATGTTACTATGTACCCTGCTGCATCCTTTCGTTTGTGTATCTCACAACTTCTCTGTCCTGATCTGTCCTTTATATACAGTTTCAGGCCAGGACAATGAACTCTTAGCTGAATAGCTGCTAAGAGAAAGACCACCAGTACTTCGACATTCCCTCCAGATGTTGTGTCACAGTCAGCTGGTGGAGATCCTTAGTCTTCTTAAGCGTACAAATGCTTCACTAATTCTTTAATTCTTTACTCATTCTCTGTTACAGATCAAGCTCCATTGCGCTACGGGATGTACAGACCCAAAAGGTGGAGGGAAAAAAAAAGAAAAAAAAACCCACATCATCAGCCTAAATATTGTGATCACCTCCCAAGCCCAGGAAGTTCATACTGACTTTAAAGTATCTTCATCCCCTTTTCCTCACTATTGACCTGTTCATTTTGAGACTGGACATAGCCACAATAGAGGGCCATGGAGGCTGAGCACCTAAAGCTGTCTGAAATACTCAGCTTGGATTTAGGAGAGTAGACAGAACTGGTCTTCTTTCAAGGCAGTTATCCCATTCCACAAAACACACCTCTCCTTCAATACACGTTGCGTGAAATCTTGACCTTACTTAAAGCTAAATTTCCACTTTAATCTCTGCATTTCAGAGTGTCTCAGGGATTTTCAGAATCTTAATCATAACCTCTGAGCAAAAGTGTTCTCCTATGCTTGGGCATCCGGGTGTAAGTATACGTCAGTCCACTATTAAACAGCAAGTGACAGATCTCTTGCCAATAATTTAAGAAAATTGCACAGATCCCTTCATGCATCAGTACACAGTGTACCATGATGGCTTAATGGAACTCACACCCAGAACAAGTGGCTGAGCCGGGTGTGGAGCCAAACCATCCCCAGCTGTGTCTGATCCTGATGATTCCTGCAGGCCACAGAGACTACAGGTGAAACGGGACACGTGGTAAACGTCCCTGAAACATACCTTGCTACCTCAAGGATCTCATGGGTGTAGAAGGACTGGTAAAGGAGGAAGAAGACATACTCAGAGTTGAGGTGATTTGTTCAAGGCCATGCAATAGCCCCGTGCGCGATCCAGGCAGGCAGGAACCCTGTGAACCAGGTTACAGCAACCTGTGCCTTGCACACTGTCTTTCCGGGCAGAGAAAGCTCTCTGCCGTTAAAAAACAAGTTCAGTTCCCATGTTGTTAGAATGTTCCTTTTACTGAGGATTTTCCTCAGTGAAAATAATGTTGGTGCAAATAAATGGAAAGATCAAATGACTTCAGATGGATCTGGCACCTACTTTTCACTGTCAGTCTCCATTTCTTTGGTCCATGGTGTATTAACAAAGATGTATAAACATCTAGGGCAAACATCCAGCCCCTAGACCTGATGGCAAACGTGGAGCTGCAGCAGAGCGAAGGCGTTTCTTAAGTTTATCTACGTGACCCCTAAAGAATATTATGTCTCACTGCGCTATATGCTTTCCCATCTGCTCCAGGCTAGAGGTACCCCCCTCCTCGTGACATCTTTCACTGCAACCAAGTTCCTGACTAAAGAAATAAAGTGACTCCATCCATTCCCAGCAGTTAAGGTTAAAGAGATGCACTTGGTTCTAAATCTCGGCTGCTAACGCTCTCTTGACCTTTGACTCGCCTTAGCACGGCGAAGTTTGATGGGCCCATGCCAAGCCGTCTTCTGTAACCCATGAGTTGGTTAATATACTCCCATTTCTCATTCAGACAGCCAACAGAGGCAAAAAAGGCAGCAGGGCAACAAATGCTGTCTCCTGCAAATGCTCGGTAATAAATTGCTCTTTCAGTAGTGCAGAAGACAGATTTTTCTTTCTTTTGCTTCTTTCCTTCTTTTGCACAGAAGTCGCCAATGGGAAGCTCGCTTTCCCACCTGGCCCCAGCTGACTGTGCCCATAAATTTGCCTATGCAATGCCTGTTTACGGGTCGCTGCCGGAACACGGAGACGGGTGCGTTTTCTAAGCACCGGGTAGATAATCATGGTAATTGATGTTTGGAGCTGCTCACTCCTAGGAGCATAGGGTCTCTTTCTCCCAGTGAGGCCCTGCTCTATGTTATCAGTCCAGCCCATAATTAAATATCACTCTTTTACAATATGTTTCAGACTCCTTAATGAGTCTAAAGCAGAAATAGTCACCTCTTTCCCCTTTGAGCTTTATTTGCTTGTTATTAAACAATGTTATTGAGCTGCCTTCTTTCTCTGTGTTGCCAAACCTGCATCATTTCCGTTTTATAATTGCACAATTAGAGTCAGTGCTTTGCTTTCATACATCAGCAGGACCTGAGAGAGAGAGAGAGAGAGAGAGAGAAAGGGGAAAAAAATCAGGTGTTCACAGACAACTCAAATGCATCTTATTTTCATTAACTACCAGATTTTGCAAAATGGGAAGCTATTTATCATGATCTGTTTTCTACCACCAGCCACCCCCACCACCCCACTCTGGTGACTTTCGCTATGACCTTGTGCTGTATTGTTAAGGGTCCAATTTGCTCATTGTTACTTGCCTGCATAATTCTATGCACCTCCCCCACCATCTTTTTTTTTTCCCAAGCAAAATCCAGTCATTTATATTCTGAGACTAAATGGTATTCCTCCTCCCCTACAGCCTCCCCCAAAAAGGGAAGAAGAAAAAAAAAAAAAGCAAGCCCTAGCAAGCCGCATAACACTAGTAATTCCTTCTAACAAATTTCCACAGATGCCCCCCTCCTTACACACATGCACACTCTCTCTCTCTCTCTCTCACACACATACTCGCTCTCACACGCACACCCTTAAGCTGCTCTAAGCAGTGTATTAAGTAGCTGAAGAAAATCCATTCACATTCTGCTGTGTCGCTTTCTTCTCAAGTCATGAACCCATCACAGACTTTTTCTAGCTGTAGGTTGCCACGGTGAAGATTTACAATGCCAGTTATTCATACATCTGCCTTCTCTTTTTTCCCCCCTTATTCTTAAATCCCTTGGGCGAGGGCAACCTTGATACTGAGACTCGTAAAATTCATGCAGGCTTATCATCCTTGGTGAAGGCTTCAGGCATGCATTACTGTATCCAACTGCCTGCTCACCGCCATGACAGAACTGGGCCTATAGCTTTTATTTCTAACAGGGGAAAAATGTATTAATGTGCTAAACAGAAAAGAAAGCGTGAATGTTTTGAGGAAGAAAACAATAGCTAGCATTATCCATTTCTCTTAATGATTTTTAAATTTGTTTTAATTACTCTACTCCCCACAGAATAGCATAAATTTGAAACCTTTTTTTTTTTTTTAAGCACCCTTTAATTTGTGTGGAACAGTGTTCTGAAAGTCCAATCATACTGCAGTGGGGAAGTACAGTACTAATACAGCCTCTGAACTCCACATCAAAGTAATGAATACAACAAATCTGAAATGAATTTTAAATGTAAATTTTAAAGTCTTTTCCTTACTTTTTTTCTGATTTTTTCCTGTATTTTTAAAGACTTGCTATAAAAAGAAATACTTTCTAGAAGGGTGGTGGAGGGGAGATGAGTGTACTGATTTTACAAAACAAAATCAACAAAATAAAAGCATAAGAGTCCCAAACAAATAGCAAGTGTTTAGTTACAAAGTCACAGATTAAACATGGAATCTGCAAAAATGCAACTCACTGTGATTATAATTTTGATATAAACATCATTTGCTAGAACATTAATCACATTTTTATATTTATCAGTTCTTTTCTGAGGATTGCTTGTACAAAGAATTGAGGGACCCTCTATGGGGAGTCCAGGTATGAAAACCAGAGGGTTTTGTTTCAGAGTTTGATTTTTTTCTCTATTTTCCATAGGCCAAAATCATGCTAAAACCTCTCAGGCTTTCAAGGAGACAGATTGTTGGATGCTGCGTTTAAAGACCTGCACACTTCTGTTTTCTTTGCGTGAATGTGTGCTGTCTATTGTTTCGTTTTACTACGTGTTTTGAAATGGGTTGTGACTTTAGGAAGCTGAACAGTGCGACTGAACTATGAGCATCCTAAAAAAATCTTTCAAGGTGCTTATCCCTGTGCAAGTGAAGCCAACATAGCTAGAACGGGTGAGACTTACAGTGAAAAAGATATGAAGCTGGAGTGCTGCCTTCAGAAGATGCCTAGGTGCGTGACAGACTTTTTCTGGAAAATTGTGACTTGCAGTTTCAGAAAGAAGTAGTTTTGAAGAAGCAAAATTATTCAAAGAGAAATGAAACCTCATGTCCTTTGAGAAGTCGCACCCCATTATCCTCATCCTTTTTTCCCCTTTTGCGTTTTATTGTTGCTTTAAATGTTTCAAAACTGTTTCAGCCATTATGCTGTCAAAAGTGTCTTTTCAATCTCAGATCCATATCTTCTGACATCCTAAGACAGCTACAACAGAAAAGAAGACTTGTGTTGATGTTACTCAGTCAGCATTAAGTTGTCACAAGTGCTGTCTCACTTCATCTCAGTAGTGATGCCTAGAGCCCACTCATACCACCATCTGCCTACACAGAGGTGACATCCCCGTTTGCATGATGAAGCACTATTTACAGGGCTCCACTCTCAGGTCCACAGGGCTCTGACAGCAGCGCATCCTACTCAGCGTGCCACCTGCAAGCAGCATTTCTCAGCAAAACAGCCATGCAAGGCTTCTAACTCTTTGAGTCAGCAGCACAAAGAAAAATTTCTATGTCAATATGTCACCAGTGAGGCAGTTCTTTTTCCACTTAGATTCATCTTACAAGGGGGTGCAAAAAGTTGTGGTTTCCAAACATGTTCTAAAATTACCTTAGGGTCATTCATCTTTTCTGGCTTGGGGAACGTGCTTTTGGCCACCTCTTTCCCACAGAAGTGGGCACTCCATAATGCACCCCAAGCAGGAGTCCACCAGCCTTGCATGGAAACTATAGGGCAGGCAAGAGTTCTGCTCACCCAACAAACCTTATGCTGATTTACACTAGGAGGTTGTTGAGGCACAAATGCAGATTTTGTACGAGGACATGTCCCTGGGTCCCACAGCAGTCTTGTTGCTTTTGGGGATCTCCTTACTCTAGGCGTGCAATGTGAGCTCAGACTGTTAGGAGGGACAGATGCACCTGCAGAACCTGCAGCAGAAGACACTGCTGCTTTTTCTTAGAGAGGTGTCCACTGATGTTGGGATTCTACCATGCTTCTTGTTGTTGCCCTTTTCTAGGCCAAGGGGCTCAGAGGATCATCAAGTCCAATCCCTTCAAGCACAGGTCACTAAGCAATCAATGTGTCTAGCAAAGCAACCCCTTCATTTATCACAGGTTGTAAAATGCCTCCCAGCATCCTGTGCTGTGCTTTAGACTGTAAGTGAAGAGACCAAAAGTCACAATTACAACATGACACGGAAAGAAAGAAAGAAATTTCAAGGGCATCACAAAGTCCTTAAGTTCCTGCAGTAGCAGAGCTGGCTGGAAGCCCGAGTTCCTCAACGGTGTAGGAGTTACCAACACTACTTGCTGCCAATTAGTCTTTGTGTGTGTTGAGTATCCTCCCCCAAACTGACTTACAAAGGACTTACCTCACAGACATTTCAACTAGAAATCCAGGCTGTTTAGCACAAGCAGCAAAGAAGCTCATGCTTTTCCTCCTTGAAAAGATGCAGCTCAGCCAAGGTCGTAAGCAGTGGGAACCACATGTGTATCAGCCTTACCTCCCACCAACACATTCTTTTGCTGGTAAGATTTACTCTAAAGATCAGCAGAAGCTCGGACAGATGCTCAGCGGATTTGGCCACTTAATTTTGTTTCTATAAAGACTAGCACTCGGCACGGCAATTTGCTCCACCCAGACAATGGTCTTGATGGTTCCCCGGTATTGTTTCTTCTTGCTGTTGTTCCGATTGATCCATTAGACAAGACTCTCTAAACCAGAGACTGCTTGTTAGTCAGAGCTGCTTTCCATTTAGGGAGACTTAACTGGAGGCATTTCCCAGTATCAGTCCATCCCAGTATTCCATGTAAACACTTCATTCTGGGTTGCGGTACTCTGGTCAAATAGTTAAGCGCTTTTGGTGTAGAGATTTTATATATCATTGGATATTATATTAAAATGAAGGCCTTCAGAATGTGAGAATTACAGGCTGCCAGAAAGAAAGAAGCGGATAGATCCAAAAATTAGAGATCTGAGTAATTTCTTCTGAATCAGTTTGTATTCTCAGGCACATCCCTTATTATTAGTAAACAATGTGAACTGGTGCCGGCTTTAATTATTTTTTTTTTAATTCCATTTTCATCCTGCTACATCCCTTATGTGATGGCATTTGTCAGCGTTTCAAATGAGGTAATAAAGGAGTTATGTGAAGAAAATCACTTGTGTGTTTTTGTCACATGCAGGGTGTACTAAATGGTGGAGATACACTGAAGAGAAAAAAAAAAAAAAAAAGAGTATCCCACCCCTGAATCACTATTGTTTTGGCAAAATTTTAAGTGCCTAGAAAGCCAATGTAGGTATGATACTGTTCAAGCTATCTGATTGAGAATTATTGTATTTTACTATGTTAGGCCAAAGCTGAGGTGATTATGTAGAAGCTATCACTTCTCCACCTTGTTTGAGAGTGCAGCAATATGATAGATCTCTGGTTCTAGTGAGCTGAGGTGGAGGACAAGAGGTTTCTTCAGCAGGTAACCTAGAAGGTTGCTTCGTGTGATGCCCAGATTAGTTTTGAAGACACCTTTGCCTATGTGAAACATGCTGGGCGAGGGAAGCAGTTCTGGCCACAGGAGCTCAGCAAAGCTTGTGATTACCAGGATGTTCGTGATGTTCAACAACTATTTGTGTCTTTCTTTTACAACATGGCTGACGGCCAGCAGTGAAAAACAGATCTACCGGCCATCTAATAGGTTTCTGGAATGTCACGTATAAAAAAGCCAGATACAATTGCACCTTGCAATGCAGGGGAATATTTTACAAATACTTTGTTTACTACACAATTCTAATGTTTGGAGTGGGCCAGCATATTATTCTGTGATATCAGAGTCCTTACTAGTCATTGTGGAATTATGAACACTAAATACCTATCAGTTTACTCCATACAGTAAATATCTATGGATGCATGAAGTATATTGAGAAGTGATCAAGTCCCTAGCACTGTGTAGCATCCCTGGTTTGGCAGTATTTTCTTTAGGTTGGAACAGGAAAACCAGAGTAGATCCTTGAAAGCTTACCAGTCCCAAAAGACTTCATACCATTTCTGTAGTGACTACCCAATAAAATAAGTTATTGAGACTCTCAGAAGGGTTTGTCACCTTGAAGTAAAAAAGTGAGCAGTAGAGAGTTTTGAAAGTTTCTACTTGGAAAAAGCAAGAAAATTTAGGATTAAGCTTCTCCGTCCTGTATTCAGACGTTATAGTTGCTGCATTCCACAAGCTAGTTTTGGTTCAGTCATTCAGAACAAAAGCATTGGCTTGACTGTCCGTCCCTATCCTTAATAAAAAATAAAAAAAAAAAAGCGCCTTTTTTAACGTAATGTTCTCCCAGAACTGTTTCTTCATGGTGGATTTCCTAGTTCGTTGAGACTATTTGCACGTTTAGAAACAATTACATGCATTTCTTGTACCGAATACACTAAAACATCCTCCAACAGTTTATCAGGTGGGGTTCAAAAATGTCTTTCTTTTTTGGATTTTCTGTGTATGGTAGATGTGATGGGTTTGTTCCACATTTGCTGGTAAATAGGGTATTAGAAGTACAGTATTTTGTTTCCTACCTGAAATATACTTGGGCAACTCGCCTTCCTGTTGGAGGCTGCACTTCAGGCTAGATTTTGTCAGAAAGCTCAGAGCCTTCAGGCTTGGTCACTTGCCATACATCAATAACAATTTTTTGGGGTCTCTGTGTGCTTTTTACCTTTAGTGGCTTTTTTTTTTCTTTATGTCTTTGTTTTGATTTGTGTTCCCTCCCATATTTCCTGTATCTTTATTTCAACATCAGGAACCTAATTAATATAACTTAAGGTACTGGTCATGACAATAAAACCAGCAAAGAAGAGAGAGGTAGAGAAGACAGTTGACCATGGACTTGAGGTTATGTTCTGTAAAGAAAATAAAACAGGACTTTTCACAGCCTTCCCTCCGCGATGGGAGTTAAGCACAGCACTAATGAGAGCTTGTAACTGCGTGGGTCTCCTTTGCACAGTTTGTGTTTCTGAGGTGTAAAGACACTGAAGCATCAGCCCCTCAGGGAACATTCTCTGTTATAGGTGGCTTTAAAAAGCAGCATAGTCACCCTTTGAATTATGGGCATGTCACAGGTGGGCTAGAAAGAAGGACAGGAAGGGCCTAACCCTGGTTTCTTCTGCGATGGTTTTCACCAGGGTTCTTAGAAAGCCAAAGGTGTAAGTGTAAGGCTGCTCCAATTTACATTGGCTGTTAAATGCAGAATGCAGACAGGGCCAATAGGGCTTCTGGCCATCTTTGCTCTAACTTCCCTGCACTTAACAGATAATAATCCTTCCTTGCCTCAAAGTGTTTACTCATAGGAGTAAATTTTCTTGAACAGATAGCATTTGAAGGATAGGGGTTTTGAG
The DNA here is from genome assembly GCF_000708025.1 of Charadrius vociferus. Taxonomy (NCBI): domain Eukaryota; kingdom Metazoa; phylum Chordata; class Aves; order Charadriiformes; family Charadriidae; genus Charadrius; species Charadrius vociferus. Next base: position 2,271,145 of record NW_009647874.1, on the reverse strand, counting down.
ATGAAAAGGTGCTCTTTAGGGCAGAGACTATGTATTTAGCCTGTCTTTTATAGCAGCCCTGCACACCAATACCTCTGAGTAGAAAATAACTGCAATATATACCACATACTGATCACATACTTATTTTTACAGATGTACACACCCCTGCTGATGTACGTACATATGAGAGGGGGAGAAATACAGAGAAAGATAAAAAATAAAATATATGAACATCTAGATATTTTGAACTGATGGGGGGACCACAGACTTTTGCACTTGGTTTTTCATTTATTAAACTTTGGGTGACACCGTCTTGGAAAGCAATCATTTTGGTTTGTATTTTCTTTATTTGCATCACACAGCACACCTGGTAGAAAGGATATTTAAGTAGTGAAGGACTTGCAGCATTAGTAATTAATAGGTCCCATTATGCTAACTCTCATGCAAGTTTAGGACATCTTAGATGCTAGATAAGAGATGAATAATTTGAAGTAATTTTCCTGTAATCATGCCAATCACTTCAGCAAAGTAGTTATTAAATGAAACAGTATTATGATGAATTATAGGACATCTATTGAATATCTTTTCTTATCATCTACTTATCGTGCCTGATGCTGAAAAGAGGCAAACATGTGAATGCTCTTTCCTAGTAAAATATGCACACTTCTCACTGTAAATAATAGTTTGTTTAGCAAACCTTGTTTTTTTAATGAGGCCTAGAGACAGATTTTTACTAGTCTCATACCCTGTGCTGCTCCAGAAGATCATCTAGTTTTATGTTTTCTTTAAAGGTAGATATTAGCAAGAATGAGTCACCACTGATGACAAGGAATTTTTCTAGTTCAAATTTGCTGAAGTGATTAAATATTATTTATCTAATTAAATGCTCAAAACAGATCATTATTGAAAGGAATAAATTTAGTGGATTTGTTGAGCAGTGTTAGCTGAAATGTAACTGCACATCATTTGACTTTTTAACATTTTATTAAATCTAATAAGTCTTTCTGTGCTTAATTAAATCAACTTATTTTTTACAGCTAATTTAACATGATTTCATTTTAGTTACAGCTTTTGCATCAGATATGTAGAAAGCCAACTGTATACCCAAATTAAGCTTGTGCTACTCAGGTGCTCTACTGTACTTCTTGCCTCTCTAGCTGCTACTGATGCCTGGACTATTTTTCAGTGTTTTCTCATCTTTCACTGGAGAAAGGTTACTCATTTGTTAATTATAATCTATTTCAAATACTACAGTAAAAAAATTATACCATATGGTCATAAAACATTTAATAATTCTGTCATATGTAACAAGCTCTGAAAATCAACTTTTTTTCTTGGCATAGGACTTCGCCTGGTGTCAGAAAATGCCAAACAGGAATGTAAGATTAATTCTACTCATGGCTGCCCCAGCAGCATGTGTTTGGGCAATGGTAGGACTGGACTTGCTAGTGCACTTAAAGCTTTCATTTTTCCCAGGGTACACCCTATCTTCACAGTTTTTGCATGTTGTTCCAAGACGTATGAATCTGTTTTGTTGTTGTTGTTGTTGTTCTATAAAACAATTCATTGGCTTCTTCCCTTTAAAATTTCTAAGAGCTTTTGCCTCTTTGCTGAACAGTATCCCACCGTGGGCGTAGGCTAGGGTGGGAGGTGAGAAATTCGGTTCGCCTGCCAGTGATTGCAGTTGGCTTGAATCAATGCCACTCCTTTGACTTCAGTAGGATTATGCCTGGACCACACCAGCATGTGTGAGATCAGAACCAGACTGAAGACATCTCTGCATCGGTTAAAAAAAAGGCATTTTATGGATTTTGGTCAGCCTGCTCACTGGCTAGCTGTTCCCACTGAGTTGTTTTAAGAGACACTGTCCCTTCAGAATCTAAATGAAAAGAGCGAAGTTCACTGAGTGAGTAGATGGGAGCTTTTGATAGATCATTGTCTAATCCAAATATCTATTTTTCCCTCCCTAATAGCTGAATATTTTTCAGAAAAGCTTGGGAATGCTTTTCAAGCCAGGCCTTGAAAGCAGAATGAATTTCATAGCGTGTAGTACCAGTTTTTAGCAGTTATCAGGTTTTAACCTAAATAAAAATAAAACTGCCTGCAGTTTTAAACTCCTGGGTGAAGGACTGCACAAAGATACATTTTTGCCTGGGTGCACGTAACACATCATGTTTCCTGCCGTAGCTACCAATAACCATTTCTGCATATAGAGAAAGCTGCCTAACACTTGGGCTTAAATTCCCCAGAGTAACTGTTCATGATCACAAATTTGGCTAAAGGATTTTTTTCATTACCCTCAAACGTTTCCTTTCACCTCCAACCTCTAGGCAGAGCCATCGCTTTCCCTTTAGAGCCGGGAACATAAAGCCATGGGGCCATCGGGGCTGGCTGTGCCTGACCCCGAGGGCCCTTCTGTCAATCACTGCCTCCCCATCCCTTGCTCTCTTTCACACCAGGCAGCTGTACCCATCGCTGTCAACCAGGTAACAACCAGCAAACAATAGAGGCCTGAATGCCTGGTCTAGACACTCTTTTAGCCACTTATTTGCTGCTCTTGGCAGCTGTTGAAGCATAAATAAGCAGTTTGTAATCAGAAAGCTGACATCATTGCAGCTCAGCTGAGAGGGGGAATTGTTGCTGTGCACTGAGCTGCTTTTCCCCCCTCTCTCTCCTCCCCCCCACCCCCCGCC